>NC_059222.1:29926055-30249561 GCF_020615455.1 Coregonus clupeaformis | reverse complement strand
AAACTCACACAGGGTGTGCAGGCTTTTGTACCAGCCCTGCACTAACAAACCTGATTCAGACAGCCTCCACACCCTAGCACTTGGCTGGAACAAAAGTCTCCAGTGCACACCCTGTGGGTCCCCAGGACCAGAATTGAAGAATACGGCCTTAGAAATGTTTCTTTCAGGGTAGGAGCATCTGTAACAGCCACATAGCTATGCACAGATACTTGCAACAACATTGGCTGCATTTGCACAGGCAGCTTAATTCAGATATTTTTCAATTATTTGCACATGTGAACCTATCTGATCTTTTCCCTAATGTGTAAACAGCGAAAAACCCATGGAATCTGATCTTTTGACTTCCGATTTATACCACTACCATATGTGGATCTGAATCCTGATACAAACCTGATCCTCCATATGTGACCTCTGTCTGGACGCTCAGATCGTTTTTTTCTTGTTGCACATGACCTGCCATTACCATGACAACCACCCCAAAAGGAACAGTGACAGGAAGTGAGCGTTGCATCTGTGTGCTACTTCAGAGGCTACATCAGTGTGAATTCGCAAATCTGATAAAGCCCTAGGTCCCATTTAAAACTGAGTGTGGACAGTCAGAAAAAAAGATTGGATATAGAAAGAAAATCAGATTTGGGTTCTTAGGGTGGCTGTGTAAACACAGACCGTGTGTCTATGCCTGAGTTGCAGTGGGTTTTTGAACCCAATCAACCCAATAAGATTTGTTAATGATTATTACAATGAGAACACATCCAACCTAGTGTACCAAAACACAACAATAACTAAATCAGATGTAGAACAAATCACCTGCAGAGAAAATACTAAAAACAAGGCACTATAAAAACATGGTTCACACGTGTTCCTCATATGCCGTCCTTTAATTGGAAATAAATAGTGCTATTGTAGATCCAAACTATGCATTGTTGTTTTTGAAAGTGTTGTTTTAATTGACGATTTGGAAAGAGAGAAGGATAAAAGCATAATTGGTCGAGGTTTACAATTGTTCTACCTGGCTCACTGGCTACATTGAACTGGGTTACCCTTCAATAGGTTCCCACAGTGCACACACTGGTTGAATCAACATTGTTTCCACGTCACTTCAATGAAATTACATTAAACCAACGTGGAATAGACGTTGAATTGACATCTGTGCCCAGTGGGTTGTTCCCTACATGTTCTCCAAAATTCCCATAAATGCTATATAATTCATTAGTTGGAGTCGATCCAACTAAGTTTGGCTTGTTAGGAGATGAAGTCTATATGCTATAAGTGGTTTCTATAGAATGGTATGTATCCTTAAAGAGGGTGCATTTGGGGGAAGGTGTGGGGGGGGGAAGGAAACTTGTAATGGCGGGTTGGAGGATAGGTGGCGGGTAGGGGTGGTTGGTGGATAGGGGTGAGGGAGGGTGAGTGGTGGGGAGGACAGCCAGGAGCGATCTCACTATCTTCCTGGCGGGTGGAAGCTGGAGGGGGCAGGGTTTGGATGGGAAGGAAAGGGGTTCTCATGGTCTTCCACAACGTTTTTATTTTTCACACATGCTATGATTAAATTGTACCATTTGTAACACAAAACAATGTACCAAACTCTGCCTTTGTATACTCTGATGTTTCTCATGATTGGTATCAATAAAACGTTTAAACACAAAAGAGGGTGCATATGATTTACTGAGGTAAAGATACAGTATATCTTTCAAACATAAGCTGTCAGACTATTATTATATTATTATATGCAACTTGTATATTTCTCCCTTGGCGAACATGGAATTGTGTGTCTGCCAAGACATTCCTCAATGTATAGGCTATTCTTTTTGGTTTTGCTGATGGAATTGAGAGATATTTGCCAGAGGGGGGACATTATCATCAAGCAAGTGGTATTTACAGTGGGGAAAAAAAGTATTTAGTCAGCCACCAATTGTGCAAGTTCTCCCACTTAAAAAGATGAGAGAGGCCTGTAATTTTCATCATAGGTACACGTCAACTATGACAGACAAATTGAGAGAAAACAAATCCAGAAAATCACATTGTAGGATTTTTAATGAATTTATTAGCATATTATGGTGGAAAATAAGTATTTGGTCACCTACAAACAAACAAGATTTCTGGCTCTCACAGACCTGTAACTTCTTCTTTAAGAGGCTCCTCTGTCCTCCACTCGTTACCTGTATTAATGGCATCTGTTTGAACTTGTTATCAGTATAAAAGACACCTGTCCACAACCTCAAACAGTCACACTCCAAACTCCACTATGGCCAAGATCAAAGAGCTGTCAAAGGACACCAGAAACAAAATTGTAGACCTGCACCAGGCTGGGAAGACTGAATCTGCAATAGGTAAGCAGCTTGGTTTGAAGAAATCAACTGTGGGAGCAATTATTAGGAAATGGAAGACATACAAGACCACTGATAATCTCCCTCGATCTGGGGCTCCACACAAGATCTCACCCCGTGGGGTCAAAATGATCACAAGAACGGTGAGCAAAAATATCAGAACCACACGGGGGGACCTAGTGAATGACCTGCAGAGAGCTGGGACCAAAGTAACAAAGCCTACCATCAGTAACACACTACGCCGCCAGGGACTCAAATCCTGCAGTGCCAGACGTGTCCCCCTGCTTAAGCCAGTACATGTCCAGGCCCGTCTGAAGTTTGCTAGAGTGCATTTGGATGATCCAGAAGAGGATTGGGAGAATGTCATATGGTCAGATGAAACCAAAATAGAACTTTTTGGTAAAAACTCAACTCGTCGTGTTTGGAGGACAAAGAATGCTGAGTTGCATCCAAAGAACACCATACCTACTGTGAAGCATGGGGGTGGAAACATCATGCTTTGGGGCTGTTTTTCTGCAAAGGGACCAGGACGACTGATCCGCGTAAAGGAAAGAATGAATGGGGCCATGTATCGTGAGATTTTGAGTGAAAACCTCCTTCCATCAGCAAGGGCATTGAAGATGAAACGTGGCTGGGTCTTTCAGCATGACAATGATCCCAAACACACCGCCCGGGCAACGAAGGAGTGGCTTCGTAAGAAGCATTTCAAGGTCCTGGAGTGGCCTAGCCAGTCTCCAGATCTCAACCCCATAGAAAATCTTTGGAGGGAGTTGAAAGTCCGTGTTGCCCAGCGACAGCCCCAAAACATCACTGCTCTAGAGGAGATCTGCATGGAGGAATGGGCCAAAATACCAGCAACAGTGTGTGAAAACCTTGTGAAGACTTACAGAAAACGTTTGACCTGTGTCATTGCCAACAAAGGGTATATAACAAAGTATTGAGACACTTTTTTTATTGACCAAATACTTATTTTCCACCATAATTTGCAAATAAATTCATTAAAAATCCTACAATGTGATTTTCTGGATTTTTTTTCCTCATTTTGTCTGTCATAGTTGACGTGTACCTATGACGTAAATTACAGGCCTCTCTCATCTTTTTAAGTGGGAGAACTTGCACAATTGGTGGCTGACTAAATACTTTTTTTCCCCACTGTATATTGTCATCTAGATCCAGGTGCTTCTGTAAACTGTGTTTTCAGTGCTACTGTAGCATCCCTATATGGCCCCACACAGATTGGTTGTGAAATTCGGATTTACATGCATTGTAATACCAACGCATATCCCAACGGTGGTGAGAGGTTGAGAGAGGACACTTTATTCTCAACATCTGTTGTAATAAGTCCACACACACACACACATAGTTTGTTAGGGCAACAGGTAGCCTAGTGCAGTGTTTCCCAACTCCGGTCCTCGAGTACCCTCAACAGTACATATTTTTTTTGTGGCCCCTGACAAGCACACCTGATTCTACTTGTCAACTAATCATCAAGCTTTGACCAATTGAATCAGGTGTTTTTGTCGCTAAAACAAAAATGTGTGCTGTTGGGGGTATTCGAGAACCGGAGTTGGGAAACACTGGCCTAGCGGTTAGAGCGTTGGGCCAGTAACCGAAAGGTCGCTTGTTCAAATTCCTAAGCTGAAAAGGTGAAAATCTGTAGATGTGCCCTTGAGCAAGGAACTGAGCTCTGTACAGAAAGCTGCCGTCTGTCACTACAGAGTACCGACTCGCTCTTGAGGAAATGCTGGCTAATTACTGTGAGCTCCAAAAGTATGGGGACAGTGACACATTTTTTGTTGTTTGGGCTCTGTACTCCAGCACTTTGGATTTGAAATGATACAAAAAGTGCAGACTGCCAGACTGTCAGCTTTAATTTGAGGGTATTTTTATCCATATCGGGTGAACCGTTTAGAAATTACACCACTTTTTGTACATAGTCCCCCCATTTTAGGGGACCAAAAGTATTGGGACAAATTCACTTACGTGTATTAAAGTAGTCAAAAGTTTAGTATTTGGTCCCATATTCCTAGCACACAATGATTACATCAAGTTTGTGACTCTACAAACTTGTTGGATGCATTTGTTATTTGTTTTGGTTGTGTTTCAGATTATTTTGTGCCCAATAGAAATGGATGGGAAATACTGTATTGTGTCCTTTTGGAGTCACTCTTATTGTAAATAAGAATATAATATGTTTCTAAACACTTCTACATTCATGTGGATGCTACCATGATTACGGATAGTCCTGAATGAATCGTGAATAATGATGAGTGAAAAGGTTACAGAGGCACACTGTATATCACAACATATACAAGCTCAGTCAAGCGTGAATTTCACACACACGCACGCACACACAAAAATCAATAAGCAAAAGTTAATGTTTCTTTGTGACATTTTGAAAAATAGTTTAATTTAGTTTCGCTAGAACCATTGCACAACTGTTTTTGAGCAAACACACTCATCAAAAACATTGGTTGCCCAGTTCTGTCAAAATTGTGGTAAATCCGAATTCCAACAGCAATGCGTACAGACTGGGTCTATGTAAGTCTACTACAGCCTTTGTAGAGAGGTCTGGACCTTTATGGCACAGAACATCAGGAAATGTGCTTGTCCTGCAATGCTGCTGGTTCAATCCCATCTCTTTGAGTGGGCTGTGAATAGTGTGCAGAACAATTACAGAAGGAACCACAATACATCTCAAATAATATCAATGTTTTACTATGTCAATGGTGAGAATGAAAGAAAGCAACAGGTAATATATCCTGCATTATCTTCCTGACAGATAGCTCTAAAGCTCACCTTCTACTTGTCCTTCTCTAACCAAACAAAAGCAGTTCCACGGTAGGCCTGAGGTCCCAAGTGGTTCAGCCTGTAATGGAGCACCATACCTGGGGTTATCTACTGCTTCCCTCCCTCCCTGGGCTCAGAGCTGAGATGGGAGAACCAGAGGCAGGCAGCAGTGGAGGAACACCCTTGTCGAACCCCAGGCCCAGAACAGGCTTCTGGCAGACCTTGAAAGGCATAACTCCTGAATGGGAGGGGACCTGAGGTTTACGGCTTAGCTGCTCTACCCAATTACACAGGAATTGGAGAGGCAAAACAAAACACGGTGGAGTTTTTACTATGCCACTGGGGGCTGTGTGTGTGTTTGAGGGGGGAGGGTGGGAGTCAAGGAAAGAGGGGAGAAAGAGGGGCGAAGGAGAGGAGCGAGGAGAGAGAGGGGGGCGACCAGGGTGGGCTGGGGACACGCTATTCCCCTCTCTCTTTCATCACTCCTGTCAGACAAACCACCCAGGTACAGCACTTTTACTAGATATAGATGCACGTATGGTCTCTGTTACTTTACAGTCTGCGTGGCTCATCGAGGTGGAGAAGAAACAACTAGAGAAATGCTGTACCAGGGTCTTACTGCTACCTCCTTTCACCTTTACAATGTATGCATGTGGCGGTATATACAGTACCTGTCAAAAGTTTGGACACCTACTCATTCAAGGGTTTTTCTTTATTTTCACTATTTTCTACATTGTAGAATAATAGTGAAGACATCAAAACTATGAAATAACACATATCGAATCATGTAGTAACCAAAAAAGTGTGAAACAAATAAAAAATATATTTTATATTTGAGATTCTTCAAATAGCCACCCTTTGCCTTGATGACAGCTTTGCACACTCTTGGTATTCTCTCAACCAGCGTCACCTGGAATGCTTTTCCAACAGTCTTGAAGGAGTTCCCACATATGCTGAGCACTTGTTGGCTGCTTTTCCTTCACTCTGCCGTCCGACTCATTCCAAACCATCTCAATTGGGTTGAGGTCAGGGGATTGTGGAGGCCAGGTCATCTGATGCAGCACTCCATCACTCTCCTTCTTGGTCAAATAGCCCTTACACAGCCTGGAGGTGTGTTGGGTCATTGTCCTGTTGAAAAACAAATGATAGTCCCACTAAGCCCAAACCAGATGGGATGGCTTTTCGCTGTAGAATGCTGTTGTATTCATGCTGGTTAAGTGTGCCTTGAATTCTAAATAAATCACAGACAGTGTCACCAGCAAAGCACCCCCACACCATAACACCTCCTCCTCCATGCTTTACGGTGGGAACTACACATGCAGAGATCATCCATTCACCCACAACGCGTCTCACAAAGACACGGCGGTTGGAACCAAAAATCTCCAATTTGGACTCCAGACCAAAGGACACATTTCCACCGGTCTAATGTCTATTGCTCGTGTTTCTTGGCCCAAACAGGTCTCTTATTATTATTGGTGTCCTTTAGTAGTGGTTTCTTTGCAGCAATTCGACCATGAAGGCCTGATTCACACAGTCCCCTCTGAACAGTTGATGTTGAGATGTGTCTGTGACTTGAACTCTGTGAAGCATTTATTTGGGCTGCAATCTGAGGCTGGTAACTCTAATGAACTTATCCTCTGCAGCAGAGGTAACTCTGGGTCTTCCATTCCTGTGGCGGTCCTCATGAGAGCCAGTTTCATCATAGCGCTTGATGGTTTTTGCGACTGCACTTGAAGAAACGTTCAAAGTTCTTGAAATGTAGCTTATTGACTGACCTTCATGTCTTAAAGTAATGATGGACTGTCGTTTCTCTTTGCTTATTTGAGCTGTTCTTGCCATAATATGGGCTTGGTCTTTTACCAAATAGGGCTACCTTGTCACAACACAACTGATTGGCTCAAACGCATTAAGAAGGAAAGAAATTCCACAAATTAACTTTTAAGAAGGCACACCTGTTAATTGAAATGTATTCCAGGTGACTACCTCATGAAGCTGGTTGAGAGAATGCCAAGAGTATGCAAAGCTGTCATCAAGGCAAAGGGTGGCCACTGAAGAATCTCAAACATAAAATATATTTTGATTTGTTTAATAATTTTTCTTTTACTACATGATTGTATATGTGTTATTTCATAGTTTTGATGTCTTCACTATTATTCTACAATGTAAAAAATAGTAAAAATAAAGAAAAACCCTTGAATGAGTAGGTGTGTCCAAAGTTTTGACTGGTAGTGTATATATACTGAACAAAAGTATAAACGCAACATGCAACAATTTAAACGATTTTACTGAGTCAAAGTTAATGGAATCAGTCAATTGAAATAAATTCATTAGGCCCTAATCTATGGATTTCACATGACTGGGCAGGGGCACAGCCTTGGGTGGGCCTGGGAGGGCATAGGCCCACCCACTGGGGAGCCAGGCCCAGCCAATCAGAATGAGTTTTTCCCCACAAAAGGGCTTTATTACAGACAGAAATGGCATTGTGTTGTGTGACAAAACTGCACATTTTAGAGTGGCCTTTTATTGTCCCCAGCACAAGGTCCACCTGTGTAATGATCATGCTGTTTAATCAGCTTCTTGATATGCCACACCTGTCAGGTGGATGGATTATCTTGGCAAAGGAGAAATGCTTACTAACAGGGATGTAAACAAATTTGTGCACAACATTTGAGAGAAATAAGCTTTTTGTGCATATGGACAATTTCGGGGATCTTTTATTTCAGCTCATGAAACATGGGACCAACACTTTACATGTTGCGTTTATATTTTTGTTCAGTGTAGTTATAGCTGAAATGTGTGACGGTATTTCCTCATACTCTCCTGTAATATTCCCCTTTACTTCCTGCGGTATATTCCAGTAATGTCTTTATTTTTATGAAACAGTTGTTGACAAACTAAAATATCAAAGTATATTTTATTATATATTTACATTACAACTCAGGGATATGGATATCCCTGTTTGAACTTATACAAGACATCATAAAATATTACACAAAAGACAAACAAGGAACATATGTTCCAACAAGAAAACAAATGAAGATAATGTGCTTTGGGAATAAGTATAAAAGCAAGTCAACAGCAGAGCAAAAAGCTTATGGTACAATAAATAGCAACATATCAAAAGGAAGCATTAACATGCTTTATTGTTAATAGATCATTCTGATTTTTGGAAAATGTAGCAATCAACCATTGAGAGAATATATTACAACTTGTCCAAGTGCACTGACAAAACTTAATCATACAGTATATTACACAGACATACTGTCATCGGTTCTACCAGAGAGGTAAGGAAAAAGCTTTATCATCCACAGTGAAATATCAATAACATAAAAACAAACATAAAAAATAAAAAAATAAAAAAATCTTGAAGTAAATTATATACACAAACATCAGAACATTTTGTTTCTGTGCAGTGCTTCAAAAGAGCAAAGTCTGCTTGGTCGATTTCTAGATGCACAAGGAGAGGCAGAGGGGGAAAAGTCATGAGTCTAGAGGGAATTAGACAACTAGAGGGTTTGATGAATGTCTCCTCTGTCCTGATACATGGTTTTTCAATTAGAAGCCAACAGTCAGACCACAACAGAGAGCATTGGGCAAAACAGACAGGTTGGCAGGGTGCTTTAAGAACGTTTTGTTCAAGTGAAACTCTCCAAGCAAGGTACATTATGTACAGAGCTGTGTTACATTTTTCGGTTTTATTTACTTTCTGCTTTGAACTTTGACATCTTCTGTTGAATGCATTGAATGCAATCTTTTGGGTAGGAAAAAGGATAAATAAAAAAAATTGTGTGCATGTGTGTGTGCAGACTGTCACCAAAGCGTCCCCATCCCTCTCCCCCTGGTCTACTGAATGGCGGGGAACTCTTTGAGAATGTCACAGGTGTTCTGAGTGATGACCTCTCTGAGCTTCCGTACCCGGCGTGAGCTCGACGCTCCCACGTAGCTGTCCGGCTGCAGCACGGCCATGCCGTCCCTCACGTCTCCCATGACGATGACCTGACCTTCGCTGATGTTGGGACATGGGCAGTTCCAGTCCATGTTGATGAAGGTCACCTCCAGAGGCTCCTTGCCGAAGAACCGGAGGCCCATCTTCTCATCCTTCAGGATCTCCTCCACTGTGACTAGGGCTTGGCCCGAGTCCCTCTCCTCCATCAGTCCAGACAACCTCCCCAGGATCACAAAGTCACTCTTACAGAAGCTGGTCACCATCTTGCCTCTGGGTTTGCAGGTTTTACAGTGGTGGTTCTTAGGGAAGGGGCACATCTCCTCACAGGCCTCTCTGGACTCAAAGTTGTTGTCGTTGCCACTGCAGCCTCCGTAGATGAAGGACTGGCACTGCCTCAGGCTGCTGCTGTAGGCCCAGCGGGGCTCATAGGCCTTACAGGGACCCTGCAGGCTGGGCAGGCCACAGGGGGCAGACACCTCCGGACCACAGCACAACATACACGCCTCATACGTCTCAAATGGTTTCCTGTTGCTGTTACAGCTGCCGTGTGTGAAGGAGAAGCAGCTGTTCCTTTTGGGCTCGTAGTACCAGCTCACCCTCTCCTTCCCGCCACACTCCTCCACCGTGTCAGGGGGCCTCTGGCACTCCTCGGCCGGGCAGCGGGTCATGTTCCTGGGCTCTTCTCTCCTCAGGGGATCCCTGGGCACCACAGTGAGGGCATGGTGGGCATAGGCCGAGCCAGAGGGGTTGTTTGCAGTACAGGTGTAGACACCAGAGTCCTGAGGCTGGGCGTTGTAGATCACCAGCTGGCCAATGTTGGTGACCACCACATTCCCCCTCACGTGATTGGGCCTCATTACAACCCTCTCCCTTCCGTCTCCCTCCACCTGCTGCTTTTGCCAGCTAATCTCAGGCCGCGGGCGCCCCGTGACGTCACACAGGAAGCTGGCTGTGTCTCCCACGATAACCAACTGTTGTGATGAGCTGCTGGCCATGACTGGTGGCTGGGGTTCTGTCGGGAGTGGGGGCTTCTCCTGGAGGGGGGCTGTGGTTGGCCGAAGGGTGGTCTCCAGGGGCAACGGGGGGCTGGTGTTGGGCCAGGTGAGGTGGAAGCGACAGGTGACCACAGAGAGGGAGATGCCCTTGGAGCAGGCCTCAGCATCCATGTAGCATTTGTTGTAGTAGGTCATGCCGTCGGAGGCGCAGGTGAAGTGAGGTTCTCTCTCACAGCGGTCCCTGCACTTACACACAGGCTGGCCTTCCCATATGTCACACTGAGAGCCCTGCTGGGTGCACATGAAGCTGGCACAGGAAGCTTCTTTGGGCATGCCCACTGGACCCTTTTTCCCATTAACGTCCATGTAGCGTGCCGCCACACAGCTCTGGTTCCCACATACGTTGGGACAACACTTCTCAAACGTCTCACACTCCTGTAGGGAGAGGGATTAAAAGGATTGGTTACTCTAGAATATTTCAACATGTTAGAGAAGCAATTGTAAAAATATTTTTATTAAAATAATAATAATAATAATAATAATAATGTTTATCTTCTCATTTAATAGAAAAGCAGGTGTTGAGTGACAAATTGCAATGTACTTTTTGAATTATATATCCTATAAAATTACAAATTACTCATATTCCATCATGAATTAATTATTTTTAAACCTATAATTTAATAACTTGAATTAAAACAATCATATATGTTATTTCTCACTGAGTAGAGTAGGAGGTGATGACAGGGAACACTCACCTGGTCAGATTCGCACTCCCGCATGCAGGTACTCATGGCGTCTACCCAAAGGTTGGGGTTCATCTCGTTGGGGCAGATGCCGGCATGGGAGTAGGCTACCCCGGCTACAGACATGGCCCTGACCCGCTGGTCCAGCCACAGAACCAGGCACTGCCCCACCAAGAACCAGATCCACCGGGGAAACAGCATCCACCACATCGCCAGCGTGTACCGGTTTCAACGAAAATGTAGAGAGAAAAATGGATGTAGCCTATTTATTGATCCAAAAATATTGATTTTTCAATGTCTGCGCCGATTATTGAGGTTTGAACTAAATACAAAGTTCAAAATATTTAAAATAAACGCGTCTCCAGTAGCCTACAAGTTCAATTGAGTGAAACCAATCGGTCGAGTTTCTGTTCGATCAGGTATCTGAAGTCTTGAGAGATGAAGATGCTCTATTTATACTTCAGAACTTTGCTCCAAAATATCCAATCGGCTTCTTCCCCGGCGATCTCCTGACCACATACCTCGCCCTTGCTCGCAAGTGACAGTTATGAATTGCTTGTGAGATGTTGAAAGAGTGGTAAAGCTGGGCTGGGACTGGCGGGGTACCTGTCTGTTAGAAGGCTTGAGCTGGTATCCCCATTTAACCCAGTACGCGCCTTGTATGCACCGGGATACAGACTTGCGCACTGGAGGACAAAAGACGCACGAGGCACTTGGAGAGACTGAAACTGTAGGCCTACTTCTATAATCTTAACAAAAATCCACTCTGTGAAAAATTCATTTTCTCAAATTTGTTGTTAAGTTTTGTGGACTATTTGTTCCTTGCGTGTGACAGCTTTTGATGAGTTTTGATAACAGTTAGCCTAGGTCTACATGGAACTACGGTTATCACCCTCTGACCGTTAATGCCAATACTTCTGAGAAAGTAAGTTATTTGAATAGTCAATTATTTTGTATACAATTATTAGGCGAACAAATTCTGTCAATGCGCAATTATGACCTTTGTGTAAATTATTTGGCTAACAAATACTGTCAATGCGCAATTATGACCTTTGTGTAAATTACCCATTTATATTCAGAACGAATGGAAAAACTTACTTAATGCATTTTAATGCATCGACTAGGCCTACTGTGATTTATTTTGGTGAGAGAAAAGGGACTACTAGTGCTTGTCATTTATTTATATGAGGAGCCTGAGTGCTTTTCACAGTCATCTCCAAGCCCAGTAGTATGAGGCTGGTGGACACCAGCACTCAAAGGTGTATGGATCAGTATAACACTAGGAGCTGGCATTAGCACTGCCACACACACACACACACACACACACACACACACACACACACACACACACACACACACACACACACACACACACACACACACACACACACAAACCTAAAATGTATTTCCATTCAAAATTTCCCTAACCCCTAAACCAACCCTAACCTTAACCCTAATTCTAACCCTAAAATAGACTTTATCCTTGTGGGGACCTGGGTAATGTCCCCATGAGGGATAATTTTCCTTACTTATAATTGTTACTATCCTTCTGGGGACTAATGGAGTTTTCTGGTGCCTTCAACGATAGTAATACAAGCCAGCTGGAGGAATACAGACAAAGTTCTGCTGAGGACACTGGATGGTGCCCATACTTGTTACTCATTGAGATTTTTTGACTCTCCTTTTGAAAGGGATTACATGTGCTTTGTCTGTCCTGTCTGTTGCTTTATTGATGGATTGTTTATGTTATCCAATCTATGACCTTATAAGGTAATATTGAATGTTGTGTAACTGATGTTTAGCCATGCAAATGATTATGTCCTCCTACAACCTTGAGATGTCTTAAGTGTCTTATATGCAAATAGAATGAATTATCATGATCATTTGAGGGGTTTAACTGGAGATGCGGCTGTGTAAGGTTAAATACTCTGTGGGTGATAGAAAAATACTATACTGGGCTCAAGTACTGTGTTGTGGGTTTACAGTGTCTGCACCAGATCGTACGTGACTCTCGTTGCCTAGCCATTTGAGATTAAACTCCCTCAAGAACATTTAGCTCCCTCCAACTTACAGTACACATACAATACATCCTACAAAACCTGCCTTTGTGCCGTGGATTAGTTGTGCTTCTAAATAACACCATACATCCCTGTTACAGCGGTTCGTGGAACATTACTTGTCCTCAAACACCTTTCTGAAAAACAGCTGACTGTACTTCTCAGAGAGAAAAGAGAAACTTCTGATCTGTGATGCTCAGAGTTGACACATGGACAGTGACAACACAATAACAACAGAGGTGTTACTATAATCCAATCAGGCAGTCTCGTGTCTGCACAATACAGATGATCATTCATACTGTCGGATTGTAGGTAGTATAGCACTTTGGTAATGTGATTGCCATCAGGTGAGGCTGGAAATATGATGGACTACATGCTGAGTTGGATGAACGTCTTTCGCCAGGACAGCTTGATTTACGAACAGAATGAAGAGGTGATACGGGGACAATGTTTCTGTCTCTTTCAGGGGAGGAAGTCACAACACAGATGTAGATGAACCACAAACCAACAAATGCTTGTCACCAACAATGGCATTGACGTAAAATAAATGTTATAGGAATGCACATTCAATTCCCTTAAAAGTATTAACTATTCTGGCTGAATTCCTAAAAAGTCATGCTAATAAGGATACAGAGGCCACGAGTGCATTTTACTGCAACAAAAGTAGACCTTCCTGTGTATTTAATCAAGCCTTAGCTGCGTGCCAGTATGAAAAATTATAGTAGGTCTAACCATTGTAATCCTCTCAGACGGATTGTAGTGTTTACAATATGTTTTCAACCAACAAACAATTCACAAACACGGCTCCTTTCATATGTTATTAAAGCTTTACAGCTGTAACCATCCATCTTTTGTTTTTACAAATTCAGCAATTACCAATTATAATCTACAGTCTGATATTCTGAATATGAGAAATCTTGGCTGGTCACATATAATTTCAATGAGTTTGGCCACAGGTACTGTCTAGTCACTAGAGAACCTAACATCTAGCACTGCAGGTTCAAGTTCAGGCCAGAATGGCCTAAAGCAGTGATATGGCACATTTCTGAAGCAAGAGGGTGTGTGTGTGTGTGTATGTGTGTTTGGATGGGAGGGAATAGATGTGCAGAAACACCCACTTTCACCAGCCAAAGCAACTCAAAGTGTGATTAATGGATAAAGAGGAAGCAACAACATAGTACAATCTGTCACGTACCCCACATAGGAGAGATCTCTTACCTTACATGCCCTCCTCTACTCCATCTGTCATTGATAAATGCAATGTTTCATTTGGAGCCGAAATTAATAAACTCCTGTCATACAGGTGAGGATGGATGGATCTTGAGGCTACAAACAGGTATATAATAATAGGGTGATTCTTTTTAAGACATGAAAAAGTCAACACAGGCAGCTTTAAATGGAATGAAACTCTACATAGAATAAAATCATTAGACATCGCGATAGCAGCTATAAGAGGTTATTTAAGGTGCTCAGAAAAAAACATACACTCACTTCCATTTGGACAGTGAGGCTAAACTTAGAAATGTGGCTCTATATTCCAGTATTTTGGATTTGAGATCAAATGTTTCATATGAGGTGACAGTACAGAATGTCACCTTTTATTTGAAGGTATTTTCATACATATCTGTTCTACCGTTTAGAAATGAAAACATTTCATGTGTCTAGTCACCCTATTTTGAAGAAGTCATAAGTATTTGAAAAAATTAACTTATAGTGTATTAAAGTAGTCAAAAGTGTAGTATTTGGTCCCATATTCCTTGCACGCAATGACTACATCAAGCTTGTGACCCTACAAACTTGTTGGATGCATTTGCAGTTTGTTTTGGATTATATTTGTGGCCCTCTGTAGCTCAATTGGTAGAGCATGGCGCTTGTAATGCCAGGGTAGTGGGTTCAAACCCCGGGACCACCCATACGTAAAAATGTATGCACACATGACTGTAAGTCGCTTTGGATAAAAGCATCTGCTAAATGGCATATTATTATATTTTGCCCAATAGGAGTTGAATAATGTATTGTCATTTTGGAGTCACTTTTATTGTACAGTACCAGTCAAAGGTTTGGAAACACCTACTCATTCAAGGGTTTTTCTTTATTTTTACTATTTTCTACATTGTAGAATAGTAGTCAAGACATCAAAACTATGAAATAACCCATATGGAATCATGTAGTAACCAAAAAAGCACTTGTTTGCTGCTTTTCCTTCACTCTGCCGTCCGACTCATCCCAAACCATCTCAATTGGGTTGAGGTCGGGGGATTATGGAGGCCAGGTCATCTGATGCAGCACTCCATCACTCTCCTTCTTGGTAAAATAGCCCTTACACAGCCTGGAGGTGTGTTGGGTCATTGTCCTGTTGAAAAACAAATGATAGTCCCACTAAGCCCAAACCAGATGGGATGGCGTATCGCTGCAGAATGCTGTGGTAGCCATGCGGGTTAAGTGTGCCTTGAATTCTAAATAAATCACAGACAGTGTCACCAGCAAAGCACCCACACACCATAACACCTCCCCCTCCATGCTTTACGGTGGGAACTACATTTACATTTACATTTTAGTCATTTAGCAGACGCTCTTATCCAGAGTGACTTACAGTTAGTGAATACCTTTTTTTTTTCTTTTTCATACTGGTCCCCCGTGGGAATCGAACCCACAACCCTGGCGTTGCAAACGCCATGCTCTATCAACTGAGCTACATCCCTGCCGGTCATTCCCTCCCCTACCCTGGACAACGCTAGGCCAATTGTGCGCTGCCCATGAGTCTCCCGGTCGCGGCCGGCTGCGACAGAGCCTGGAATCGAACCAGGATCTCTAGTGGCACAGCTAGCACTGCGATGCAGTGCCCTAGACCACTGCGCCACTCAGGAGATCTACACATGCAGATATCATCCGTTCACCCACACCGCGTCTCACAAAGACAGTGGTTGGAACCAAAAATCTCACATTTGGACTCCAGACCAAAGGACACATTTCCACCGGTCTAATGTCCATGGTTCGTGTTTCTTGGCACAAGCAGGTCCCTTCTTATTATTGGTGTCCTTTAGTAGTGGTTTCTTTGCAGTAATTCGACCATGAAGGCCTGATTCACACAGTTGATGTTTATATGTGTCTATTTGCATTTATTTGGGCTGCAATTTCTGAGGCTGGTAACTCTAATGAACTTATCCTCTGCAGCAGAGGTAACTCTGGGTCTTCCATTCCTGTGGCGGGCCTCATGAGAGCCAGTTTCATAATAGCATTTATGGTTTTTGCGACTGCACTTGAAGAAACACAACCAAAATAAACTGCAAATACATCCAACAAGTTTGTAGAGTCACAAGCTTGATGAAGTCATTGCATGCTAGGAATATTGGACCAAATACTAAACTTTTGCCTATACACTATAGATAGGCATAGGTGAATTTGTCCAAATACTTAGCACTTTTTCAAATGGGGAGACAAGATGCATAAAGTGTTTTTATTTCAAAAATGGTAAAACAGATATGTTTGAAAATATGACATTCTGTACTGTTGCCTCATATGAAACATTGGATTTCAAATCCGAAATGCTGGAGTATAGAGCCAAATTAAACGTTTTAGCTTTACTGTCCAAATAAAGTGAGGGAAAAAAGTATTTGATCCCCTGCTGATTTTGTACATTTGTCCACTGACAAAGAAATGATCAGTCTATAATTTTAATGGTAGGTTTATTTGAACAGTGAGACAGAATAACAACAAAAAAATCCAGAAAAACGCATGTCAAAAATGTTATAAATTGATTTGCATTTTAATGAGGGAAATAAGTATTTGACCCCCTCTCAATCAGAAAGATTTTTGGCTCCCAGGTGTCTTTTATATAGGTAACGAGCTGAGATTAGGAGCACACTCTTAAAGGGAGTGCTCCTAATCTCAGCTTGTTACCTGTATAAAAGACACCTGTCCACAGAAGCAATCAATCAATCAGATTCCAAACTCTCCACCATGGCCATGACCAAAGAGCTCTCCAAGGATGTCAGGGACAAGATTGTAGACCTACACAAGGCTGGAATGGGCTACAAGACCATCGCCAAGCAGTTTGGTGAGAAGGTGACAACAGTTGGTGCGATTATTCGCAAATGGAAGAAACACAAAATAACTGTCAATCTCCCTCGGCCTGGGGCTCCATGCAAGATCTCACCTCGTGGAGTTGCAATGATAATGAGAACGGTGAGGAATCAGCCCAGAACTACATGGGAGGATCTTGTCAATGATCTCAAGGCAGCTGGGACCATAGTCACCAAGAAAACAATTGGTAACACACTACGCCGTGAAGGACTGAAATCCTGCAGTGCCCGCAAGGTCCCCCTGCTCAAGAAAGCACATATACATGCCCGTCTGAAGTTTGCCAATGAACATCTGAATGATTCAGAGGAGAACTGGGTGAAAGTGTTGTGGTCAGATGAGACCAAAATGGAGCTCTTTGGCATCAAGGAGGAGGAATGCTGCCTATGACCCCAAGAACACCATCCCCACCATCAAACATGGAGGTGGAAACATTATGCTTTGGGGGTGTTTTTCTGCTAAGGGGACAGGACAACTTCACCGCATCAAAGGGACGATGGACGGGGCCATGTACCGTCAAATCTTGGGTGAGAACCTCCTTCCCTCAGCCAGCGCATTGAAAATGGGTCGTGGATGGGTATTCCAGCATGACAATGACCCAAAACACGGCCAAGGCAACAAAGGAGTGGCTCAAGAAGAAGCACATTAAGGTCCTGGAGTGGCCTAGCCAGTCTCCAGACCTTAATTTCATAGAAAATCTGTGGAGGGAGCTGAAGGTTCGAGTTGCCAAACGTCTGCCTCGAAACCTTAATGACTTGGAGAAGATCTGAAAAGAGGAGTGGGACAAAATCCCTCCTGAGATGTGTGCAAACCTGGTGGCCAACTACAAGAAACGTCTGACCTCTGATTGCCAACAAGGGTTTTGCCACCAAGTACTAAGTTATGTTTTGCAGCGGGGTCAAATACTTATTTCCCTCATTAAAATGCAAATCAATTTATAACATTTTTGACGTGTTTTTCTGGATTTTTTTGTTGTTGATCGATGAATGACAGATTGCCTAGACTAGAGCGTGCATATACCTGGTTTACTAAGTCTCTCAATAAAAGAAAATATCAAAATCCAGACACTGACTGCGTCCCTTGACAGCCGGAGTTCTACACAGTACACGTGTGATCTATACTTGGAACACCTGATTAAGTTATCACAGACAGTGGTGCACAATTCACTCAATTGTCAAGCGTCTGATAAATACATTAATCCATCAACTTCCCCTGTGGCAATCCTATCAATATCAGATCCTGCTAAAGCAATATGTCTGCAACTGTCAGTGTCTTCACACCACCACCCCCACCTGAGAGGCCTTCAGAAAGCAGCTCTTTGATCCAAAAGCAGCCCAGAAAATATATACCGTGCCAAAAGCTGACATATTGGCATTTCTCTGCTACCACAGACATCCTATATTGGGCAATACACTGACAAAGCAGAGGAATCAAGGCCTTAGAAAAACAAGCTTGGCTTTGTTCGATCCCAGATAAACTTCTTGCTTTGTCACCACTTCACTTGAGTTGTTTTCAATCTTGATCTCACTTCTGACTCTAGTGCCTGAGGTGTAAACTCTGTGGTGGGTAGTGGGGAGTGGAGCTCCAAACCAGCCTGTCTCTCATGTGGTTTTGCCCTATAGGCTGAGACGTTACTCAGCATCCTGATTCCTGGCACCCTGAGCTCATCCATCGTCAGCTAAACCAATCACCTGTCAGCGTTTGGTGGGGCTTTTCTGCCCTTAGGCACAGATCTAGGATCAGTTTACTCTCCCCAAATCTTTAGCATAACGATTAGGGGGGAGCTCTGGGAGCAACTTCATCCTGAGTGACCACATCAACCACTATCACACTGCAGCAGTCATGACTAAGCTTAATTATAAAAGAGTAAAAATAGCAGCTGAGTTCTCAGGATGATTGTGGGACAGATTCACTTTCATTGTGCAAATAGACTTAATGAAATGCTTAACATTTCAAATGACTGTTTGTGTTATTGGGTTATTTTCCCTGAAGGAAAGGTGCGATGTCAATCAGTGTCAGGGTGGCTTTAGTGTGCTTGTTTACTGCATTCAAGACAATACTGCTGCAGAGTCTTTAAAGGGTAAATGTGGTCCTTTGTGGCTCAGTTGGTAAGCACGTGGCTCTAGCAACGCCAAGGGTTGGAACACACTCAGACAACACCGGCTCCCATCACTACTGAAGCATGAGTCTGTGAGGAATGATGCAGCGTGATTAAAGAGCCCCCTCTAGTGCTTAGATGCAGTAACTTTAGCATGCATGTATTTACCTCACTGGTCACCAACCCTGGTTCCCTAGAGTTACAAGGGGAGAAGGCTTGGGTAATACCTTTTAATGCTCAAATTAAGCAAACTGTCAATTACGATGGTGGTTTTGGCACCACTACCTCACCTTTGAGTGACAACAGCCTCTAACTTTGCTTGTAACAAGGAGTCCATTGTTCCAGTCAGTGAGACATTCCATGCAGAAGGCTTATAGCTTCGCAAATATTTAAATGTTAATCTAAGTCAGGGTTATTCAACTGGCAGCCCGTGGGCCAGATCTGGCCCGTTTATTAATTTAGACTGGCCCTTTGATCAATTCTGAACATTAATAAAATATCTGGAAAAGCATCCCCACCTAAAGCACACTAAAGCACTATGGTGGTTGTCTATACTATAGCTTGGTGTTTTCCGGTCTCTAGCGCCCATGTGGCATGTTGATTCTTTTTTCTTCATATGAATTTGACTCTAGCATTTGAACGGTTAAAGCTACTAATTTTATTATGACCCTATTTCTGAAAGCTATGACTCTCAGGAACATGTACACGCCTTCTGTTTCCCTCTCTGATGCTCACAAAGACTCGATAGAAGGGAGGATGACAAAAAATGCACCTAATGACCGGGGGAAATTAAATCAAAGCATACTTCCTTCAGACTGGAATTTGGCATTACCTGATTTGACATATTTTTGTTATTTATTGAGATGCTTCGTTTTCAGGTGATTTTAAAATGACCTAATTACTGTTAAGAAGCTTTTAATAGTTGTTGAAATAACAATAAATAATAATGCAAGCGTTGCGCCTTTTCTTTTTCAATTATGATCAAAATAATTGGTTGCACCTCGACTCACATTGGTTGAATGCCCTCCACCTATTTCCTTAAAAACTTAAAGCAACATTTAATTTGAAGAAAAGTGCTTTATTGGTGTGTGTGTGTGTGTGTGTTACTTTCTTATACAGTTCAAAATAATAATAATATTAATAATAATCATCTCTGGCCCACGTAAGAATATAGTTGAATAGATCTAGGCCATATGTTCCATGTATGTACAGTGGGGAAAAAAAGTATTTAGTCAGCCACCAATTGTGCAAGTTCTCCCACTTAAAAAGATGAGAGAGGCCTGTAATTTTCATCATAGGTACACGTCAACTATGACAGACAAAATGAGGGAAAAAAATCCAGAAAATCACATTGTAGGATTTTTTATGAATTTATTTGCAAATTATGGTGGAAAATAAGTATTTGGTCACCTACAAATAAGCAAGATTTCTGGCTCTCACAGACCTGTAACTTCTTCTTTAAGAGGCTCCTCTGTCCTCCACTCGTTACCTGTATTAATGGCACCTGTTTGAACTTGTTATCAGTATAAAAGACACCTGTCCACAACCTCAAACAGTCACACTCCAAACTCCACTATGGCCAAGAACAAAGAGCTGTCAAAGGACACCAGAAACAAAATTGTAGACCTGCACCAGGCTGGGAAGACTGAATCTGCAATAGGTAAGCAGCTTGGTTTGAAGAAATCAACTGTGGGAGCAATTATTAGGAAATGGAATACATACAAGACCACTGATAATCTCCCTCGATCTGGGGCTCCACGCAAGATCTCACCCCGTGGGGTCAAAATGATCACAAGAACGGTGAGCAAAAATCCCAGAACCACACGGGGGGATCTAGTGAATGACCTGCAGAGAGCTGGGACCAAAGTAACAAAGCCTACCATCAGTAACACACTACGCCACCAGGGACTCAAATCCTGCAGTGCCAGACGTGTCCCCCTGCTTAAGCAAGTACATGTCCAGGCCCGTCTAAAGTTTGCTAGAGTGCATTTGGATGATCCAGAAGAGGATTGGGAGAATGTCATATGGTCAGATGAAACCAAAATAGAACTTTTTGGTAAAAACTCAACTCGTCGTGTTTGGAGGACAAAGAATGCTGAGTTGCATCCAAAGAACACCATACCTATTGTGACGCATGGGGGTGGAAACATCATGCTTTGGGGCTGTTTTTCTGCAAAGGGACCAGGACGACTGATCCGTGTAAAGGAAAGAATGAATGGGGCCATGTATCGTGAGATTTTGAGTGAAAACCTCCTTCCATCAGCAAGGGCATTGAAGAAGAAACGTGGCTGGGTCTTTCAGCATGACAATGATCCCAAACACACCGCCTGGGCAACGAAGGAGTGGCTTCGTAAGAAGCATTTCAAGGTCCTGGAGTGGCCTAGCCAGTCTCCAGATCTCAACCCCATAGAAAATCTTTGGAGGGAGTTGAAAGTCCGTGTTGTCCAGCGACAGCCCCAAAACATCACTGCTCTAGAGGAGATCTGCATGGAAGAATGGGCCAAAATACCAGCAACAGTGTGTGAAAACCTTGTGAAGACTTACAGAAAACGTTTGACCTGTGTCATTGCCAACAAAGGGTATATAACAAAGTATTGAGAAACTTTTGTTATTGACCAAATACTTATTTTCCACCATAATTTGCAAATAAATTCATTAAAAATCCTATAATGTGATTTTCTGGATTTTTTTTCCTCATTTTGTCTGTCATAGTTGACGTGTACCTATGATGAAAATTACAGGCCTCTCTCATCTTTTTAAGTGGGAGAACTTGCACAATTGGTGGCTGACTAAAAACTTTTTTTCCCCCACTGTATGCTCTGTGTTGTGTTGACAGGCCATATGTATCAAACCTTAATCCACACCACATGAGTCCTGTTAATTCCTATATTTCAGCTAAACGTTCTACATACTTAATATTGGTTGCCTCCTACATTGTTAACAATGTTGAGGTTGTAGCGTAGGCTATACCAGAGTAGTTAACATGTATTATGATCATAAATGTATATAAAAATGAAATGCTTCACAAAAACATCTACAAGGCAGTCTTAATGTTTTTCTTTTTTTAATAAAGGCATTACCATCTCTCATATTTTGGTAGTACAGAATTCAAGTTTTTACAGATTTGGTTCACAAAGGAATCACACATTGAACGGAGCAAACTTCCCAATCAGACAACTTTTAATAATAAAAAGTATAGCTTAAATAATAAAAACGATACAGTACAAAAAATAGCTGGATTCATCCTGAAACTCACTCGTGGAAATTACAGTGACACAGTTTTTCTGTCTTTTATTTTTTAGAAAAAGTAACATTAAAAAAATCTAACGTTTTTTATCCTGGTTTTGCAGCAGACTGCAGAGTATAAAATGAGACATTCACTGGCACTCTGTGTTCTGACACAAGGCACTATAGGTTTTATGTAGGTAGAGGAGAGGCAGTGCTATTGTGCCAGTCCTGCATCTTTAGCCATACCATAGAAGATTCCTCTCTGGAATAAGAGGTTTGTAGGAGTGTCAAATTCAGCTATCTGTCCCTTGTCCAAGACCAGCACTCTGCAAAGAGGTGAAGAGGGATTAGTAGAATATTTCATAACTGTTTTAGGTTTCTGGAGAGAATATGACCTAACACAATAACATGTAATCTTAGATCAAAATAAGTATTTGTGTGTGTATGTCTGTCTGTTTATGCGTGTGCGCATGTGTAATGTATTGCACATTACCTAGTATAGTCCATGACGGTGTTGAGTCTGTGAGCAATGGTGAAGACGGTGCAGTCCTCAAACTGTGTCCTGATGGTTGACTGGATGAGGTCGTCGGTCTCTAGGTCGATGGCGGCTGTAGCTTCATCCAGGATCAGGATCCTCGTCTTCCTCAGTAGAGCCCTGGCTAAACACACCAGCTGCCTCTGGCCCACACTGAACACACACAAAGGCATTACATTATTTTTGAGAAGAGTAAAATATGAAAGGTATAAAAAGCTAAAAGAAAGATTCAGAGAAGGAATACGTTCTTAAGAGAAAATCCTAATAAAGACATGTTTGTATTCCACATGTTCTTAGTTTTGTTTTCGGTGTTTAATTCCCACCTGAATATACAGGTAAAGGCCTTGTACAGGTGCAAACATGTGTGAATGCAAATGGGTATCAAAGCATGCAGTTGTTAAGTGGTTAGGATTAAGTTACCTGAGGTTCTCTCCTCCCTCTGAACACTCCAGCTGCAGTTTATTCGGCTGGTTGCTGACAAACTTGTTGAGGTGGGATAGTTCCAGAGCCTTCCATACCTCACCGTCACTGTACTTTTCAAAGGGGTCCAAGTTCATCCTAAGACTGCCAGAGAACAACACTGGCTCCTGGGGAGGGAGAGAGGGTAGTGAAGGTGGAGGTGAGGACAGGGTAGGGTGTGTGTGTGTGTGTGTGTGTGTGTGTGTGTGTGTGTATGTACCTGTGGTATAATGGTGAGTTTAGATCTCAGGTCATGCAGTCCTATCTCTGATATCTTGACCCCGTCGATGGTGATCTCTCCCCCAGCCGCCTCCAGAAGCCGAAACAGGCACAGTGTCATAGAGGACTTACCAGCCCCAGTACGACCCACGATACCTATCTGGAACACATACACAAGCCAACTGTTAAATGGCTAATAACTACTGCTCCCACTCACACCTATGCTGCTGCTATAATGACTATTGATTAGATGTATTACTACCACTACGCTGCTGTTCATTGATTATTGATTGCCATTACCATTAGTATCTATCTACAGTGGCTTGCGAAAGTTTTCAACCCCCCTTGGCATTTTTCCTATTTTGTTGCCTAACAACCTGGAATTAAAATGGATTTTTGGGTGGGTTTGTATCATTTGATTTACACAACATGCCTACCACTTTGAAGATGCAAAATATATTTTATTGTGAAACAAACAAGAAATAAGACAAAAAATCAGAAAACTTGATGGTGCTGCTTGCTTGATGGTTCCCCTTGCGTAGTGGTGTTGCAGACTCTGGGGCCTTTCAGAACAGGTGTATATACAGTCGTGGTCAAAAGTATTGAGAATGACAAGTATTGGTCTTCACAAAGTTCGCTGCTTCAGTGTTTTTTGTCAGATGTTACTATGGTATACTGAAATATAATTACAAGCATTCCATAAGTGTCAAATGCTTTTATTGACAATTACATTAAGTTTATGCAAAGAGTCAATATTTGCAGTGTTGACCCTTCTTTTTCAAGACCTCTGCAAGCCACCCTGGCATGTTGTCAATTAACTTCTGGGCCACATCCTGACTGATGGCAGGCCATTCTTGCATAATCAATGCTTGGAGTTTGTGGGTTTTTGTTTGTCCACCCGCCTCTTGAGGATTGACCACAAGTTCTCAATGGGATTAAGTTCTGGGGAGTTTCCTGGCCATGGACCCCAAATGTTGATGTTTTGTTCCCCGTGCCACTTAGTTATCACTTTTGCCTTATGGCAAGGTGCTCCATCATGCTGAAAAAGGCATTGTTCGTCACCAAACTGTTTTTGGATGGTTGGGAGAAGTTGCTCTCGGAGGATGTGTTGTAACCATTCTTTATTCATGTTTGTGTTCTTAGGCAAAATTGTGAGTGAGCCCACTCCCTTGGCTGAGAAGCAACCCCACACATGAATGGTCTCAGGATGCTTTACTGTTGGCATGACACAGGACTGATGGTAGCGCTCACCTTGTCTTCTCCGGACAAGGAGTTTTCCGGATGCCCCAAACAATCGGAAAGGAGATTCATCAGAGAAAATGACTTTACCCTAGTCATTTACATTTTAGTCATTTAGCAGACGCTCTTATCCAGAGCGACTTACAGGAGCAATTAGGGTTAAGTGCCTTGCTCAAGGGCACATCGGCAGATTTTTCACCTAGTCGGCTCGGGGATTAGAACCAGCGACCTTTCGGTTACGCTCTTAACCACCAAGCTACCTGCCGCCCTCCTGATTTCAAGCACCACCCTCCTTTTAAAGCTTCCAGTCTGTTATTCTAACTCAATCAGCATGACAGAGTGATCTCCAGCCTTGTCCTCGTCAACACTCTCACCTGTGTTAATGAGAGAATCACTGACATGATGTCAGCTGGTCCTTTTGTGGCAGGGCTGAAATGCAGTGGAAATGTTGTTTGGGGATTAAGTTCATTTTCATGGCAAAGAGGGACTTTGCAATTAATTGCAATTGATCTGATCACTCTTCATAACATTCTGGAGTATATGCAAATTGCCATCATAAAAACTGAGGCAGCAGACTTCGTGAAAATTAATATTTGTGTCATTCTCAAAACGTTTGACCATGACTGTATACTCAGATCATGTGACACTTAGATTGCACACAAGTGGATTTATTTAACTAATTATGTGACTTCTGAAGGTAATTGGTTGCAAAGGGGCTGAATACATATGCACGCACCACTTTTCCGTTATTAATTTTTTTAGAATTTTTTGAAACAAGTTATTTTTTTTCATTTCACTTCACCAATTTGGACTATTTTGTGTATGTCCATTACATGAAATCCAAATAAAAATCTATTTAAATTACAGGTTGTAATGCAACAAAATAGGAAAAACGCCAAGGGGGATGAATACTTTAGCAAGGGACTGTATTTATCCTGCTACTGGTCAATGTTACTCCTGTTTAAATGTATACAGTGCTTTCGTAAAGTATTACATTTACATCATTTAGCAAACGCTCTTATCCAGAGCGACTTACAGTTAGTGAGTGCATACATTATTTTTTTCATACTGGCCCCCCGTGGGAATCGAACCCACAACCCTGGCGTTGCAAACGCCATGCTCTACCAACTGAGCTACATCCCTGCCGGCTATTCCCTCCCCTACCCTGGACGACGCTGGGCCAATTGTGCCAGCGTCATCCAGGGATGTAGCTCAGTTGGTAGAGCCATGGGTCTCCCGGTCGCGGCCTGCTACGACAGAGCCTGGATTCGAACCAGGATCTCTAGTGGCACAGCTAGCACTGCGATGCAGTGCCTTAGACCACTGCGCCACTCGGGAGGTATTGACCCATTTAATTTTTCCACAAATTCCATTACAGCCTTATTCTAAAATGGATTCTATTGTTTTTTTCCCTTATCAATCTACACAAAATACCCTATAATGACAAAGCAAAAACAGGGTTTTATAAATTTTTGCAAATTTATTAAAAATAAAAAAAATGGAAATATCACATTTATATAAGTATTCAGCCCTTTTACTCAGTACTTTTTCCTTTGGGGTAGATCAGCTTTAATATTGCAGATAGATTGTAACTTCCATCAATGTAATTGTCTGCATCACTTCCAATCCCCCATATGTTGTTTTTTCACGCAATAAATAAATAAATAAAATATATATCTATATATAAATAAATAATATATATATACACACACACACACACACACACACACACACACACACACATATATAAATACATATACAGTTGAAGTCGGAAGTTTACATACACTTAGGTTGGAGTCATTAAAACTTGTATTTCAACCACTCTACAAATGTCTTGTTAACAAGCTATGGTTTTGGCAAGTCGGTTAGGACTTTACTTTGTGCATGACACAAGTAATTTTTCCAACAATTGTTTACAGACAGATTATTTCACTTATAATTTACTGTATCACAATTCCAGAAGTTTACATACACTAAGTTGACTGTGCCTTTAAACAATACGTTGGGTCAATTTTGGCCCATTCTTCCTGACAGAGCTGGTGTAACTGAGTCAGGTCTGTAGGCCTCCTTGCTTGCACACGCTTTTTCAGTTCTGCCCACACATTTTCTATAGGATTTGAGGTCAGGGCTTTGTGATGGCCACTCCAATACCTTTACTTTGTTGTCCTTAAGCCATTTTGCCACAACTTTGGAAGTATTCTTGGGGTCATTGTCCATTTGGAAGACCCATTTGCGACCAAGCTTTAACTTCCTGACTGATGTCTTGAGATGTTGCTTCAATATATCCACATAATTTTACTTCCTCATGATGCCATCTATTTTGTGCACCAGTCCCTCCTGCAGCAAAGCACCCCCACAGCATGATGCTGCCACCCCCGTGCTTCACGGTTGGGATGGTGTTCTTCGGCTTGCAAGCTTTCCCCTTTTTCCTCCAAAAATAACAATGGTCATTATGGCCAAACAGTTTTTCTGAGGTCTTGGCTGATTTCTTTTGACTTTCCCATGATGTCAAGCAAAGAGGCACTGAGTTTGAAGGTAGGCCTTGAAATACATCCACAGGTACACCTCCAATTGACTCAAATGATGTCAATTAGCCTAACAGAAGCTTCTAAAGCCATGACATCATTTTCTGGAATTCTCCAAACTGTTTAAAGGCACAGTCAACTTAGTGTATGTAAACTTCTGACCCTCTGGAATTGTGATACAGTGCATTATAAGTGAAATAATCTGTCTGTAAACAATTGTTGGAAAAATTACTTGTGTCATGCACAAAGTAGATGTCCTAACCGACTTGCCAAAATTATAGTTTGTTAACAAGAAATGTGTGGACTGGTTGAAAAACGAGTTTTAATGACTCCAACCTAAGTGTATGTAAACTTCCGACTTCAACTGTACATACATATACATATCCTTTAAGAAAATATATTTCCCTTTATTACTTTCCAACCCCACCACCCCTTCCCTAATTGGAGTAAACTAGTGAACAACATCGCTTAGGCCTCTACTTCCAGCTTATACAGTGAGGGAAAAAAGTATTTGATCCCCTGCTGATTTTGTACGTTTGCCCACTGACAAAGACATGATCAGTCTATAATTTTAATGGTAGGTTTATTTGAACAGTGAGAGACAGAATAACAACAAAAAATCCAGAAAAACGCATGTAAAAAATGTTATAAATTGATTTGCATTTTAAATGAGGGAAATAAGTATTTGACCCCTCTGCAAAACATGACTTAGTACTTGGTGGCAAAACCCTTGTTGGCAATCACAGAGGTCAGACGTTTCTTGTAGTTGGCCACCAGGTTTGCACACATCTCAGGAGGGATTTTGTCCCACTCCTCTTTGCAGATCTTCTCCAAATCATTAAGGTTTCGAGGCTGACGTTTGGCAACTCGAACCTTCAGCTCCCTCCAGAGATTTACTATGGGATTAAGGTCTGGAGACTGGCTAGGCCACTCCAGGACCTTAATGTGCTTCTTCTTGAGCCACTCCTTTGTTGCCTTGGCCGTGTGTTTTGGGTCATTGTCATGCTGGATATCCATCCACGACCCATTTTCAATGCCCTGGCTGAGGGAAGGAGGTTCTCACCCAAGATTTGACGGTACATGGCCCTGTCCATCGTCCCTTTGATGTGGTGAAGTTGTCCTGTCCCCTTAGCAGAAAAACACCCCAAAGCATAATGTTTCCAACTCCATGTTTGACGGTGGGGATGGTGTTCTTGGGGTCATAGGCAGCATTCCTCCTCCTCCAAACACGGCAAGTTGAGTTGATGCCAAAGAGCTCCATTTTGGTCTCATCTGACTACAACACTTTCACCCAGTTCTCCTCTGAATCATTCAGATGTTCATTGGCAAACTTCAGACGGGCGTGTATATGTGCTTTCTTGAGCAGGGGGATCTTGCGGGCGCTGCAGGATTTCAGTCCTTCACGGCGTTATGTGTTACCAATTGTTTTCTTGGTGACTATGGTCCCAGCTGCCTTGAGATCATTGACAAGATCCTCCCGTGTAGTTCTGGGCTGATTCCTCACCGTTCTCATGATCATTGCAACTCCACGAGGTGAGATTAAGAGTGTGCTCCTAATCTCAGCTCGTTACCTGTATAAAAGACACCTGGGAGCCACAAATCTTTCTGACTGAGAGGGGGTCGAATACTTATTTCCCTCATTAAAATGCAAATCAATTTATAACATTTTTGACATGTATTTTTCTGGATTTTTTTGTTGTTATTCTGTCTCTCACTGTTCAAATAAAACTACCATTAAAATTATAGACTGATCATTTCTTTGTCAGTGGGCAAACGTGCAAAATCAGCAGGGGATCAAATACTTTTTTCCCTCACTGTACATACTATATACATTTTATGGACACAGTTTTTGTTTGTTTTTACTCCTGAACTTCCTCTACCCTCAACCTCTCCGATCATTTTCATGATGTCCATCCGGTTTGCTTCTATATGCCATATCTTTCTAACTGTGCTCTTTCCCAAAAGCTCTCAACCTATTACCTCTATACTTATTATGGACACAGTATGCTTTACATGAGTTATCTTGTTGTTATTAGTTGTCGTTAGTTGTTATTAGTCCCATCCTTCAGCTCCATTCAACACCTCCCATCTATCGCTTAACACCATCCATATTGGATTTCTATTTGCCATATATTTTTCAACTGTACTGTGATGTTTCACAAAAGTTCTGAACCCTTCTAGTCTCATTGTTTCTACAGATTGTAAATTGAAAATAAACATTTTTGCTAAAATTATTATTATAATGTATTATTGATCGATTGACTATGACTTTTCAGATCACCCAGTAGTGCTATCTGCAGGGTTAGCTCCCGGTAAATATTGCAATCCTTCAGCCATTCCTGGACCTGTGACCAAAAGCTACAAATGGACAGTACCAAAACAAATGATCTAATGATTCTATCTCTTCGCAGCAAAATCTGCAGAGCTGGGAAGATGATATGGGGGATACAAATAACATTGTATTGGTAGCAAGAATTTTGTTTAATAATTTTTATTGAAAAATTCAAAGTTTTGAAACCGGCGTCGTTTTGTATATCAGTTCATAAACACTATGCCTTGGAATCGGTACGTCAAAAATCTCTTCAACTATTTTGCAATCTATATGGGATGTCTGTCAATCCTTTGGTCCTTAAATGAAACTGGTATACTTTTTTATTTGTCACAATTTTCTTTAACCGATTATGTTCTTTAATTCAGTACTTTGTTGAAGCACCTTTGGCGGTGATTACAGCATCGAATCTTCTTGGGTATGACGCTACAAGCTAGGCACACCTGTACTTGGGGGGTTTCTCCCATTTTTCTCTGCAGATCCTCTCAAGCTCTGTCAGATTGGATGGGGAGCGTTGCTGCACAGCTATTTTCAGGTCTCTCCAGAGATGTTCGATCTGGTTAAATTCCTGGCTCTTGCTGGGCCACTCATGGACATTCAGAGACTTGTCCCGAAGCCACTCCTGCGTTGTCTTGGCTGTGTGCTTAGGGTCGCTGTCCTGTTGGAAGGTGAACCTTTGAACCAGTCTGAGGTCCTGAGCGCTCTAGAGCAGGTTTTCATAAAGGACCTCTCTGTACTTTGCTCTGTTCATCTTTCCCTCAATCCTGACTAGTCTCCCAGTCCCTGCTGCTAAAAAACATCCCCACAGCATGATGCTGCCACCACCATGCTTCACCGTAGGTATGGTGCCAGGTTTCCTCCAGACGTGACGCTTGGCATTCAGGCCAAAGAGTTCAATCTTGGTTTCATCAGACCAGAGAATCTTGTTTCTCATGGTCTGAGAGTCCTTTAGGTGTCTTTTGGCGAACTCCAAGCTGGCTGTCATGTGCCTTTTACTGAGGAGTGGCTTCCATCTGGCCACTCTACCATAAAGGCCTGGAGTGCTGCAGAGATGGCTGTCCTTCTGGAAGGTTCTCCTATCGCCACAGAGGAACTCTGGAGCTCTGTCAGAGTGACCATCAGGTTCTTGGTCACCTCCCTGACCAAGGCCGTTCTCCCCCGATTGCTCAATTTGGCCAGGCGGCCAGCTCTAGGAAAAGTCTTGGTGGTTCCAAACTTCTTCCATTTAAGAATGATGGAGGCCACTGTGTTCTTGGGAACATTCAATGCTGCAGACATTTTTTGGTACCCTTCCCCAGATCTGTGCCTTGACACATTCCTGTCTCGGAGCTCTACGGACAATTCCTTCGACCTCATGGCTTGGTTTTTGCTCTGACATGCATTGTCAACTGTGGGACTTTATATAGACAGGTGTGTGCGCCTTTCCAAATCAGGTCCAATCAATTGAATTTACCACAAGTGGACTCCAATCAAGTTGTAGAAACATCAAGGATGATCAATGGAAACAGGATGCACCTGAGCTCAATTTCGAGTCTCATAGCAAAGGGTCTGAATACTTATGTCAATAAGGTATTTCTGTTTTGTATTTTCAATAAATTAGCAAACATTTCTAAAAACCTGTTTTCGCTTTGTCATTATGGGGTATTGTGTTTAGATTGATGAGGAAAAACATGTATTTAATTTTAGAATAAGGCTGTAACTTAATTTTTTTGGGAAAAAGTCAAGGGGTCTGAATACTTTCTGAATGCACTGTATATTACCACTAGTATACTACTACAAGTATTTCTATATTCCGCCTATCACGCCTACACTGACACTCTTGCACACACACTCACACTAACACCCACACACTCACACTAACACCCACACACTTACACTTGCACACCCACACTCAACACCACATACTCACCCACCCACCGCTTATGCTGCAGCCATACTGTTTACTATTATTATTTATCATAATACCATTCACTTTGTCCTAATCCCGCCTACATGTACAGTGGGGAGAACAAGTATTTGATACACTGCCGATTTTGCAGGTTTTCCTACTTACAAAGCATGTAGAGGTCTGTAATTTTTATCATAGGTACACTTCAACTGTGAGAGACGGAATCTAAAACAAAAATCCAGAAAATCACATTGTATGATTTTTAAGTAATTAATTTGCATTTTATTGCATGACATAAGTATTTGATACATCAGAAAAGCAGAACTTAATATTTGGTACAGAAACCTTTGTTTGCAATTACAGAGATCATATGTTTCCTGTAGGTCTTGACCAGGTTTGCACACACTGCAGCGGGGATTTTGGCCCACTCCTCCATACAGACCTTCTCCAGATCCTTCAGGTTTCGGGGCTGTCACTGGGCAATACGGACTTTCAGCTCCCTCCAAAGATTTTCTATTGGGTTCAGGTCTGGAGACTGGCTAGGCCACTCCAGGACCTTGAGATGCTTCTTACAGAGCCACTCCTTAGTTGCCCTGGCTGTGTGTTTTGGGTCGTTGTCATGCTGGAAGACCCAGCCACGACCCATCTTCAATGTTCTTACTGAGGGAAGGAGGTTGTTGGCCAAGATCTCGCGATACATGGCCCCATCCATCCTCCCCTCAATACGGTGCAGTCGTCCTGTCCCCTTTGCAGAAAAGCATCCCCAAAGAATGATGTTTCCACCTCCATGCTTCACAGTTGGGATGGTGTTCTTGGGGTTGTACTCATCCTTCTTCTTTCTCCAAACACGGCGAGTGGAGTTTAGACCAAAAAGCTCAATTTTTGTCTCATCAGACCACATGCCCTTCCCCCATTCCTCCTCTGGATCATCCAGATGGTCATTGGCAAACTTCAGACGGGCCTGGACATGCGCTTGCTTGAGCAGGAGGACCTTGCGTGCGCTGCAGGATTTTAATCCATTACGGCGTAGTGTGTTACTAATGCTTTTCTTTGAGACTGTGGTCCCAGCTCTCTTCAGGTCATTGACCAGGTCCTGCCGTGTAGTTCTGGGCTGATCCCTCACCTTCCTCATGATCATTGATGCCCCACGGGGTGAGATCTTGCATGGAGCCCCAGACCGAGGGTGATTGACCATCATCTTGAACTTCTTCCATTTTCTAATAATTGCGCCAACAGTTGTTGCCTTCTCATCAAGCTGCTTGCCTATTGTCCTGTAGCCCATCCCAGCCTTGTGCAGGTCTACAATTTGATCCCTGATGTCCTTACACAGCTCTCTGGTCTTGGCCATTGTGGAGAGGTTGGAGTCTGTTTGATTGAGTGTGTGGACAGGTGTCTTTTATACAGGTAACGAGTTCAAACAGGTGCAGTTAATACAGGTAATGAGTGGAGAACCAGAGGGCTTCTTAAAGAAAAACTAACAGGTCTGTGAGAGCCAGAATTCTTACTGGTTGGTAGGTGTTCAAATACTTATGTCATGCAATAAAATGCAAATTAATTACTTAAAAATCATACAATGTGATTTTCTGGATTTTTGTTTTAGATTCCGTCTCTCACAGTTGAAGTGTACCTATGATAAAAATTACAGACCTCTACATGCTTTGTAAGTAGGAAAACCTGCAAAATCGGCAGTGTATCAAATACTTGTTCTCCCCACTGTATGTACTGTATACCTCAAATACTCCAGTATCCCTGCACATTGTACATTTGGTACTGGCACTGACCCTCTATATAGCTTCCACTCTTATTTATTCTGTTTTCTTTATTATATGTATTTTGTATTTTTGAAATTATAATATTTTGATATTTATTACTGCACTGTTGGGTAGAGCTCACAAGATAAGCATTTCTCTGTACTTGTGCATGTGACAAAACTTCAGAGAAACTGCACGCTGGAGAAGCACACACTCAGTGTAGTTCATTGAAGTTCACCAGTCCCAATTCAAATACTTCTTCCAGATATCTGGATATCTGCATGCTCGATACACACATTAAGTTCTGTTCACTTTATCAGAGCTGGCACTAATCTGTGTATGAAATGGGATGGCAGGAGTACAGCATTCTTTCATGGGGGTACATTCTATAAAATAGTCTGTTAAACAAGCATTTAACTTGTTCTGATTGGCATATGAAGCAATGTTTTTCACCCCAAAATGAACCTTTGCCAGGTGTTTTCATGGTGTCAAGTTTCTCCATTTATTTGCAACTGAAATTAAGGCCTTATTGCAGCATCTATACGCAACATGTTTAATGTACATGTTTTCCTCATCAGTCTACAGAATCTACATTTACGTCATTTAGCTGACGCTCTTATCCAGAGCGACTTACAGTTAGTGCATACATTATTATTTTCATACTGGCCCCCCGTGGGAAACGAACCCACAACCCTGGCGTTGCAAACGCCATGCTCTATCAACTGAGCTACCTCCCTGCCTGCCATTCCCTCCCCTACCCTGGACGACGCTGGGCCAATTGTGTGCCGCCCCATTGGTCTCCCGGTTGCAGCCGGCTACAGCCTATATGTTTATTGTGCTCACCTTCTCTCCTCCTTTGACGCTGAGGGTGAGGTTCTTCAGGACCAGCTCCAGTCCTTCTCTGTACCTCACGCTGTAGTCACTGAACTCTACGTTCCCCTGGGACGGCCAATCAGACGAAGGCTTCTTGTCCTCCACCTCCCATGGAGCCTAGCAACATACACATACAAAATTATACACAATATGCTTTATACACATTTGCAATTCGGTCCACATTTGCAGAAGTTGAGGACAGCCATATTTCAGAAACAAACACGCATGCACACTATAAACTCAATCACATGATCAGTAAAGAGGGTGGCATACTTGTTGGGGGTAATAAACAAAGTGGTCTGAAATGTATAGCATACTAGTGCCCAGCCGCCCAACATCAAAGGTAGGCCCTACATGGCACATAGATCTAGTTATACTTTTATTAGTCTTTTATGGTTATGATTGTGAGTTTGACTTGGCAGCCAAACAGCCCAAAGAATGTGTGTAAATTCCAGATGATTTTTTATGGATTATTTTCCTGGCAAACAGCATGAACAATGTTTCTCTATTAAGAGCAAATAAAAACACACTTCGAATGCCAATTTATAAAAAAAACTAAAAACATTTACAGAACTCAGGTGGTCAGTAAGTAACAAACAGCGGGCAACAACAATATTTCCACTGTCGCTTTCTCTTGTACTTTTGAGCGATTAGACCTGGTTCATTTCCATATGTAATGTACTATCCTAGTAAGCATTGTGTGTATGTATTTCTTTGTACCTCAGTCTTGGTCTCAGAGTACTCCATGACTCTCTCCACGGCTACAATGTTGCTCTCCAGATCTGACGTCATCCTCACCATCCAGTTCAGAGACATGGTCACCTGTTACAAGGACAACACAGTAGCATGAGTGATGGTTATGGGAGAAAACACATGCATGTCATTAAGCTATCAGCCTGAAGTGTCCCCACTTGCACTGCCGAATAGCTTAACCTAGTGTAGCAGAAGGGGATCTTTGAAACTCACACCTCAGCCTGAAGTGTCCCCACTTGCGTTGCTGAATAGCTAACTTTTTGGTGGGGCGACTGGGTAAGACGTTTCAGGAAGGCGGTCACGTGTGTTTGCAAGGCAGAGGTCCTGGGTTCGAGCCTCGGTATGAGCTGAATCAGGAAGAAGCAGTACTCGCCAAGCAAGCAGTGTGACGTCCTTTACACTAGCACTACTGAATAACAGTGGCAGGCAATGAACAACATTTGCAACAGACAGTTAAACGGACAGTAGATGTTGATAGGGGACATGTTGTACTGTACCAGTAGAGCGTAGGACACAGAGAGTCCCACCAGTCCAGGGTTGAGCTTGTCCTTCCCGATCACAGCAAACAGAGCAGCAAACAGCACGATGCAGTTCCCAATGAACTCTATACGCACCCCTAACCACCTACACACACACAGACACAGACACACACATCGTGAACACAACACACAGTTTGAGCAGCGCTGACGCACAGTGTGTTTCTACACAGTAGTTACACTGAACCTGCCTATGTAACTACACTGAACAAAAATATAAAACGTAACATGTAAAGTGTTGGTCCCATGTTTTATGAGCTGAAATAAAAGATCCCCAAAATATTCCATAGGCACAAAATGTCACACCATGGCCTTAGTGATCTTTGTTTTCATTAATATTTTAGTTAGGTCAGGGTGTGACATGGTGAAGTATGTGTTTTGGTTTGTCTAGGGGTTTGTAGGTTTAATGGGGTAATGTCTTGTCTAGGTGTTTGTATGTTGATGGCTGCCTAGATTGGTTCTCAATTGGAGACAGCTGTGGTTTATTGTCTCTAATTGGGAGCCATATTTAAGGCAGCCATGGGCATCATGTGTTTGTGGGTAATTGTCTATGTTGAACGTTTGTTGCTTGTCTGTGCACTTACGTTATTTAGCTTCACGGTCGTTTGTTGTTTTGCAAGTTTTGGATAGTGTTCGGTTTCGTGTTTTCTCTCTTCCAAAATAAAGAGATGTATTTTGCACACGCTGCGCCTTGGTCCACATCTATGCTTGACGATCGTGACAGAATTACCCACCATCAAAGGACCAAGCGGCGTGTCCAGGAGCCAAGGGTCTGGACATGGGAGGAGATTTTGGAAGGTAAAGGGCCTTGGACTTGGGAGGAAATCCTGGATGGAATGGATCGACGGCCATGGTGTGAAACAGTGGAGAGGCGACTGAGAGAGGAGCAACGGCGTCAGCAGGGCCATCGTCGGAAGGACGAGAGGCAACCCCAAAAAGTTTTTTGGGGGGGGCACATGGCTTGGGCGGCTGGGCAGCAGGAGGCTGCCACAGGGAGACGTGGAGAGAAGGCTACCGGTTTACGGGAGCCATTGGCGAGTAGAGGGAGGGAAGCAGTTGAGGCACGGCGTAAGAGACTGAGGTGTGTTACCAGTCCGGTCCGGCCCGTTCCTGATCCCCGGTTAAGGCCAGTGGTGTGTGTTCCCAGTACGGACCGGCCTGTTCCTACTCCACGCATCAAGCCCACGGTGAACGTCGCCAGCCCAGCCCGGCCTGTTCCTGCTCAACGCACAAAGCCTACGGTGTGCGTCGCCAGCCCAGCCCGGCCTGTTCCTGCTCCACGTACGAAGCCTACGGTGTGCGTCGCCAGTCCAGCCCGGCCGGTTCCTGCTCCACGTACGAAGCCTACGGTGAACGTCGCCAGCCCAGCCCGGCCTGTTCCTGCTCAACGCACAAAGCCTACGGTGTGCGTCGCCAGCCCAGCCCGGCCTGTTCCTGCTCCACGTACGAAGCCTACGGTGTGCGTGGCCAGCCCAGCCCGACCTGTTCCTGCTCCACGTACCAGACCCACGGTGTACGTCGCCAGCCCGACCCGGCCTGTTCCTGCCACTCGCACCAAACCTACGGTGCGCGTCGCCAGCCCGGTCCGGCCTGTTCCTGCCACCCGCACCAAGTCTACGGTGCGCGTCGCCAGCCCGACCCGGCCTGTTCCTGCCACTCGCACCAAACCTACGGTGCGCGTCGCCAGCCCGGTCCGGCCTGTTCCTGCTCCCCGCACTAGCCCTGAGATGCGTGTCCTCAGCCCGGGACCACCAGTTCCGGCACCACGCACTAGGCCTTATGTGCGTCCTGTTGCTGCTCCCCGCACTAGCCCTGAGATGCGTGTCCTCAGCCCGGGACCACCAGTTCCGGCACCACGCACTAGGCCTTATGTGCGTCCCCAGGGTCCAGCATGCCCTGTTCCTTCTCCCCGCACTAGACCTGAGATGCGTGTCCTCAGCCCGGTACCTCCAGTTCCGGCACCACGCACCAGGCCTATAGGGCGTCTCGGCCGGCCAGAGTCTGCCGTCTGTCTAACGGCGCCTGAACTGCCCGTCTGCCCAACGCCGTCTGAACTGTCCGTCTGCCAAGCGCTGCAGGAACTGCCCGTCTGTCCTGAGCCTGCTAAGCCGCCCGTCTGCCATGAGCCTTCAGAGCCGTCCGCCAGACCGGAGACGCTACAGCCTTCCGCCAGACAGGAGCCGCTAGAGCCTTCCGCCAGACAGGATCAGCCAGAGCCTTCCGCCAGACCGGATCAGCCAAAGCCTTCCGCCAGACAGGAGCCGCTAGAGCCTTCCGCCAGACAGGATCAGCCAGAGCCTTCCGCCAGACAGGATCAGCCAGAGCCTTCCGCCAGACAGGATCAGCCAGAGCCTTCAGCCAGCCATGAGCAGCCAGATCCGTCAGCCAGCCATGAGCCGTCCAGCCAGGATCCGCCAGAGCCGTCCAGCCAGGATCCGCCAGAGCCGTCCAGCCAGGATCCGCCAGAGCCGTCCAGCCAGGATCCGCCAGAGCCGTCCCAGCCGGGATCCGCCAGAGCCGTCCAGCCAGGATCCGCCAGCCAGCCAGGATCCGCCAGAGCCAGCCAGCCAGGATCCGCCATTCAGTCCGGTGCTGCCCCTTAGTCCGGTGCTGCCCCTTAGCCCGGTGCTGCCCCTTATCCTGGTGCTGCTCCTTATCCTGGTGCTGCCCCTTATCCTGGTGCTGCCCCTTAGTCCGGTGCTGCCCCTTAGTCCGGTGCTGCCTCTTAGTCCGGTGCTGCCCCTTAATCCAGTGGGGTTAAGTTGGAGGGTGGTCATTTGGAGGAGGCTACGAAAGCGGGTAGTGACTATGGTGGGGTGGGGACCACGACCAGTGCCAGAGCCGCCACCGTGGACAGACGCCCACCCAGACCCTCCCCTAGACTTTATGCTGGTGCGCCCGGAGTTCGCACCTTAAGGGGGGGGTTATGTCACACCATGGCCTTAGTGATCTTTGTTTTAATTAATATTTTAGTTAGGTCAGGGTGTGACATGGTGAAGTATGTGTTTTGGTTTGTCTAGGGGTTTGTAGGTTTAATGGGGTAATGTCTTGTCTAGGTGTTTGTATGTTGATGGCTGCCTAGATTGGTTCTCAATTGGAGACAGCTGTGGTTTATTGTCTCTAATTGGGAGCCATATTTAAGGCAGCCATGGGCATCATGTGTTTGTGGGTAATTGTCTATGTTGAACGTTTGTTGCTTGTCTGTGCACTTACGTTATTTAGCTTCACGGTCGTTTGTTGTTTTGCAAGTTTTGGATAGTGTTCGGTTTCGTGTTTTCTCTCTTCCAAAATAAAGAGATGTATTTTGCACACGCTGCGCCTTGGTCCACATCTATGCTTGACGATCGTGACACAAAAAGCTTATTTCTCTCAAATTGTTTACATCCCTGTTAGTTAGAATTTCTCATTTGCCAAGATAATCCATCCACCTGGCATATCAAGAAGCTGATTAAACAGCATGAGCATTACACAGGTGTACCTTGTGCTGGGGACAATAAAAGGCCACTCTAAAATGTGCAGTTTTGTCACACAACACAATGCCACAGATGTCTCAAGTTGAGGGAGCGTACAATTGGCATGCTGACTGCAGGAATGTCCACTACAGCTGTTGCCAGAGAATTGAATGTTAATGTCTCTACCATAAACCGCCTCCAACATCGTTTTAGAGAATTTGGCAGTATGTCCAACCGGCCTCACAACAACAGACCACGTGTAACCACACCAGTCCAGGACCTCCACATCCGGCTTCTTCACCTGCGGGATCATCTGAGACCAGCCACACGGACAGCTGATGAAACTGAGGAGTATTTATCTCTGTAATAAAGCCCTTTTGTGGGGAAAAAACTCATTCTGATTGGCTGCGCCCCTGCCCAGTCAAGTGAAATCCATAGATTAGGGCCTAATGAATTTATTTCAATTGACTGATTTCCTTCTATGAACTGTAACTCAGTAAAATCGTTGAAATTGTTGCATGTTGTGTTTATATTTTTGTTCAGTGTACATTACCATGCAAATACATAGATTAGATACAGTATTTTGAGCACTTATTGTAAAGTGGGACACTCATGTCTTATGTACTTTGCGATGGAATGTGTAATTGTGCCTGTTGAGCATGCTTTCAACATGAGCACCAGTCAGTGGCTATGTTCCAATCCTCAAAATCCAATGGACAGACAAATACCGTACACTGAATGAATCCGTCATTTTGAAAAGAGAATCCTAGGGCCCTTGGGATCATTACCCAGAACCTTCAGATCAGTAGTAGCCAAAAAAGGGAGCGAGGAAAGGAAGCAAATGAAGACTTTTACATTGGAGTTATTTAGCAGACGCTCAAGGGCACATCGGCATATTTTCCACCTAGTCGGCTCGGGGATTCGAACCAGCGACCTTTCGGTTACTGACCCAATGCTCTTAAGGCTAGGCAACCTGCCGCCCCAAAGTCAATTGGAACACAGCCACTGTCTTCCAGAGTCCATAGTGAAAGTACAGTAACAGATAGACACCACCTACCTGTTGGACACTATACCAGGGTAGTAACTCTTTTGGTTCTCATCCACCTTCATATCACTCATTAGTACAAAGGCATTGTGTCTGCCATAGGCTCTGATAACACTAGAGCCAGTGACGGTCTCAGAGAAATGGGAGTATATAGGAGACCTGCTGACCGACTCCAGACGCTTTAACTGCCGAGACGTGGCCACATAAAATCTCTACAGCCGTGGGGAAGAGAGACAAACACAGCATTATATAGTAACTGAACACTGGGATACAAGCTGTAACAGTGAGCAACTAGGAAGCGCACACTGCAGTAACACTATAGTAAGGTCAGGGTTCACAAAACATCTGCAGAGTTCCTTTGATAGATTAATAGAGTAATAGATTCATTTGATAGTGATAGATATCATATTTAATATTCATATTTAGCTACCGTTTACATGAATTATCATAATGCCATTTCTTGAACTCTGCGGATGCTCTTTCCACCTGGCCCAAAAAGCATTCTACGAAATAAGGTATATTTAATTTGATTATCAAATCAATTTATAAATCATCCAGTACTAAACACATTTGATTAAAATTTAAAAATCAACACTTCAATTTCCATTAGTGCTCAAATGCCATCATAATATTGTAGTGTATGGTTTGGCTTTTAAATGTTAACACTGTAAAACATTATTAAGGTAAAACTCATACATGTAGAATAATTAAAGTCCCAGTGAGTAAGAAATTCCCCTTTTCAATGACACATGGAGAAGGTAAATAAAAGACCATGCAGATAAAAATCAAAAAGGAGAAGGAATATATGCAGATGTTAGATGATGGCAACCCAGTTTACAGCATTGAAGTTCCAGTTAGCAGGCATCTCACAGAAGCACATGTGAACACACAGAAACCCGCTTATATTCACCCTAAAGAACTACAGTTTCAAATGTATCACCGGCAGAAATATATAGAGCCCGACCAATATGTTTTTCTTGGTCCGATACCAATTCCGATTTATTAGGGGACAAAACTTAACAATATACAGTGGATTAAGTTTCTATAGCCAAGATACGCTGATAAGCTCCAGGGAGTTGGCATTGGCAATGGCTACAGCCTGCCATGAAGTAGACTAACACACACACACTGGGATTTTTCTGCCATTGAAATCCTTGGGCAGTGTTTTTTCAGGTCACCTAAATCCAAACAGTGAAATTCATTTTTGGGATGGAAAAATGCTTTCAGTGTAAACTTAAATGACAAAAACCAGATTAAAGGTATGTAGAAATAGACCTATATATTTTTTTATTATATAATCTTTGAGAACTAACAATTGTAAATTCCAAAACAATGAATTTAGTAGTATATCTAGAACACAGCAATTAGCCATGGCTAAATGCAAAGAATTGCGGAAAATTAGCTTTAAAACTGCAACATTTTCTCTCAGCTGTAAGGCATAATGTGTACAATTGCAGGAAATTGGCTTAAAAATGCAAAAATGTCTCTACACTGCCAAGATGGGGACCTCTAAAATGTTCTCTAAAATTCAGCCGCACCTGTGGGCCGACCGCGCACCTTGCCATGCCCACCACCTAAGCCCCTTTTCGATCCAGAAAAAACCCTGCACACACAAATCAAATTGTATTTGTCACATGCTTCGCAAACAACAGGTGTAGACTAACAGTGAAATGCTTACTTACGGGTCCTTTTCCAACAATGCAGAGTTAAAGATAAAGATAAAAAATATACAGTACCAGTCAAAAGTTTGGACACACCTACTCATGCCAGGGTTTTTCTTTCTTCATTTTTTACAATTTTCTACATTGTAGAATACTAGTGAAGACATCAAAACTATGAAATAACACATATGGAATCATGTAGTAACCAAGAAAGTGTTCAACAAATCAAAATATATTTTATATTTGAGATTCTTCAAATAGCCACCCTTTGCCTTGATGACAGCTTTACACACTCTTGGCATTCTCTTAACCAGCTTCACCTAGAATGCTTTTCCAACAGTCTTGAAGGAGTTCCCACATATGCTGAGCACTTGATGGCTGCTTTTCCTTCACTCTGCGGTCCGACTCATCCCAAACCATCTCAATTGGGTTGAGGTCGGGGGATTGTGGAGGCCAGGTCATCTGATGCAGCACTCCATCATTCTCCTTCTTGGTCAAATAGCCCTTACACAGCCTGGAGGTGTGTTGGTTCATTGTCCTGTTGAAAATCAAATGATAGTCCCACTAAGCCCAAACCAGATGGGATGGCGTATCGCTGTAGAACGCTGTGGTAGCCATGCTGGTTAAGTGTGCCTTGAATTCAAAAAAATATATATCACAGACAGTGTCACCAGCAAAGCACCCCCACACCATAACACCTCCTCCTCCATGCTTTACGGTGGGAACTACACATACGGAGAGCATCTGTTCACCCACACCACGTCTCACAAAGACACGGCGGTTGGAATAAACAATCTCCAATTTGGACTCCAGACCAAAGGACAAATGTCCATTGCTCGTGTTTCTTGGCCCAAGCAAGTCTCTTCTTCATATTGGTGTCCTTTAGTAGTGGTTTCTTTGTAGCAATTCGACCATGAAGGCCTGATTCACACTGTCTCCTCTGAACAGTTGATATTGAGATGTGTCTGTGACTTGAACTCTGTGAAGCATTTATTTGGGCTGCAATTTCTGAGGCTGGTAACTCTAATTAACTTATCCTCTGCAGCAGAGGTAACTCTGGGTCTTCCATTCCTGTGGCGGTCCTCATGAGAGCCAGTTTCATCATTGCGCTTGATGGTTTTTGCGACTGCATTTGAAGAAACTTTCAAAGTTCTTGAAATGTTCTGTATTGACTGACCATCATGTCTTAAAGTAATAATGGACTGCCATTTCTCTTTGCTTATTTGAGCTGTTCTTGACATAATATGGACTTGGTGTTTTACCAAATAGGGCTATCTTCTGTATACCCCCCCCTACCTTGTCACAACAAAACTGATTGGCTCAAACGCATTAAGGAAAGAAATTCCACAAATTAACTTTTAAGAAGGCACACCTGTTAATTGAAATGCATTCCAGGTGACTACTTCATGAAGCTGGTTGAGAGAATGCCAAGAGTGTGCAAAGCTGTCATCAAGGCAAAGGGTAGCTATTTCAAGAATCTCAAATATAAAATATATTTTGATTTGTTTAACACTTTTTTGGTTACTACATGTGTTATTTCATAGTTTTGATGTCTTCTCTATTATTCTACAATGTAAAAAATAGTACAAATAAAGAAAAACCCTTGAATGAGTAGGTGTGTCCAAACTTTTGACTGGTAGTGTGTATATATATAATAAATAGTGACACGAGAATATAATACACAGTGAAAAACTAATAACAATAATGAGTCAAAATAACATGGCTATATAAAGGGAGTATCAGTACGTAGCTATGTACATATACAGTGGGGAGAACAAGTATTTGATACACTGCCGATTTAGCAGGTTTTCCTACTTACAAAGCATGTAGAGGTCTGTACATTTTATCATAGGTACACTTCAACTGTGAGAGACGGAATCTAAAACAAAAATCCAGAAAATCACATTGTATGATTTTTAAGTAATTAATTTGCATTTTATTGCATGACATAAGTATTTGAGCACCTACCAACCAGTAAGAATTCCAGCTCTCACAGACCTGTTAGTTTTTCTTTAAGAAGCCCTCCTGTTCTCCACTCATTACCTGTATTAACTCCACCTGTTTGAACTCGTTACCTGTATAAAAGACACCTGTCCACACACTCAATCAAACAGACTCCAACCTCTCCACAATGGCCAAGACCAGAGAGCTGTGTAAGGACATCAGGGATCAAATTGTAGACCTGCACAAGGCTGGGATGGGCTACAGGACAATAGGCAAGCAGCTTGGTGAGAAGGCAACAACTGTTGGCGCAATTATTAGAAAATGGAAGAGGCTCAAGATGACGGTCAATCACCCTCGGTCTGGGGCTCCATGCAAGATCTCACCTCGTGGGGCATCAATGATCATGAGGAAGGTGAGGGAGCAGCCCAGAACTACACGGCAGGACCTGGTCAATGACCTGAAGAGAGCTGGGACCACAGTCTCAAAGAAAACCATTAGTAACACACTACGCCATCATGGATTAAAATCCTGCAGTGCACGCAAGGTCCCCCTTCTCAAGCCAGCGCATGTCCAGGCCCGTCTGAAGTTTGCCAATGACCATCTGGATGATCCAGAGGAGGAATGGGAGAAGGTCATGTGGTCTGATGAGACAAAAATTGAGCTTTTTGGTCTAAACTCCACTCGCCGTGTTTGGAGGAAGAAGAGGGATGAGTACAACCCCAAGAACACCATCCCAACCGTGAAGCATGGAGGTGGAAACATCATTCTTTCATTCTTCTTTTCTGCAAAGGGGACAGGACATTTTCTGGATTTTTGTTTTAGATTCTGTCTCTCACAGTTGAAGTGTACCTATGATAAAAAAATTACAGACCTCTACATGCTTTGTAAGTAGGAAAACCTGCAAAATCGGCAGTGTATCAAATACTTGTTCTCCCCACTGTATCTGCCGATATACTGTTTTACAGCGATCCAAAAGAGCCATTGTCCAATAACTATGCTTCAAATGTTGATTTCATATATCGTGACAAGAATGTATACAAATATTCTCATTCTGAGAATGGCCGCAAGTGTTCAGAAAAGCATGAGATTCCCATTATTTTATCCTATTTACTGAATATCGGTTAATGTTTGAATTATCATCTGATACCAATATAGCGGTAAAAGGCCAATATCGGCCGATAATATTGTTGAACTGATATATCAATCGGGCTCTAGAAATATATCAGTTTTCCAACTTCAGGAAACTGCTAGGTACTGTACAATCGTTAAAGGAAATTGCCAAGCACAAAACCAAGCACAAGCCCCAATAGCCCTCAGCGAAACATCCAAACCCAGATACTACAAACTACACAATTTTCTAGTCAGGATCATGTCATCTCTTTAGATCTTTTCAATCAATCTGATCGGAAGGGTGAAAGGAGGTGATTGCTTGGAGCCAGGACATGGTGCATTTCAAACTGATCAAAATCAGATCAAGACCAGTCATGTCAATTGATCATTATCATTAACCAGCAATCTGAAGCAGCCTTGTGGCTCCTATCAAATGTCGTAATTTTGTGGCTCAAATCTCCAGACACACACAAAAGAAAACACATTACAAAGCCATAGGAACCTTAATGAGCCAAACCATCTTAGCGTGTTAGTAGTAGATAAAATGATTGCCAAACCGTTATTCAAAACAAATGGATGCTAAATGGATGTTGGATGATTTGAAGTTTAACTGATTAGGATGAGTTATAAACAGCAGAATGAACATTCTGTAACCATGATGACACGATAATACCTATTCCTATTCCCCCACACACACACACACACTACAGTATTCACTACAGATACCGAACAGCTGCTCACCATCTACCCCCAGGTTGTTTACCTGCACTGATTCAGTCAAATTCAAAATTCAGTGCATCAAATTATCATAGTGAAGCCAAGTCAATAGAATATCAACAATAGTGTTTCTAATGACATTTGCTGAAGTTCCAGATCCATATACCTTGGGGTGGTGTTTAGTAGAACAGCCGTTCCACACAAACCAAACAACTAGAGATTGGAGCCTTAGCCTACAGACTGAACCTCCACTCACTAGTCTTCTACTGTATCTACCCACCAACCAAACCACACTGCCACTACAACACTAAGACAACTAGACAATGAGAATGATGGTCACATCTACCACAGCAAACTGCACACACAACAACAGCAATCTACCAGCCACACACACACAACACACTCTCAGTCACGCTGTATTAGAGTTATTAATGAGTTGTGTCCTATTTACCTGGACCCACCAATAGAACACCATTAACGGCACTATGACTAGAAGGAACAGAGGGGTGAGGGCAGAGCATACGATCAGCACATTCACTGTGTACCAGAAAGTGCGCATCCATATATCAATATTGTCTGGGATGTGCGAGTCTATAATATCCACGTCTTTGCTGAAGCGGTTTAGGACGCGCCCCGTGGGGGTGCTCTCGAAGAAGCCCTGGGGTGCCCTCAGCACCCTCTGGAGCATGTAGAGGTGCATGAGTTTGGCTGCCCGCAGCATGCTGTAGGCCTTGGACAGCAGACAGTTGGCCAGCAACAGCACACCTGGGAGAGGGGGAGGGGCACAGGTGACAACCACACTACTGTTAAATGGATCTCTATCTCTCTCTCTCTCTCCCTCCCTCCCTCCCTCCCTCCCTCCCGCCCACTGGTATAGAAGCCTTTGGCATTATAGAGTAAATTGGCACAAAATGACCCTAATATTCACATCCTGGGTCAAACGCTAAAGGCACTGCATGGAAACCCTGAATACCAATACCCTGTAGAGTTGGACAAGAAACAAAAGAACCTCAAACTCTCTAATGTGCGGCTGGATAACTGTAGCATCATCCTACTTGCCTTTCCATTCATTCACTGCTAGAGGGCAGCAGCACACCAGAGTTCTCATGTTTCCTGTAAGCACAAATCTAAAACCCTCGCCTTTAGATCAGGTCTGGGGGCAACTTCATCCTACGCCACTCTAGTCTAAATCAATGTTCTCCAGCTACACTACATTCTCCAGTGTGTCCCTGAGAAGGATGTTGGGTTGTAAAGAACACACAGTAGTGTTCTGAGCTCTCAGCTTGACCGCCTCAGAGGGCCAGAGTCAACAAACACAACTCAGCTCAGCTGAACTGAAGCCTCCTTCACTACTGTGTGTACACAGCACCGGCTGTGGGTGAACCAACCCTGCTGTGTGTGTGTGTGTGTGTGTGTGGAGGGGGGGGTTGGGGGGGGCAGGGCAGGAAGTGCTATAGGGCCGCTGAGAGGGAGAGAGAGGAAGTTAATGCATGGTTAGGGGAGAGGAGAGGAGACAGGGAGGAGGAGGAGAGCAAATGCTCAACGGATAACAGGAACACAAAAAGCTGCAGAGAAACAGAAAGCCAAAGGTCACAGAAACTGCTCCAACAATCAGGGTGCTGCATGCTGCATTCAGGAGCATAAGCAACCCACTTTGGCACAAATTGAAATGAACGGTATTACTTGACACCATAAACTCCTGCCCTAGAGAGTAGAGCAACCAACCATTAGCTCTTCAGAACAGAACCAATACCTGGACAAAGACGTATATGAAAGCCAGCGGGGCTATGACCACAGCGAAGATGGGGGTGCTGGCCACTATGACTATCATGGTGGAGAGAGAGGAGAAGAACGTCCCGAGGAACATGAGAACGGTGGAGGGCAGTGCCTCGTCGATGACGTAGATGTCCTTAGAGAAGCGGTTGATGACCCTGCCTATGGGGGTGGTGTCAAAGAAAGACTGGGGGGTGTGAAACTTGTTGTCTAGGAGGGCATAGTGGAGCTTCCTGGCTGCTCCGATGTTCCCCATGGCCAGGGTGAAGGAGGAGACCATGACCAGTAGCCCTGAAATGGAGGGAGGAGGAAGAGAGGGAGGGAGCGGGGAGATGAGGGTTGAGGAGACAGTGGGTTCTATATGTGTCCCCTCTCCTGAATGTTGAGACCCTTTTCAATACAATTCAAATCAAGCTCCCAGTGTTACTGAAAAGGACCTGAGGTGTTGAGGCCAAGGTCCTCACACAAAACCAACCACTCATAGTTAGCTTCATACAGTAATAAAGTAAAACATACAATGTTCATATACACAGCAAAACCTACAACAACAAAACCTCTCTTTGGCACAAATGACCCAAACACCACAGACAAATTGTATTATTGAATATTGAACTGTAAAGGTACTTTCAGTCATCTTAAGGTGGATAGGTATCCTTATCCTAAGGTAATGAACAGCAGGTCTCCTCACCTTGTGCCATGCCCAAAGCAGCATACACCCCCACCCTCATACTGACATTCTCCTGGGTCACGTTCTGAGCTGCGTCATTGGTCCACTGGCTCAGCCAGACATTGGCTCCAATGGCGGCAGCACTCTGGCAGCCATACAGGAAACAGATGAAGAGGGACAGCAGAGGCCCTACTGCCTTGGCATACTCCCAGAACACCTTGATCTTCACCTGAGGACAGGGAGGAGAGGGAGGTTAGAGGTCAGGGGTTAGAGATCAGAGTCTCTACAGCTTTGGAATACTCCCAGAACCCCTTAATCTTCACCTGAAGAGAGGGAGGAGACAGAGGTTAAAGGTCAGGAGTAAGAGGTTAGACGTCAGAGACCGTACTGTCTCGGAATACACCCAGAACAACTTCACCTGGGGGTAGGAGAGAGTAGAAGTCTACATCTTCAATCAAATTGACTAAACTATGTATCCCAATAGCTCTACTCACCCTGCCTGTCTCAGCGGTCTCTGCCTGGATGAGTTTCTCCACCTTCGGTAGTTTCTTCTCTGGGTCAGACTCAGCATGCTTCCTCTCGCTGCACAGACGCTTCCGGACAGACCTGCTCTTCGGGTTCTCCAGGTCCCCTGAGATGATGCTGATCTGCCTGCAGGGAGGGAGGAAGTGATTGATCGGTCAATCAATCGTTGTGTATATCATACTTTTCAAAAATACATTAGTCCAAAGCCCCATAAAATATGGCATTTATCTATTAAAGAGGGGGTAAAACATACCTTAGTCCCTTCAGAATTTTGCGACTCTGAGATCGCAGAATCTTTTGCAAAATCAACAATCCCTTCATATTAAGCGAGGGCTTGCAATTTTAAACAAACACTGCATTTTTACCAAATAAAATGGTTCAATCAAACAACACTTTAACAAACTTTTCCCCTGTCAGCTTGGGTGACCACATGTCCCGGATTGTGTGGGACAGTACTGCATTTTGGCCCTTTGTACCGCAACCAAACAATCATGTTCTGCATTTTATCAACAAATTAAAACACCACTAATTTACAAAAAAAGGTTGATTTGGCCTTTATTTTATTCAGACTTCCCATTCATTTGATGAGAATTGACATTCCAACCTCTCACTTTTGCAGTCACATTGTGCTTATGACAAGATATATACCATAAGGATGTGGTGGTGGTGATGTTAAACACACTCCAATCTGTGTTGAGATCTGATATTCTGCGCAGTGCAAGACGAGACGCCAATGTCATATTGTCAACCAATCACATTTGTCAAATCTTTTCAGGCTAAATTCCAGCTGAACTTGGAGAGGACAGTTATAACAACTTACAAAAAGTGTGCTTCTAACAAAGAGCTACAAAATAAGTAAATAGCTGTATTAGACAGAAAGATATAAGTTAACTTGTGAGGCTCTCCATGCTCATTAGTTGCTCATTCAACATATTTGCCGCTACTTCACTCAATCCCATTTTAAAAGTCTCCCTTCCTAATTGTTGTACATTCCCTGAGACCAACCAGAAACCTTTCCTTGGCCAAATATTCCCCGATTTTCATAACAACCACACGTGGTCTATCGTTTCTGCATCACCACATTATGCGCGAGGCAAACGAGGTGTGCTTCAATTCACTCGCTTGGTGCAGCGGGAGGGGGATTTTTGCCCGGGGGAGGTGCCCCCGTTGACCCGCATTTGGGTATTTTAAATGACCCTACTGACACATTTTATAAAAACATCGCAAATTGGCATGCAAAATGTCCGAATTGCCGCAACAAAATCAAGCATTTTGGCCCGCAACTATCACAAAAAAACACATAAGTATCCTGGAGGGACTGCCTTATGAACTGTTACAGAGACTTATAAGTACCTTATGAACTGTCTCTTTGCCTCATTGACCACTGGTTCATTGTCCACCATGTCTGTATGGTTGCTAAGGGCGTCGTCAGGGAAGTCTTCTTCTTCGTCAATCAAAGCCTCTGTGGGTGTTGAGTCACAGTGTTACCGTGGTAATTATGGAGCAGGTGTACACACTCCTAGAGATGTAGGGCATACTGGGTATGTAGGGTTTTGTTCCAACCCTACTCTAACAAACCTGAATCAGCTAATCAGCCAGTAGCTTGCACACCCAGTAGCCTTCAAGGACACATGTTGGCAGGCACTGGTGTAGGGGGATTAGTGGAACCCCAAGGGCATTAACATCAATAGTATCTGCCCTTCTGCTTTAGCCCTCAAATTCAAATCTGGACCTCGAAGCCAGTTCCACTGCTTTTGTTCATTCTTCCCCTCTAATCAGGGACCAATTTAAACCTGGGACCCCTTACAGAACACTGGGGGGGTGTATGTGGTTTTTCTGTAAGGGACACCAAGTGGGTGCAATTAATTAGCAGGAAGTGGAACAGAAAACCAGCAGTGCTACGGACCTCGTAGGGTAAGATTTAAATACCCCTGTGCTATACTAGCAGGTAGTTCTACCTGTTGCCTCGTCCTCCTCGATGATGTCCTCCAGGGAATAGTTCCTGAGGAACTCAGCGAATGCTCCGTTCTGTTTGAGCAGCTCCTGGTACGAGCCCATCTCTGACACCCTGCCCTCCACCATCACCACTATGTTATCCACCTGCGGCAGGAAGCTGATGCCGTGCGTCACCAGGATACGTGTCTTGAGGGAAACGAAAAGAGGATCTGTCATGAAGGCTGGGAATTGCCAGGGATCTCACAATACTTTATTATCACGATACTTAGGTGCCGATATGTATTGTGATTCTATACGTTTCACTATTCTATATGTATTGCAAATAGATACTGCGATTTTATTGCAATTCGATGTTCTAAAATAACTGCTTCTGGGTTAAGCGGGCATTGTGTCAAGAAGCAGTGCGGCTCTCGACTTTTTCCCCCATCCCTTACTGTCATGTTAGTTCACTTATTCTTAGTGTATTTCTCTCTGCTATCACTCAGAATGTGTCTCTCTTCTTCTGTAGTGTATGGAGAACAGAGCAGAGTGACTACTCTCCTCACCTTGCCCTGCAGTGCCCCCTCTGGGCCAATGACGTGGTCGAAGATGTGTTTGGCCACGTGGGCGTCCACGGCAGAGAGAGGGTCGTCCAGCAAGTAGACATCGGCCTCGTTGTACAGAGCTCTGGCCAGACTCACCCTCTGTCTCTGACCACCCGATAGGTTGATACCCTGAGAGAGAGAGAATGGGGACAGAGAGGGGGGGGGGGGGGAGAGAGAGAGAGAGAGAGGGGGAGAGAGATCAATGGAAGCATTCTACAGACACAAGCAAATCACTGATCTCAAAAGAAGTTGCTTTGTTTGAGACTCGAAGACTCATCTTAGCTCCTAGAGCTGATACCTTTAGTTGTGGGCTAACATGACCGTTAGCCTCAAAAAACAACCCAGGTTAGATTCTATTCCATCTCCCTACCTTCTCTCCGATCTCGGTCAGGTCTCCTCCAGGTAGTACTTCCAGGTCCGGGGTCAAGGCGCAGGCCTCCAGACAACAGTGGTACTTCTGCTCGTTGTAGGCTTTGCCAAATAGGATGTTGTCTCTCAGAGTGGCATTCTGGATCCAGGCTTGCTGGGGGACGTAGGCCACCGAACCCTGAAACGAGAGAAGGAGGGAGAGAACTCAGTACAGCTGAAAACTACAACTAGACCCAAACAATCAATCAATAAAGCAATCGACCCACTAATCAATTACTCAATCAAGCAAATGACCCACTAATCAATCAATCAATCAACCTTCAGTTAGCATAATTGAATTCAGTGGAAATACCCGTATGGAGATGTCTCCCTCCATTTTCTCCATCTCTCCCAGTAGAGCTGACACCAGAGAAGACTTTCCACAGCCTACATGTCCTACCACAGCTAGCAGTGAGCCCTGGGGCACCATCAGGTTTATACTGGGACACACACACACACACACACATACAGTCAGTGCATTCTTTCCCTTGAATAGTTATTGTCCTTTGCATGATGCAACTTGCCAACTTACTTGTGTAGAGCAGGATGATCTTGTTTTGCCCAGGTGAACGTCCCATTGACAACAGTCACTGAGCTATCTGAAGGGGAGAATGCAGTGCACTTACAAAAACAGGAACCATGACACAGCATTACCAAACTGGTAAGTCAAAATCACTCAGCGACACAAACTGGCTCAGAGCCAAAAACAGAGGGAGTTACAAAAGGAAAAGCGATGACTGTGGAATCCAGCCATCTAAATCCCTTAAGTCACCTCAATTTACAGTCTAAAATGTTAATATTACAAAAGCCAAGAGTAATAACGATGCAAAACTGAAATGGATTACAAAATCCCTCATAGTTCCTTATTGAAAACCCAACCGCCTACAATAATGGCAGGCAGTGGCGCCATGGTAACGGCCCATGTAAGGATGACTCAGCAGTAACCATAGAATTAGGAATTAGAATAGTAATTTAATAGGATCTCTTTGGCAGAAACATAGACCATTAGAATGCCTCAGAGGCCCCATCCCATTAGCCTTCTTCTATACCATCCCTTCATGTCAGTGAAAACCTAAGGGGTAACGGAAGGGCCTAGGGGGTGAAATGGAACCAGCCCAGCCAAGTTCAGGGTGGTTCCTTCTTCAGCTGGTTCAATGTTTACCTGTGGCAGTGTTATTCCGGTCCACAGACTCTGGGTCCAGCTCATCATGACTCAGGAAATCCTGGATACGCTTCAGGGACACGCTGGCCTTGGAGTAGCAACAGAGTCAACACATGCACACACACACACACAACGCAAAAGCATGCACAACATCCACAGGAGGAATGAGAGAAGGTATAAGAGGAGGAGTGAGAGAAAGAGGAATGAGAGAAGTAGGAGAAAGAGAAAATATTGCGAGGAGTGATACAAGGAGAGAAAAGAAGGAGTAAGAGAATGATAGAGGAGGAGAAGAGCCTACCTGCACGATACTGCTGATGACTTGGGGCAACATATTGAGAGGGAATCGTAAGATGTTGAACAGAGACAAAGATACAAAGGCTTTCTCCGCGTCTAAAATGTTATTTTTATCCACAGTCACATATACTGCAAACGTTGTCAAGGCAACCTGAGGAGACATTAAAAAAAAAGCATGGAAATAGATCGTCTGGACAGTTCATTGATCTGCAGCTTTCAGTTGCACTATCTCCATCTAAAATACCTAGCTAATAGTCTTACAAAGAAATACATCAAAGCGTTAACCTTCCTTCAAAGTGATATAGCGCGTAAAACAAGGATAATATAGGTGTGTGTGTGTGTGCGTGCCATAGTGTGTCCCGTACTAGGAATGGTGCACTGGTCCATGCCATGGTAGACACGGCACTGAGGTAGGCCGTCTTGCGGAGCATATTGAGCTCTTTCTGTCTGATCTCCAGAACCTTGTCTTTAAAGGAGTTCTCCCATGCGTACAACTTCAACACTTTGATCCCGTTCAGAATCTCGTTCATTAGTTTGATGCGAGCGTCCTTGTACTGCATCTGCTCCACCTTAGAGACAAAAGGAGAGGGGTGGAGAGAGGGAGGGGAGGAGACAGACAGACAGAGGATATGTCAAAACAATGCTACTTTAGAGATGAAGACCACTTGGCTGTCGAAACGTTGGTAAATAAATGATTGCATCGGAGCAACTAGTGTGCAGCGTTTCCTTTTCTTTTAAAATACTGTATTTTAACACTCGTTAAAAGAGGCTTAGAGATAGCTGCTCAAAGACAAAAAAAGCACAAACATCTCCAAGCAAACTGACACACCACAAACAGAGTTTTTGAAGCACAGAGGCGCAAAAAAGGTACAGAACACTTCACTCATCTTTCCACCCACAAGCCAACTTGTTTAAAGAGCAGCATGCTCACTATAGTACAAACTCACAGGAGATCTTTACATTGCTTTGGAGTTTGATCATGAGCATTTATGTGGTAAACAGTTGCACACATTTCTACTTTGACACACTTGGATAAGAAGCTGTTCGTTCAATCATCATCAACACCATCCTTCTCATCGTGATCATCACCATCACCAGTACTTCAACTCCATGTCACCAACAATAAGCCCTCATAGAATAGCAGAGGGAGGTGTGTATACCTGGTAGGCTCGTGTCTTCACAGCGATGGCAGCATTTAAGGGGATCAGCAGGATCATCACAGCAACACCAGCCAGCACTGACGGACCCAGGTTCTACAATACAGAGATAAGGCATGACCAATCAACACAGACACTGACCAAGGTTCTAGAATAGACAGACAAGGTATTAGCAATCAAAACAAAAACAAGGCATGATCAATCAACACAACAGAGATGGACCCCAGACAGACCACGTATGACTAATCAACACAGAGAGCAGGGGTGTAATCATTAGTTGGATTAAGTTGCAAAACGTTTAGTCTGTTGCAAAATGTTTTGCATTGGAAAAACGTTTACCGCTGACTCTAGGAACCAAACGGGAGCAAAAGGAATGAAACGAAACAGGGAGGGACCTAGAAACTCTTGTTTCCGTTGCTAAATGTTTTCCGTTTGGAGTAGACGGTTTCCGTTGCCAAACATTTTCTGTTGTAAACGGAATCCCACTAATGAATACGCTCAAGGCACAATCATTCTGGATCTCATCTCATTAGATCTATTCCCCATACAGTGCACTACTTTTGCTATGGTGGAATAATAAACCCACCTCCATGGTAAGAACCCACCTGCCACAGGAAGTATAGTGCCAGTATGATCTGAAGTGGGGCGGACCACAGCATGTTGAGAAAGGTGGTGAGATCCATGAAGCGCTGAGCGTCGACTGACATCAGGTTGACTATCTCTCCCACTGTAGATGTACGCTTGGCCGCGTTAGTGATGATCAGAGACTAGGGAGAGAAAGAAAGGACAGAAGAGAAAGACAGAAAGACTCAGTATTTTCATGTGTGTGTGTGTGTGTGTGTGTGTGTGTGTGTGTGTGTGTGTGTGTGTGTGTGTGTGTGTGTGTGTGTGTGTGTGTGTGTGCATGCTTCGGCTTGTGTACCTTCCTGTAGATGGCTCCTATGATGGAGGTACGAAGCCTCATGCCAGTGACGAAGCAGTACTGGAAGTGTTGGTGCAGGATGAGAGTCTGGAGGAAGGCGGTGAAGAACATGAGGAAGGCCAGGGCATAACCCCACCAGGTGGGAGCTCCCTTCTGCTTTGTGAACACGATCAATAACCTGGAGGGAGGAGAGAGGAAGAGGGGGGGGGGCGGGACAGGAGGAGAGAAAAAGATAGGAAAAGAAAAGGAGAGATGGAGAGAGAGTGATGGGGCAGGGGGCAGGGGGCAGGGAGAGCAAAGGGAAAGAAGTGGAAGTTTATTATTCCTGTCAAGAAAATGTCTTGCAGCTCAATTGGTAGAGCATGGCGCATGTAACGCCAGGGTAGTGGGACCACCCATACGTAAAAATGTATGCACACATGACTGTAAGTAGCTTTGGATAAAAGCGTCTGCTAAATGGCATATTATTATTATTATTATTATTATTATTATAACATACTCAATATATACAGATAATATGTGATCCGAAAGAGCAAGCTCTAGGGTAAGCTCTTACATTTGAGTCATTTAGCAGACGCTCTTATCGAGAGTGCAGCTTTTCCTTTCCTTTTAAAATACTGTATTTTAACACTAGTTAAAAAAGGCTTTGATAGCTGCTCAAAGACAAAAAAGCACAAACATCTCAGAGCAAACTGACACACCACAAACAAGAACAATGTTGTCCTGTCACCCTGTAAAGCTACAAGGAAACAAATTCTCAAATTCTAAAATATATCTCTGTATTCAGATCTTTATCTTTATTCAGACCACATTCAGCATGTTCATCTGCATTTGACATATACGCTTCATAAGGGTTTATAATGCTGCGCAGTGCTCCATTTACTTGAGGAGCTGTGGGTTAACAAAGGTGATGAGGTCCTGTAGGAGTTTAAAGGCAGATCCGATGAGGAAGTAGGGTCCAAAGGCCTTGATGAGGGAGCGGAGGAAGGAGGGCTTCTTGGGGTCTTTCTGTTTGGACAGCAACACCTCCACCTCCTCAGGACTGCTCTCCCCCCCTACGTGGTTGGACTCTCCCACTGGCGGAGGCTTGTAGTACAGAGCCTGGGTGGACTGGTCCTTAGCACTGTGGAGAGAAGGGGTGGAAATAGGTTCCAAGTAGAAGAAGCATTCATCAAAATCAGCTTCTACCCTTGAACATGAAATTAGCAGATATACTGTATATTTACGCATTATTTTCTCACACAATCTGAATGTGGAGGGGTTGGATTCCAACAGTCAATGAAACACAACCCTCCCTCACACCTCCAAACAGGTTTGAGCAATTACAGGCTTAGGTCTCTCTTTCATATCACTTTACTGGTTCTTCTGTTTACTGAAGGAAAACCAGACAGAACTTGGCAGAGAAACTGAAGATTAGTGAAAGAGAGAGAGAGAGAGCACGAGAGCGAGCGAGAGCCAGAGAGAATGTTTGGAACAATGATGGAGGTTAGAGTTCAGCATTCAGCAGACACTCCCAAGCTGGTGTCAAGTGTGTTTGGACAAGAGTTATATTGACTTTTTTGTCATTTCCCAGACGCTCTTACAGTTAGTGCATTCATCTTAAGGTAGCTAGGTACAACAACCACATCTCAGTTTTTGAAACTTAAACTTTCCTCAATAAAGCAGCTCTCTGCAAAGTCAGTGCAGGTAAGAAACAACAAAAGCACAACGTACTATGGGGCTCATGGCTATGTAGTCTGGTAGACATATGTCCAGCTTAATAAGCTGAAGCAGAAAGCAGTTTCAGCTAATTGTTTTTTGCTCTTGAAAGCTTGTTTGACAAGTTTAAGCAGAAAGCTTTCTAGTTAAAGGTTTTTGTGGTAGCCACCTGCTTTGATAAGATAAAGTGGAAGACAAGACATTTTCAAAGAGAAACTTTATATAAATCCAATCAATTATTAATATCGTAGGATTGGGATGAATTGTAAAAAATGGTTGTCTTTTATCAGAGAAAAAGCAGGTACTTTCTATTCAGAGCAGAAAGCAGGCTTAATCTGGCTACCAGCCAGGCAATGACAGACAGATTTTCACTCCGCTGCTTTCCAGTCACGTTCCAGTCTTCTTCATTCACTGCAGCAGCCTGTTGGAATGCTCTGTATGATGTAAACAACGTACCAATGTTCCATCTGTGTGTTTTGTTACGATTTCTCTCCAACTGATCTTACTGATCTGTGGTGCGATTTCTATCTTTGATAGTAGCATGTTTAATTTACACTGACTCAACATATTAAATGCTCAAAAGGTGCTGCACAATCCAGTGGTTTCTATCCTAACATGTGTTTGAACAGATATGAGAGATACTGGCTGGCGCCACATGAAAAACACTTTATCTTTCTCACACACGTGCACATGCACAAACACAAGCATGCACACTCAAGCCAAGCCTATGAAGACAACTTCCTCCCTCAGCTCTCCACAGTTCTGGGAAAGATGTGAAAGGGCAAACTACTGTTGACTTAGGCTGTGTCATTTGGCTGTGTAATCTTAAACAAGAGCATGAGAAACCCTTCTCTACACATTCGTACTACTGGGTCAATATTGTTGTAACAAGTAAAATAAGGAAATAAGGGTACTGATTTTCAAACTGTGTATAATAAAACATTGTATTGTTATGTTTTTACTAAGAAGTAGTGAAATTATTGGAAGCCTTTGAGATAAGAATCACCAAATAGAATGTGTCCATTGCAGGAAAGATTGAGGAAATGTGGATGCTGGTCTCAACTCAAAATTTCTTAGAAATATACACTGAACAAGAATATAAACGCAACATGTAAAGTGTTGGTCCCATGTTAATGAGCTGAAATAAAAGATCCCAGAAATGTTCCATACACACAAAAAGCTTATTTCTCTCAAATGGCCACTGGCATGCTGGAGAAGTGTGCTCTTCACGGATGAATCCCGGTTTTTAACTGTACCGGGCAGATGGCATTGTGTGGGCGAGCGGTTTGCTGATGTCAATGTTGTGAACAGAGTGCCCCTTGGTGGCGGTGGGGTTATGGTATGGGCAGGCATAAGCTACGGACAACGAAAACAACTGCATTTTATCGATGGCAATTTGAATGCACAGAGATCCCGTGACAAGATCCTGAGGCCCATTGTCGTGCCATTCATCATGATAATGCACGGACCCATGTCGCAAGGATCTGTACACAATTCCTGGAATTTGAAAATGTCCTAGTTCTTCCATGGCCTGCATTCTCACCAGATATGTCACCCGTTGAGCATGTTTGGGATGCTCTGGATCGAACGTGTACGACAGCGTGTTCCAGTTCCGCCAATATCCATCAGCTTCGCAGAGCCACTGAAGAGGAGTGGGACAACATTCCACAGGTCACCATCAACAGCCTGATCAACTCTATGTGAAGGAGATGTGTTGCGCTGCATGAGGCAAATTGTGGTCACACAAGATACTGACTGGTTTTCTGATCCACGCCCCTACCTTTTTTAAAAGGTGTCTGTGACCAACAGATGCATATCTGTATTCCCAGTCCTGTGAAATCCATAGATTAGGGCTTAATTTATTTATTTAAATTGACTGATTTCCTTATATGAACTGTAACTTTGAAATTGTTGCATGTTTATATTTTTGTTCAGTATAATAATACTTTTTCAGTTTCCTATACTACCTCCCACCCTCCCTCTATCTCCATCCCTCCCTACCTGTGAGCCTTGGCCTGCTCCACCTCCCACTCCCGCAGTAGCTTGGGGACGATCACCTCTGAACTGTCCCCCTTGTTTAGTGACCACAGGTCTTTGGCTTCCAGAGGGTTCTTATAGCCCTTGATGGCCATGCTGGGACAGAGAGGGACACAACACATTAGTGGAACTTCATGAAGAGCAGGTTCCTGGAAATGGCTTTATCCGTGTCCAGGAAACCAGGGCACAGAGAGAAGACTTGTTTGCAGTTCCATTGATTATTGATCAAATCTACTGATTGCTTGTGGGAATAAAATACTTGAACATGAAGTAGAAACAAGCCATACAAATGTATAGGATAGACACAATGACGACACCAAGACATCATTTTTGTACAGTATGTGTTGTATGGGGGAAATCGTGTTACCTAGTGAACCACCAGAAGGTCATAGTGGAGAGGAAACCAGCAGTCGATTGAGGACAAGGATTCTGAGGAGAAAATGGCAGAGTAAGAAGAGGCCACTGAGTGTGTGTCTGTGTGTGTATGTGTGTGTGTGTGTGTGTGTGTTGACTCACGGGGTCTGTGTCTATGTTGGAGAAAAGTGGGGGTTTCTCATTGAAGCAAGAGAAGATAAGCTCGGCAACGATCAGACTGAAGTAGAAATAAAATGTGGTGAAACGCAGCTTGTCTGAAATCTCACTCTGAAACACAAGAACGCAGAAAGACTTTATTGACCCGTTGGAGGACATTTTGTTATGAAAGCCATTTCTTAAGGAAGCTGACAGACAATACACTAACTGTCTTAGTCTCCTAAAATGCTCTCTTAGATATCTATGATCAGTCCCCCAAACCCTGCTGAGCTAAAAACAACTAAGTCATCCAAAATCATTCCTTTGTCTCCCTGACCATAAGCCATTCAGTCAAATGAAATATATAAACACAACTAGGGGCTATTTGGTAGGATCAATGGGATTATAAATAGCCAGAGCGAGAGCACAGGACTGATATTGGCCTGGTTTGACCCCACTGTTAGGGCATTAGATTATGTTAGAGTATTAGACAGCCCTCAGTAGTTTAGGTTAGATAAGACGGCTAAGGCCCTGCAGGTCGCTAGGACAACAGATCGATCTCTCTCTCGCTCTCTCTCTTTCTCTCTCTCAATTCAATTCAATGGCTTTATTGGCATGGGAAACGTATGTTAACATTGCCAAAGCAAGTGAAGTAGATAGTAAACAAAAGTGAAATAAACAATAAATATTAACAGTAAACATTACACTCAGAAGTTTCAAAATAATAAAGACATTTCAAATGTCATATAATGTATATATACAGTGTTGTAACAATGTGCAAATAGTTTAAGTACAAATGGGAAAATAAATAAACATAAATAGGGGTTGTATTTACAATGGTGTTTGTTCTTCACTGGTTGCCCTTTTCTTGTGGCAACAGGTCACAAATCTTGCAGCTGTGATGGCACACTGTGGTTTTTCACCCAGTAGATAAGGGAGTTTATCAAAATTGGGTTTGTTTTCCAATTCTTTGTGGATCGCTGTTCTCTCTCTCTCTCTCTCTCTCTCTCTCTCTCTCTCTCTCTCTCTCTCTCTCTCTCTCTCTCTCTCTCTCTCTCTCTCTCTCTCTCTCTCTCTCTCTCTCTCTCTCTCTCTCTCTCTCTCTCTCTCTCTCTCTCTTCTCTCTCTCCCTCCCTCCCTCCCTCCCTCCCTCCCCCTGCGTAACCCCCCAAAAAACCAACCGTAAGTTCTTTAGCCAGGGAAGGAAGGGGGATGGGGAGAGGGAGGGAAGGAGGAAGAGGGGGGCGATAAACATGTTTTGAGAGAGGGAAAAGAGGAAGGAGAGAGCTGGAGGGAGATGATGGAGACTATACATTTTAAACATCTCCTTCACCTCCTATACAGTACACGTTAGGGGAAACCCTGATCTTACCTGATATTTGGCCTGTAGGATCTTGGAGCGGAAAGGCACTATGGCACACAGCACTGACAGGAACCAGAATATAAAGAGAATTCCTGAAGACTGGACCCCTCTCAACCTCTCAAACTGTATCAGAAACGTAGCTAGCAACTGAGAGAGAGAGGAGGGAGAAAGGGAGAGTGAGAGAGTGAGGCGTTGAAATAACACGATTTAGATAAGCACAGAAACACACAGGGCATGTAAGATGAACATGCATCTCAGCTCTGCTCTCTCCTTCGCTCACTCATGCATAGGGCATGAGAGAGAGAGAGAGAGAGAGAGAGAGAGAGAGAGAGAGAGAGAGAGAGAGAGAGAGAGAGAGAAATGTGAGATATAAAAACAACAACTTGTGAACCAGCATAGCAACTGCTCCACAACGATGCCTGTGAATAACAGCACGTTCACTAGGCTTATTCTACACCTTAGAGAACGCAACATACTGTAAAGGCTACTGGAATACAATGACAATCTAATCATCTACAACACATATGTCAGAGTCAAGGCCCGCGGGCCACATCCGGCCCGCGAGAAGGTTTTTTACGGCCCCTGGGATGATCTTGATTTATTATTAGAACCGGCCCGCAGACCGCAGCAAGCCGGCAGCCCGCAGATCTTTTACACGCACCAATACTACATTTCCCACAATGCAACGGTGACGCACCGAGCAGTAGGCTGCTTCATTTCAATATTTATTGGCACAGCAGTCGTCAGCATCACAGTAAAATTAACTTTCAGATACCCATCAAAAATGGCAAAACGGAAGGTGGACACTGAGAACCGGGGGTTTCAAACAAGGTGGGAGTCGGAGTATATGTTCACGGAGGTAGCTGGAAAACCTGTGTGTCTTCTGTGTGGAGAAAGTGTGGCGGTACTGAAAGAGTATAATCTGAGACGACATTATGAAACGAAACACGCGGACAAAAACAAGAATATGGACATGGAACAAAGGCTACAAAAGGCAGAGGAATTAAAACGAGGCCTCAAATCTCGACAGGCTCTGTTCAAAAAAGCCAAATCACAAGGCCAGGCTGCTGTCAAGGCCAGTTTTATTTTGGCAGAAGAGATCGCTAAATCAGCCCGGCCATTTACTGAGTAGGTAGTGCTGAACACCTCCACTCAATTCTGAGGATTTCCTCAGCTCAGAGCCTTACCCCGAACATTGATGAACTTGTGGAAAAGATGGGACACCACCAAGTATCACCCTCAACCTCAAACAAGTGAACATTACTGTGCAATCACATATTTAGAGTTTTTACTCAGTTCAAGTTTAAAAGTTAAAGTTTAATATTTGTTTTCACTGCATGTTACTTCTCCTTAAACAAAGTGTTGTTTTTGATTAATAGATTTTTGCACTTTATTTTATTGTATTTCAATCCAATTATATTTTAAAAATATTTCAGTTGAGTGGATGATAGAAAATTGCTATTATTGTTTTTTTCTTTGAAGTAAATTTAGCCCACTTTTGCTAAAATAGAAAATATAGGCTACTGATGGTGCCTTGAATACCGGTTTCTTTCATTTAATGTTCATGTTATGGGGATTTTTATATAAAGGAAATTTGTCTTTTGTGTCTGTTGAAAATTAAAGATTACTGACAGAGCCATAAGAAAATATTGCTTTATTTATCTGATCATATTGGAATATATTTGTTAGGTTTTCAGTAGGTTCAATTAGGTTCACTAGACTATATGCGTCATTTAAAAAATTTTCAATGAACATTCGAACAGTCCGGCCCTCGGCTTGTAGCTAAATTTTTTATTTGGCCCTCCGTCCATTTGACTTTGACACCCCTGATCTACAACAACAATCAGGCTGGTCTCCCAGACTAGACGTAACATAGTAAACGAAAGTCCGGGACTCTCAAATTAGTATGATATGTTACCTTTGATATGGTTACATAAAAGGGAAGGTTACTTAAGGAAAAAACGAAAGGAGGGTGGTTGGTCGTTATGGATGGATGAGCGTATAACACCAATGTCTAGCAACCCAAAGGTTGCGTGTTTGAATCTCATCACGGACAACTTTAGTATTTTAGCAACTTTGCAACTACTTACTACTTTTTAGCTACTTTACAACTACTAAGCATTTTTTTGCTTCCCCTTAACCCTTTAACAACTCCTAAACCTAACTTAGCTAACGTTAGCCAACTAGCTAACGTTAGCCACCTAGCAACCTAGCTAATGCTAGCCACAACAAATTAGAATTCGTAACATATAAGTATTGCAAATTCGCAACATATTGTACGAATTGCAATTCGTAACATGTCATACGAATTGAAATCGTGCTTCCACCCATCCAGGACATCTACTCAAAATGGTGCCTGAGGAAGGCACGCAGCATCATCAAGGACCCCACACACCCCAGCCACGAGCTGTTCTCTCCCTTAGCATCGGGCAGACGGCATCAGACCATGAGGTCTGATACCAAAAGGCTCAGAGACTGTTTCTATCTATAAGCCATCAGACTGCTGAACACTTGAACTGGACTGACCACCTGCTCTGAATCTCCGCACCTTAGCACACATCACAACTGCTGCTACCAGACTCTTATTATACTGCTCAGTTTAAACACTTGCTCCCCATCCCCCCCTTCCCCAAAACACATGTAAATATTGTACTATAAATTGTGCCTTCCTGTATTATACTTATACTAAAATTGTTATTCTATTCTACTGCCATTTACTTCATGTTCGTATTCTTATTTTTTTCAATTTCTTATGGTTGTTGCATTGTCGGGAAGGAACCTGCAAGTAAGCATTTCATTGGACAATGTATACCATGCATATCCCGTACGACTAATAAAACTTGAAACTTAAATTGTAAATCGTAACATATCATACGAAATGGATGATGGACATCCACAAATGAATACATACCATACCATACCAAACCAAACAACATATTATACTAATTTGAGTGTTCCAGATTTACGTTTACTATGTTCCGTCTACCCCTGAGTCCAGGTTGCAACAATACATACATGATTGATTGACTATGACAAGTTATGGATTCAAAATACTGGTCACTAAGCAACAAGGTATATAAGGTATTTTTCAGGAAGTGAGTTGAACGGTGTACTGTATGACTGTACTGTATGTTTACAACGCCACATCCCTGTTTGTTGTGTACAAGTACCATCGTCATGCCGACCACCAGTGGAGTGACGAAGTAGATGGGTGGCTGTGTGTCCCCCTGCTGCAGCTCATGGAAGGTGCCGAAAAGATCTGTCCAACACACGATCCACAACGCCAACCCAAAGACCTAGAGGAGGAAAGGGAAGGGGGGAGAAAGAGAGAGAGAAATAGACCCAAAACTGAGCAGGAGTCTGGTACGTTTCCCAGTACTGGTCATTAGCCTGTCTGATAAATATTTCCACTATTCCCCTATCGTGCATCAACTAACTCATCTAATAAGGGCCTCAGGCAACAGACAGTATTGCATCGAGAGAGAAAGACAGAGAGATGGAGACAGAGAGATGGAGAGAAAGACAACCGGACAGACAGTGTATGCATGTCCACCTACAGCAGTCCAGTGCGTGGTGTGGTCCCTCACCGTTTTGACTCTGTTGAGGATGGACATCATGATGTAACCCTTGTTGTTCCTCTGGAGGTAGAAGAGGTATGGAGGGCAAGCAAGCCACAGGTACACACAAGGCAGCCATGACAGCACTGACAGCTGGAAACACTCCGGCAGGTCTGGGCTGTCTGTGTGGAGCGTCTGATTGGCTACCTGGAATCAAATAAGACGGAGACCAATGGGATGAGACCAATACCCTTTAAATGTCAAATCATCAAACACTTATCCAGTGGGGCATGACATTAGCTGTCTTAGGGGTCGAGAGAGGGACACGCACACGCTTGTGAAAAATGTGATAGGTTGTTGCTGTACTTAGCCTAGTTACGTACAAGGGACAGTGTTCATACTGTAAACTTCCATGCAAATGTAGAGGGGAAAACCACAACTTGGCGGCTAGGTTGAATCACGGACACTAAGAACTGAGTAGTTCTTAGAAGCATCTTGTGATACTGAAACAAACTGCATTACTCTCAAACATCCTATTTCATAATAAGAATAGTTTATTACATTTTTAAAGCACTTTTCATTATACAAGAATAATCTCAAAGTGCATAAAAGATCAAATAGAAAAATAGTTTAAAAACTAAACAAATACACTGAGTGTACAAATCATTAAGAACACCTGCTCTTTCCATGACATAGCTTTCACCTGGATTCACCTGGTCGGTCTATGATCCCTTATTGATGTCACTTGTTAAATCCACTTCAATCAGTGTAGATGAAGGTTAACAAAGGATTTTTAAGCCTTGAAATAATTGAGACATGGATTGTGTATGTGTGCCATCCAGAGGGTGAATGGGCAAGACAAAAGATTTAAGAGCCTTTGAACGGGGTATGGTAGCAGATGCCAGGCGCACTGGTGTCAAGAACTGCAACACCGCTGTGTTTTTCATGCTCAACAGTTTCCCGTGTGTATCAAGAATGGTCCACCACCCAAAGGCCATCCAGCCAACTTGACACAACTGTGGGAAGCATTGGAGTCAACATGTGCCAGCATCCCTGTGGAACGCTTTCGACACCTTGTAGAGTCCATGCCCGACGAATTGAGGCTGTTCTGAGGGCAAAAAGGGGGGTGCAACTCAATATTAGGAAGGTGTTCCTAACGTTTGGTATACTCACTGTATATGCCATTTAGCATATATTTATAGCTTATGGTCATAGTTAACTCCATTCTATTTCAATAAAGCGAAGTTAAAGGTCCAATACAGCTCAATATCAAAATAGCTTCTTAGCAAAGAGCCATTTCTCAAGCAAGAATTTGGTAGGACTGTCTGGGAGTGGTCTGAGTGGGGAGGGGAGAACTGAAAACTAGCTGTTATTGGCAGAGAGGTTTGGAACTCTTTCTTATTGGTCTATTAACTAATTTACCGCCTGATGTCACCAGGCAGGCCAAAACTCCATCCCACCAAAACAGACTGAAGTTTCAGCCAGTCTTTTCAAACAGCTCTTGCACTAAAAGGGCAATTATCATTTTCACAATATTATTCCAACCTCATACAGTAGTGTGGAAATGTATACAAAACACAGTATAATCTCATTTATGACTGCACTGGGCCTTTAATTAAACCAGAGTCAGTGAGACTGGACAACAAGGCAGGGACTCATAATGAAGACAAGTGACTGCTTATTACATTTCTGTCAGAGCTTACTTCCTTTTAATCATTTTAGGGCTCAAAAGAGAACAAATATAATATTACAGGTTAGCATATGTACAGTATGCAAATAAGGTCATTTCCCAGTAAAGTTACGGGACCCGGTAAGTCATCATAGTCATAAACAGACATTTGCTGTTATAACTCCTAATGACAGCTGCTATGTCAGTCTTATGACTGTGGTCCTCTGTAGCTCAGCTGGTAGAGCACGGCGCTTGTAACGCCAAGATAGTGGGTTCGATCCCCGGGACCACCCATACACAAAAAAAATATGTATGCACGCATGACTGTAAGTCGCTTTGGATAAAAGCGTCTGCTAAATGGCATATTATTATTATGACAGTGCTATGTAGGCATTATAGCATAACTAACACAACTAAAGTGCTACCGGTTTTGTGAGGCCTGATAACAATCCCAAAAGCCAGTGTGAGTATCTATGGAAGTGTTTACCATGAATAGCTAAAGGATGCAGCCATATCTCAAAGACATGAGAGGAAAGCATATCATATCAAACTTCATATCTGCAGTGTGGCAGGCAGCCAGTGGTGAATGTGCTTTTAAGGACCAGCCAGTGGTGGAACAGAGTAGAAGAGGCCCAACCCCAGATACTTTGCTAGATAAACACAGCTGCCCATGTTTCTGCCTGTCGGCACCCATCAGGGGAGTGTGTATGAACGTGTGTGCATGAGTGTGTGTACACACGCCGTGTGTATATGTGTGTGTGGTGTGTGTGTTTGTGCGCATGTGTGTCTGTATGACCACAGCTGGACAGCAAAATTTATAAATATTTGTGAATATGATAAGCAAGACGTCATTTATTTGTAGATATTCACGTTGCCAGACTTGATTAAGGCTAATTTGTTCAGATGCCCTTTTAAAGCCAAAGAACTCACATGTACCATACCATTCCTTCCAATTAAACCAGTATAAATCAGTTGACAACAATGAATGCGGCACTTTGGTCTCCAGTAGGCCTATAGTTATACATATAATTACTTTACATTTGGCCCATCTGCTTAAATGGCCAGGATGAAAGAGCAGACCATGACTGAAAGAGCAGAGCATCATGACTGAATCATATTATATGACAGGACACAGTAATACACAGTATGGTTGTGTAAATCAAACTGAACTGAATGAAGTGACTGAATAAAGTGAAGGTTTGCCCCTAGCCTGGCTAACAAGCCAAACTCTGTATAACCATGTTGCTAGTTTTCCATTGTACCACGTGGTATGTTGCGTCAGGCTAGGCACCTCCCCAGTGTGGTCATTATTTAGCTGCATCACTAGCTCAAATAAATATCACACTAGGGAACAGCCTGAGCATTAGAAAACAAAACACATTGACTTTGCGCTCAGTGAGTCACAAAGCGTGGCCTTTGCCTTTCCTCTCTATGTGATGAGAACAATGGCCAGGTCTGCGGATAGGTTGTGGTGTGTAGAGTAGAAGCTACGGTTGGATGGTAGGTTGTGGTGTGTAGAGTAGAAGCTACGGTTGGATGGTAGGTTGTGGTGTGGTGTGTAGAGTAGAAGCTACGGTTGGATGGTAGGTTGTGGTGTGTAGAGTAGAAGCTACGGTTGGATGGTAGGTTGTGGTGTGGTGTGTAGAGTAGAAGCTACGGTTGGATGGTAGGTTGTGATGTGTAGAGTAGAAGCTACGGTTGGATGGTAGGTTGTGGTGTGTAGAGTAGAAGCCATGGTTGAGCAATACTGTAGGTTGTGATGTGTGTGGTAGGTTGTGTTTTGTAGAATGGCAGCTATGGTTAGCCTAACTGTTTATATCTACTGTAATGACCGGCTGGTACATGTGTGATACACCCCAGCCCTTCCTTTCTGTAGAGTCTGCTTGTCTCATCAACCTTCAGTACAGATGGCGGATGGTTAGCAGCACTAGTCAGTATTTACTGTATGTTTTGCATCTAAAATCAGGCCTGCTGGGTTGTGTTAACCAGTTTGAGAGCGGTAGCTAGCAGCCATCTCTCTGCTAATGACTTTAGTGTCCTTGTCCTGGAGAACAAATATTACATTACGGGGGTGATACTGAAGTATGTAGATAAATAGCTGTTTGTCCAAGGAAGGTCACCTTCCTTTGATGCCAGTGACAAGGCTGATTCGAGAATGAATGCAAATGTTTGGCCGGTTATTATTGCTCAGTTTATCATTGGGACCAATTCTAGAATCAAACTCTACTTTTTGGTGTAGTAATTAACATTAATAGTCCTTTGACATCAACACGTCAAGAGTTATAGCGTCGCAGTGTCATGGTGAGTCTAGAAGCTAGCTTTTTTCTCCCATCCCCCATCTAGGGAAATTAATGTATGTAACACCCTCTGTGAGCATGATTGATAACTTTGCATTGTCAAGGTAGTGTATGCAAATAAATCATGGGCTGACACAAGTAAGGCAAAAGGAGACAGAGAGGAAGAAAGAGTAGCGGGAAGCATTGCTTTTGCGGAGCACGAGTCCCATCTCCCAAATGGCTAGAATGGCGGAAACTGATAACTGACAAAATTGTATGCACTCACTATTGTAAATCACTCTGGATAAGAGTATCTGCTAAATGTCTCAAATGTAAGAGAGATGGGCAGATGTATTTCTACATACAACAAAGGAATGGTGTAGGTGTGCGACTACACTGTAGAGATGTGCTATCTTAATTTGACCAGTTTCTCACAGCAGGAAAATAATCCTGCAGCAACAGGAAATGTGAATGATTATGTGGATTATTTAAGTGATAATGCCAGAGAAGCCGGTGTTTGGAGGATATATTGGCACGGGTGTTGTTAGGCCCGAGCTGAAGTTGAGGGCAGGCAAACCGTGCCAATATATCCTCCAAACACCGGCTTTGAGGGCATTATCACTTTTATACAATGGGTTACCAACATAATAATGGTTGAAATATTTTCATTAAAAACGTTATTTTTATGAATTTATTCATACCATTTCATCCTTCCACAAGATATAGTCCCGACACAAATCTAGAGTTGATACCCAAGCCGGCTGGTCGTTCGTTCTATCGGTTCGGTTGCCAGAGACGCGACCCAGTCGTTCAGTCTTTTTGTTCTGTATCTATGGACACGACCCAATCGTTAGTTCTAAATGTTCTATTGCCATACTAGCTGGTAACGTTCTTATCCCTTGCTTGCTAGCTAGCCAACTACGGTTTACTTACAGTCACGTCAAACAATGCAGCCAGAATAACAACAAAGTAGCTGCATTTGCATTTGTTTAAGCTGTTTTCTAGTGACATTTATTTGGAAACATCCATAACAATGAGCTAATGAGGCGCGATTTTTCCTGGCATAGAAAATGTGCTCACTCGTCAGGACACTGTTGTTCAGAGGAGCTAGCCAACAACAGAGCTAACACAATCACTGCAAACTGAAGCTGGAAAAACTGCAAACTAGCTGCACTTTGTTTCGTTTTACAATTTTTCAATTGACATCTCTTTGTATATATCCATAAAAGTGAAGAGGCGACTCCGGGATGCTGACCTTCTAGGCAGAGTTGCAAAGAAAAAGCCATATCTCAGACTGGCCAATAAAAATAAAAGATTAAGATGGGCAGTGTGAGATATGGCTTTTTCTTTGCAACTCTGCCTAGAAGGTCAGCATCCAGAAGTCGCCTCTTCACTGTTGATGTTGAAACTGGTGTTTTGCCAGTACTATTTAATGAAGCTGCCAGTTGAGGACCTGTGAGGCGTCTGTTTCTCAAACTAGACACTAATGTATTTGTCCTCTTGCTCAGTTGCGCACTGGGGCCTCCCACTGCTCCTTCTATTCTGGTTAGAGCCAGATTTCGCTGTTCTGTGAAGGGAGTAGTACACAGCGTTGTACGAGATCTTCTGTTTCTTGGCAATTTCTCGCATGGAATAGCCTTTATTTCTCAGAACAAGAATAGACTGCAATTTGTGGTTGAAAAACGAGTTTTAATGACTCCAACCTAAATGTATGTAAACATCAGACTTCAACTGTATATTATATATATATATATATATTATATTATATATATATTATATACAGTGGGGGAAAAAAGTATTTAGTCAGCCATCAATTGTGCAAGTTCTCCGACTTAAAAAGATGAGAGAGGCCTGTAATTGTCATCATAGGTACACGTCAACTATGACAGACAAATTGAGAATTTTTTTTCAAAAAATCACATTGTAGGATTTTTTATGAATTTATTTGTAAATTATGGTGGAAAATAAGTATTTGGTCACCTACAAACAAGCAAGATTTCTGGCACTCACAGACATGTAACTTCTTCTTTAAGAGGCTCCTCTGTCCTCCACTCGTTACCTGTATTAATGGCACCTGTTTGAACTTGTTATCAGTATAAAAGACACCTGTCCACAACCTCAAACAGTCACACTCCAAATTCCACTATGGCCAAGAACAAAGAGCTGTCAAAGGACACCAGAAACAAAATTGTAGACCTGCACCAGGCTGGGAAGACTGAATCTGCAATAGGTAAGCAGCTTGGTTTGAAGAAATCAACTGTGGGAGCAATTATTAGGAAATGGAAGACATACAAGACCACTGATAATCTCCCTCGATCTGGGGCTCCACGCAAGATCTCACCCCGTGGGGTCAAAATGATCACAAGAACGGTGAGCAAAAATCCCAGAACCACACGGGGGGACCTAGTCAATGACCTGCAGAGAGCTGGGACCAAAGTAACAAAGCCTACCATCAGTAACACACTACGCCGCCAGGGACTCAAATCCTGCAGTACCAGACGTGTCCCCCTGCTTAAGGCAGTACATGTCCAGGCCCATCTGAAGTTTGCTAGAGTGCATTTGGATGATCCAGAAGAGGATTGGGAGAATGTCATATGGTCAGATGAAACGAAAATAAAACCTTTTGGTAAAAACTCAACTCGTCGTGTTTGGAGGACAAAGAATGCTGAGTTGCATCCAAAGAACACCATACCTACTGTGAAGCATGGGTGTGGAAACATCATGCTTTGGGGCTGTTTTTCTGCAAAGGGACCAGGACGACTGATCCGTGTAAAGGAAAGAATGAATGGGGCCATGTATCGTGAGATTTTGAGTGAAAACCTCCTTCCATCAGCAAGGGCATTGAAGATGAAACGTGGCTGGGTCTTTCAGCATGACAATGATCCCAAACACACCGCCCGGGCAACGAAGGAGTGGCTTCGTAAGAAGCATTTCAAGGTCCTGGAGTGGCCTAGCCAGTCTCCAGATCTCAACCCCATAGAAAATCTTTGGAGGGAGTTGAAAGTCTGTGTTGCCCAGCGACAGCCCCAAAACATCACTGCTCTAGAGGAGATCTGCATGGAGGAATGGGCCAAAATACCAGCCACAGTGTGTGAAAACCTTGTGAAGACTTACAGAAAACGTTTGACCTGTGTCATTGCCAACAAAGGGTATATAACAAAGTATTGAAAAACTTTTGTTATTGACCAAATACTTATTTTCCACCATCATTTGCAAATAAATTCATAAAAGATCCTACAATGTGATTTTCTGGATTTCTTTTCCTCATTTTGTCTGTCAAAGTTGACGTGTACCTATGATGAAAATTACAGGCCTCTCTCATCTTTTTAAGTGGGAGAACTTGCACAATTGGTGGCTGACTAAATACTTTTTCCCCCCACTGTATATATATATATATATATATATACACACACACACACATACACACACACACAGAGTGAGGGAAAAAAGTATTTGATCCCCGGCTAATTTTGTACGTTTGCTCACTGACAAAGAAATGATCAGTCTATAATTTTAATGGTAGGTTTATTTGAACAGTGAGAGACAGAATAACAACAAAAAAATGCAGAAAAACGCATGTCAAAAATGTTATAAATTGATTTGCATTTTAATGAGGGAAATAAGTATTTGACCCTCTGCAAAAACATGACTTAGTACTTGGTGGCAAAACCCTTGTTGGCAATCACAGAGGTCAGACGTTTCTTGTAGTTGGCCACCAGGTTTGCACACATCTCAGGAGGGATTTTGTCCCACTCCTCTTGCAGATCTTCTCCAAGTCATTAAGGTTTCGAGGCTGATGTTTGGCAACTCAAACCTTCAGCTCCCTCCACAGATTTTCTATGGGATTAAGGTCTGGAGACTGGCTAGGCCACTCCAGGACCTTAATGTGCTCCTTCTTGAGCCACTCCTTTGTTGCCTTGGCCGTGTGTTTTGGGTCATTGTCATGCTGAAATACCCATCCACGACCCATTTTCAATGCCCTGGCTGAGGGAAGGAGGTTCTCACCCAAGATTTGACGGTACATGGCCCCGTCCATCGTCCCTTTGATGCGGTGAAGTTGTCCTGTCCCCTTAGCAGAAAAACACCCCCAAAGCATAATGTTTCCACCTCCATGTTTGACGGTGGGGATGGTGTTCTTGGGGTCATAGGCAGCATTCCTCCTCCTCCAAACACGGCGAGTTGAGTTGATGCCAAAGTGCTCAATTTTGGTCTCATCTGACCACAACACTTTCACCAAAACTTTCACCCTCTGAATCATTCAGATGTTCATTGGCAAACTTCAGATGGGCATGTATATGTGCTTTCTTGAGCAGGGGGACCTTGCGGGCGCTGCAGGGTTTCAGTCCTTCACGGCGTGGTGCGTTACCAATTGTTTTCTTGGTGACTATGGTCCTAGCTGCCTTGAGATCATTGACAAGATTCTCCCATGTAGTTCTGGGCTGATTCCTCACCGTTCTCATGATCATTGCAACTCCACGAGGTGAGATCTTGCATGGAGCCCCAGGCCGAGGGAGATTGACAGTTCTTTTGTGTTTCTTCCATTTGCGAATAATCGCACCAACTGTTGTCACCTTCTCACCAAGCTGCTTGGCGATGGTCTTGTAGCCCATTCCAGCCTTGTGTAGGTTTACAATCTTGTCCCTGACATCCTTGGAGAGCTCTTTGGTCTTGGCCATGGTGGAGAGTTTGGAATCTGATTGATTGATTGCTTCTGTGGACAGGTGTCTTTTATACAGGTAACAAGATGAGATTAGGAGCACTCCCTTTAAGAGTGTGCTCTTAATCTCAGCTCATTACCTGTATAAAAGACACCTGTGAGCCAGAAATCTTTCTGATTGAGAGGGGGTCAAATACTTATTTCCCTCATTAAAATGCAAATCAATTTATAACATTTTTTACATGCATTTTTCTGGATTTTTTTGTTGTTATTCTGTCTCTCACTGTTCAAATAAAACTACCATTAAAATTATAGACTGATCATTTCTGTCAGTGGGCAAACGTACAAAATCATCAGGGGATCAAATACTTTTTTCCCTCACTGTATATACATACACATACACACACATTGCCTACGGAAAGTATTCAGACACTGACTTTTTCCACATTTTGTTACATTACAGCCATATTCTAAATTTGATTAATTGTTTTTTCCCCCATCAATCTACACACAATACCCCATAATGACAAAGCAAAAACAGGTTTTTAGAAATGTTTGCTAATTTATTTAAAATAAAAAACGGACAGTCTGTGGTGCAATGTGGCGTTGGTGGATGGAGCGAGACATGATGTCCCAGATGTGCTCAATTGGATTCAGGTCTGGGGAACGGGCGGGCCAGTCCATAGCATCAATGCCTTCCTCTTGCAGGAACTGCAGACACACTCCAGCCACATGAGGTCTAGCATTGTCTTGCATTAGGAGGAACCCAGGGCCAACCGCACCAGCATATGGTCTCACAAGGGGTCTGAGGATCTCATCTCGGTACCTAATGGCAGTCAGGCTACCTCTGGCGAGCACATGGAGGGCTGTGCTGCCCCCCAAAGAAATGCCACCCCACACCATGACTGACCCACCGCCAAACCGGTCATGCTGGAGGATGTTGCAGGCAGCAGAACGTTCTCCACGGCATCTCCAGACTCTGTCACGTCTGTCACGTGCTCAGTGTGAACCTGCTTTCATCTGTGAAGAGCACAGGGCGCCAGTGGCGAATTTGCCAATCTTGGTGTTCTCTGGCAAATGCCAAACGTCCTGCACGGTGTTGGGCTGTAAGCACAACCCCCACCTGTGGACGTCGGGCCCTCATACCACCCTCATGGAGTCTGTTTCTGACCGTTTGAGCAGACACATGCACATTTGTGGCCTGCTGGAGGTCATTTTGCAGGGCTCTGGCAGTGTTCCTCCTGCTCCTCCTTGCACAAAGGCGGAGGTAGCAGTCCTGTTGCTGGGTTGTTGCCCTCCTACGGCCTCCTCCACGTCTCCTGATGTACTGGCCTGTCTCCTGGTAGCGCCTCCATGCTCTGGACACTACGCTGACAGACACAGCAAACCTTCTTGCCACAGCTCGCATTGATGTGCCATCCTGGATGAGCTGCACTACCTGAGCCACTTGTGTGGGTTGTAGACTCCGTCTCATGCTACCACTAGAGTGAAAGCACCGCCAGCATTCAAAAGTGACCAAAACATCAGCCAGGAAGCATAGGAACTGAGAAGTGGTCTGTGGTCACTACCTGCAAAACCAGTCTTGCTAATTGCCTATAATTTCCACCTGTTGTCTATTCCATTTGCACAACAGCATGTGAAATATATTGTCAATCAGTGTTGCTTCCTAAGTGGACAGTTTGATTTCACAGAAGTGTGATTGACTTGGGAGTTACATTGTGTTGTTTAAGTGTTCCCTTTATTTTTTTGAGCTATATATATATATATATATATATTTTTTTTTTCTCCCACAGTTCAACACAGGCAAACTTTAGAATTTGACGTTTTGATAAGGACACTAAAAGGTGTATTTCCATGAAGATTAGGGCTGGGTGACATGGCCAAAAAATCACATCTCGATTTTTTCAAACTTATGGGCGATTCACGATACACACTATATATACACAAAAGTATGTGGACACCCCTTCAAATTAGTGGATTCGGCTATTACAGCCACACCCGTTGCTGACAGGTGTATCAAATCAAGCACACCACCATGCAATCTCCATAGACAAACATTGGCAGTAGAATGGCCTTACAGAAGAGCTCAGTGTCTTTCAACGTGGCACCGTCATAGGATGCCACCTTTCCAACAAGTCAGTTCAAATTTCTTCCCTCCTAGAGCTGCCCGGTCAACTGTAAGTGCTGTTATTGTGAAGTGGAAACGTCTAGGAGCAACAACGGCTCAGTCGCGAAGTGGTAGGCCACACAAGCTCACAGAACAAGACAGCCGAGTGCTGAAGCGCGTACCATTCGTCTGTCCTCGGTTGCAACCCTCACTACCGAGTTCCAAACTGCCTCTGGAAGCAACGTCAGCACATGAACTGTGTGTTGGGAGCTTCATGAAATGGGTTGAGATGGCCGAGCAGCTGCACACAAGCCTAAGATCACCATGCGCAATGCCAAGCGTCAGCTGGAGTGGTGTAAAGCTTGCTGCCATTGGACTCTGGAGCAGTGGAAACGCGTTCTCTGGAGTGATTAATCAAGCTTCACCATTTGGCAGTTCGACGGACGAATCTGGGTTTGGCGGATGCCAGGAGAACGCTACCTGACCCAATGCCTAGTGCCAACTATAAAGTTTGGTGGAGGAGGAATAATGGCCTGGGCCTGTTTTTCATGGGTCGGGCTAGGCCCCTTAGTTCCATTGAAGGGAAATCTTAACACTACAACATACAATGACATGTTCAACGAGCAGGTGTCCACATACGTTTGGTCATGTTTATTTTATTATTTTATTTCATTGAACCTTTATTTAACTAGGCAAGTCAGTTAAGAACAAATTCTTATTTACAATGACGGCCTACCAAAAGGCAAAAGGCCTCCTGCAAGGACGTGGGCTGGGATTAAAATTAAATAACTAAATAAAATATAGGACAAAGCACACATCACAACAAAAGAGACACCACAACACTACATAAAGAGAGACCTAAGACAACAACATAGCATGGCAGCAACACATGACAACACAGCATGGAAGGTGCACAACATGGTAGCAGCACAAAACATGGTACAAACCTTATTGGGCACAGACAACAGCACAAAGGGCAAGAAGGTAGAGACAACAATACATCACGTGAAGCAGCCACAACTGTCAGTAAGAGTGTCCATGATTGAGTCTTTGAATGAAGAGATGGAGATAAAACTGTCCAGTTTTAGTGTTTTCATGTAGTGTATATCTCTAAATAAGCATTGTTGTACAATTAAAAGGTCACATACACTTCAAACAGTCAGAAATAATCTAATGAATTCAGGGCTTGTGAATTTATACCTAGGCTAAATATAAGCCTTCCACAACCATAAGACCCACTCATTTTTTAATTATTTTATGAAAATAATTGAACCTGCTTTTCTTTTGCAAAAATCACTGATCTGATTTTCAAGTCTGTCTATGAAAATGCCCTTTTATCTCAGAAATTTTACTAGAACCATGAATAATGCACATTCACTAATAATGATAACTTCTTGTAGCAGGCATTAGGCTATAGAAAATGAACACTCAAGGCCATGTGCTAGTGATTAGCCAGCTAATCTTTATATTTCAAGTTAGATCTACAGTATTTGCTAGCTAACAAGGTTGAACAGTTGAATTGTTATGAACACACCCTTCTGTCTGTCTCCGACTGTTTGAAAAGCATGTTAGCCTGTCCACTTAGTGTGTGTGTAAACCATAGAGGAAGACGCAAAGATCTAAAAGAGCTCAAATCTGTCCAAAATAAGGCCAATGTGTTTCTATGGGCTTATTTTAGACCTAAGTTTATTGCCCGTCTTCCTGCCTTTGGGACAACAACTCCGGAGATGTGCATCTCGTCATTATATACAGTCGTTGTCAAAAGTTTTGAGAATGACACAAGTATTGGTCTTCACAAAGTTCGCTGCTTCAGTGTTATGAGATATTTTTGTCAGATGTTATTATGGTATACTGAAGTATAATTACAAGCATTCCATAAGTGTCAAAGGCTTTTATTGATAATTACATTAAGTTTATGCAAAGAGTCAATATTTGCAGTGTTGACCCTTCTTTTTCAAGACCTCTGCAATCCGCCCTGGCATGCTGTCAAATAACTTCTGGGCCACATCCTGACTGATGGCAGCCCATTGTTGCATAATCAATGCTTGGAGTTTGTCAGAATATGTGGGGTTTTGCTTGTCCACCCGCCTCTTGAGGATCGACCACAAGTTCTCAATGGGATTAAGGTCTGGGGAGTTTCCTGGCCATGCACCCAAAATGTCGCCCTGACGCCTTCTTCACAACAATTGAACCTCTCTCCTTGAAGTTCTTGATGATCCGATAAACGGTTGATTTAGGTGCAATCTTACTAGCAGCAATATCCTTGCCTGTGAATCCCTTTTTGTGTAAAGCAATGATGATGGCACGTGTTTCCTTGCAGGTAACCATAGTTAACAGAGGAAGAACAATGATTTCAAGCACAACCCTCCTTTTAAAAGGTTCCAGTCTGTTATTCTAACTCAATCAGCATGACAGAGTGATCTCCAGCCTTGTCCTCGTCAACACTCTCACCTGTGTTAACGAGAGAATCACTGACATGATGGCAGCTGGTCCTTTTGTGGCAGGGCTGAAATGCAGTGGAAATGTTTTTTTTGGGATTAAGTTCATTTTCATGGCAAAGAGGGACTTTGCAATTAATTGCAATTCATCTGATCACTCCTCATGACATTCTGGAGTATATGCAAATTGCCATCATCAAAACTGAGGCAGCAGACTTTGTGAAAATTAGTATTTGTGTCATTCTCAAAACTTTTGACCACGACTGTACAGATCTCTGCTGTAAATGGGAAGGTGAGGACAGCAGAGGAGTGAAGGAGACGAGACCAAAAATAGAACACGAGAACAAGCGGACATAAACTCTCGTAAAAAGGAAAAATAACAAAAACGTGATTCTTGTGATACAGGTATTTGGAAAAAAACATACATTCGAATTAATCAAATTAATTTGGATATATCATCCAGCCCTAATGAAGATCTGTCGGCAATTAGATGGAAACCTAGCTACTGATCGAAATTATTTTTCTCATGGCTATCTCTTGTCCCTCTGCAGCAGACATATGGTGAGCAATATTTTTGGAATCACAATAAAATCACAGTATCAATCTGTCGTGACAGCCTTCATTTTTCAACTTCATATTCATGTCCAGCACCACCCCAACATCAACATATGTGAAAATTGTGTGTTTCTATGTTTTGTATTAAAAAATATAGAGGGAGATACTGTAAGTGTTTCCAATGACATCATTGGTGTGCATCGTGCTGATTTTAAAACCAATTATGAGTAGGCATTGCCCACTAACTGCCTACTAATTGGTTGATGATGTTATTGGAAACACTTATCTTCCTCTATCTTTTTTACTACAAAACATAGAAACTAGCCATTTTCACAAATGTTGATGTTTGGGTGGAGCTGGAGATTATGAATATGAAGTTGAACAATTTAGAAATGTCCCTTTAACAGTAGCTGATTTGGTTCTGGGTGCCAGGATTACTCAATCGCTGCAGTCAGTGGTTACGGTGAGTGTGCAATTTCCCGATGGTGATTAAAAAAGTAATGAGCTATCTACACTGAGTATACAAAACATTAGGAACACCTTCCTAATATTGAGTTGCACCCCCTTTTACCCTCAGAACAACCTCAATGTGTCAGTGCATGGACTCTACAAGGTGTCAAAAGCGTTCCACAGGGATGGTGGCCCATGTTGACTCCAATGCTTCCCACAGTTGTGTCAAGTTGGCTGTAAGGCCTTTGGGTGGTGGACCATTCTTAATACGGGAAACTGTTGAGCGTGAAAAACCCAGCAGTATTGCAGTTCTTGACACACTCAAACCAGTGCGCCTGGCACCTACTACCATACCCTGTTCAAAGGCACTTAAATCTTTTGTCTTGCTCATTCACCATCTGAATGTCACACATACACAATTCATGTCTCAAGGTTTAAAAATCCTTCTTTAACCTGTCTCCTCCCCTTCGTCTACACTGATTGAAGTGGATTTAACAAGTGACATCAATAACGGATCATAGCTTTCCCTTGATTCACCTGTTCAGTCTGTCATGGAAAGAGCATGTTTTGTGCACTCAGTGTATTTGTTTTGTTGGCATTGGAAGAAAGCATTGATTTGTCTGATATCATCAGTCTTCTCTAATGAGAACTACTGTACATTGTGAGTGTGACTGGAATCTGATATGAAGTACAGTAAAACGCTGCCTTGTTATCGTGATCTCTGTCTCAACTCAAGTTAATTGTGCCCCTTATGAGTTCTGAACATAATAATTGTTGTATGAACATAATGATTGGTGTATGAACTTAATGATGGCATAGAAAGTATATATCTACAGTGCCTTGCAAAAGTATTTATCCCCCTTGGCATTTTTCCTATTTTGTTGCATTACAACCTGTAATTTAAATGGATTTTTATTTGGATTTCATGTAATGGACATACACAAAATAGTCCAAATTGGTGAATTGAAATGGTGGTGTGTGCATATGTATTCACCCCCTTTGCTATGAAGCCCCTAAATAAGATCTGGTGCAACCAATTACCTTCAGAAGTAACATAATTAGTTAAATAAAGTACACCTGTGTGCAATCTAAGTGTCACATGATCTGTCACATGATCTCAGTTTATTATACACCTGTTCTGAAAGGCCCCAGAATCTGCACCACTAAGCAAGGGGCACCACCAAGCAAGCGGCACCATGAAGACCAAGGAGCTCTCCAAACAGGTCAGGGACAAAGTTGTGGAGAAGTACAGATCAGGGTTGGGTTATAAAAAAATATCAGAAACTTTGAACATCCCACGGAGCACCATTAAATCCATTATTAAAAAATTTAAAGAATATGGCACCACAACAAACCTGCCAAGAGAGCGCCGCCCACCAAAACTCACGGACCAGGCAAGCAGGGAATTAATCAGAGGCAACAAAAAGACCAAAGATAACCCTGAAGGAGCTGCAAAGCTCCACAGCGGAGATTGGAGTATCTGTCCATAGGACCACTTTAAGCCGTACACTCCACAGAGCTGGGCTTTACTGAAGAGTGACCAGAAAAAAGCCATTGCTTAAAGAAAAAAAGAAGCAAACACATTTGGTGTTTCCCAAAAGCCATGTGGGAGACTCCCCAAACATATGGAAGAAGGTACTCTGGTCAGATGAGACTAAAATTGAGCTTTTTGGCCATCAAGGAAAACGCTATGTCTGGTGCAAACCCAACACCTCTCATCACCCCGAGAACACCATCCCCACAGTGAAGCATGGTGGTGGCAGCATCATGCTGTGGGGATGTTTTTCCATCTGCAGGGACTGGGAAACTGGTCAGAATTGAAGGAATGATGGATGGCGCTAAATACAGGGAAATTCTTGAGGGAAACCTGTTTGAGTCTTCCAGAGATTTGAGACTGGGACGGAGGTTCACCTTCCAGCAGGGGAAACATTTAAATGTCTTGGAATGGCCTAGTCAAAGCCCAGACGTCAATCCAATTGAGAATCTGTGGTATGACTTGAAGATTGCTGTACACCAGCGGAACCCATCCAAAAATCCCAGTGGCTAGATGTGCCAAGCTTATAGAGACATACCCAAGAGACTAATTCCAGGTTGTATGGCAACAAAATAGGAAAAATGCCAAGGGGGGTGAATACTTTTGCAAGCCACTGTATAGGAGCCAGCTTGTCTGTACTGACTATACTCGCTCTCTCTCCCCTCCATACATTATAACCAGATAGTGAGTAATCAGAGGTGTTTTGTTAATCAGATGTGTTGTGTGGGGGTTCTGTAAGCCCTACCAGATGGTTAGCACTACACCATAAACACTGACAACTCCAGTTATGTGGAGTTCACAGATTATGTTTTTCAGTGTTTAGTATCAAAGAACGTTGAATCATGTCTTTAAAGCTCACTTTTCTACTTGAAGTAGAACACTCCAGTGAACGTTGTACTCTGGTTTCTTACATAATTCATCTGAAGTCATTAATCTGAAAATGTGGAAGTTTTCAATCATAATTAAGTAATCAAAGAAATGTGAATAATCTCTGAAAATAATATATTTTACTTGTGAATAAGTGGTGTTAGGAGTAACATTCTTTAGACTGGATGTCATGAAATCATCTGAGGTTGTAAAAAAAAAATGTGCACAGCACCATCTGTTCCGTGTTACATTTTTACATTTACATTTTAGTCATTTAGCAGACGCTCTTATCCAGAGCGACTTACAGGAGCAATTAGGGTTAAGTGTTAGACCACAGAGCTCTCTACCGGGGCAATGGGATATTAACTACTGTACCGGGAGTTGCCCTTAGACACTGACCTAAGGTCAGTTTTACATTCCACCCCCTAATGGTTAAGATTAAGACTTGGCTAGGGTAAATTGATCCTAGACTTGTGTCTAAGGAGGACCCTGCTAAAACAGAGGAAGTGCCCGTCGCCATGCTGTCTGTTTGTATGGTTTGGGTCTGAGAGCTGGCTGCAGGCATAGAGTAGGGGTCGGGGAGAAGAGGCACAACTGCTAGAAGTCAAAACAGGAAATGGATGAATTTGTTGGTACTTCTTTAGGTTTAGGGTTAGGGTTGCAATTGGGGTTAGAATTAGGGTTAGGGGTTTAGGTTAGGGAAAATAGGATTTTGAATAGGAAGGAATCAATTGTTTGGTCCCCACAAGGATAGTAAAACGTATGTACGTGCGTGCATTTCATATTTATTTTCCTGAGAAGATGACCCAGTGAGACTGTTGTCATTCTGGAGGTATGAGTGTGACTGTACAGCCAGCAAATCTCATTTCCTGATGTTTTTCCAGATCAGCAGAATCTCAAGAGTTCAGAAAACTTTGATATTGAGGAAAGAAAATAAGCCACAGTGAGAAAGTGTGTTCATAAACTGAGGGGGTAAAAAAAAATAAGGTTACATTTCAGAAACAGCAAGACTGTTTTGAGAAAAGTCGACATTTCTTAACAATAGAAAATAAATGTGAAAACTGAATATAATTATATAGACAACATTAGCGTTTGGACATCAATAGATGACGAAGGAAAAATAGCAAAATTACATGACATACAGTGACTGAAAGATAATAAGATCCACCATGAGGGAAAGGTTAGGAGCATGGAGCTGGCAGTTATTAGATGAGTCATTGAGCTAACCCAGCACAGGGCTGATTTCCTTTCTAGAAAAAGTCCTTTGTTAGTTTGTTATCAGTGCTTTGCCTCCCTCACAAGACAGAAACGATGAATGAATGAATTCATGAAAATAACACATGAATAAAATATAGACGTAAGCAGCATTAACAGGGTCCTAGCAATAGAAATAGTACCACTTGGTCCCCAGTTGTGTAATAAAGGGCAGGTTTAATGGACACAGCCTTTCCCAGACACAACCATGGATGTTTCCCTGGTCATTAATTAACCAATGAAACGTCTATGGTGTGCTCTACATGACAAGATGCATCCTTGACAAAATATTTTCATCAAAGTAAAGTGAACATTTGCAGAAAATCTCAACAATTGACCAATTAAACATCCATGGTGTACTCTTCGGGCCGGTTTCCTGGACACAGATTAAGCCTCTATTCCTGGACTAAAAACCATGCTCCATGGTGTCCGGGAAACTGGCCCTTCATGACACAATATTTATTTAATAACTCAACAACTACAAATTGCCAGTCAGGACTGAATAAGTGGGTCACTTTAGAATTACAAAAGATTACAATAAGATTGCTGTTATACATAATCTCAATAGACCAGCAGGCTTGCTATTCCTGATGAAATGGATGAGAGTTGTAGAAAGAAGGTAAATGTAATCTTCTAATTATTTGCTGCTCGGAAAACCTAGCTTTCCCTTAAATACATTACAAAGTCAATGGAACTAAAACTGTATGTCCTTAAAGTAACGGTCCAGTGTTTCTTGATTTCTATGAAATATGACCTATAATTTAAGGTCCAATGCAACCATTTTTATCTCAATGTCAAAGAGTTTCTGGGTAACAATTAAGTACCTTACTATTATAATTTTTTTTCAATTAAAATGGTCAAACAAAAATAGCTTCTTAGCAAAAAGCTATTTCTCAAGCAAGAATTTTGGTAGGACTGTCTGGGAGTGGTCTGACTGGGGAGGGGAAAACTGAAAATGGGTTGTTATTGGCAGAGAGGTTTGGAATTCTCTTTCTTATTGGTCTATTAACTAATTTACCCCCTGGTGATGTCACCAGGCAGGCCAAAACTCCACCCCACCAAAAACAGACTGAAATTTCAGGCGGTCTATTCAAACAGCTCTGACACTAAAAGAGCACTATCATTATTTTCACAATTTCACAGTATTATTCCAACCTCAGTGTGTAGACACTGTATATATAAAACACAGGGAAATAAAATGTTTGACTGCATTGGGCCTTTAATTACAATATGAGTGAAATTGTTTTCCTTCCAAAAATGTTTCATTAAGTATGGATGTAGTGAACTACTTTTTCAAAGTTACTTTAGTAAACTGTATTTTTCTTAAGGGTAGCTTTAGTGCAGCTTAACTTATTCCAGTGTGAAGTAAATTGGTAGCTTGGTAAACTATATTTTCAGAATAGCTTTCAACACTTAAGTTAAAAAGCAGATTTTCTGTGTTGGAGTCAGGGTTTCCATGAGCCGGTAATAGCAGTCTTTTGTCTGATAAAAAAATAGAAATGTCAGAGATTTCCGAGTTCCCAGTTCCCAGTTGTTTTGAACACGGCATCAAACGGCAGTGGAAGTGTCACGTTCGTTCATGAACAGGTGACAGTACCCCCCCCCAAAGGTGCGGACTCCGACCGTGCAACATAAACATAACAGGGTAGGAGCCGGGTGGGCATTCTGCCTCGGAGGCGGATCCGGCTCCGGGCGTGATGACCTCTTACTCTCCGCCTCCCTGTTGCGCCCCTGGTCTGGTCTGGACCTCGGCACGCTGCTTCCCCTCTCCTTCCTCCCACGAAGTACCAAGCCTTGTCTGGACCCTGGTGTGGGAGACCCCGAACCTGGAGAGGGGCTGACGTCTGGGTCTGGACTGGAACGCTGACTGGAGCGGGACCCGACGACAATGGAGCGAACTGCTCTGGCTCCGGAGTGGAGCCGCTGACCGGAGCTAGATCAGGCACCGGTGGAGCGGACTGCTCTGGCTCCGGATTAGAGCCGCTGACCGGAGCTGGATCAGGCACCGGTGGAGCGGACTGCTCTGGCTCCGGAGTGGAGCCGCTGACCGGAGCTGGCGACGCGCACCACTGGTTTGGTGCGAGGGTCCGGAACAGGCCGGACCGGGCTGGCGACGCGCACCACTGGCTTGGTGCGAGGAGCATGAACAGGCCGGGCCGGGCTGGCGACGCGCACCACTGGCTTGGTGCGAGGGACAGGAACAGGCCGGACGGGCTGGCGACGAGCACCACTGGCTTGGTGCGAGGGACCGGAACAGGCCGGACCGGGCTGGCGACGCGCACCACTGGCTTGGTGCGAGGAGCAGGAACAGGCCTGGCCGGGCTGGCGATGCGCACCACTGGCTTGGTGCGAGTGTCCGGAACAGGCCGGACTGGGCTGGCGACGCGCACCACTGGCTTGGTGCGAGGAGCAGGAACAGGCCGGGCCGTACTGGGAACACGCACCACTGGCTTAGTGCGGGGAGCAGGAACGGGTCGGGTCGTACTGGGAACACGCACCACTGGCTTAGTGCGGGGAGCAGGAACGGGCCAGACCTGACTGGTGACACGCACCACTTGCTTGGTGCGAGGAGCGGGACTGGGTTCCTTTATTAATCCCCGCTCCTTCTGCTGCCTAACCAGCTCCTCTCGCCGTGTCTCTACACTTTCCTTCTCCCTTTTAGCCTCGTCATCCACCCCGTGTGCCCCTCCCCAAAAAATTATTGGGGTTGCCTCTCGGGTCTCCGTCGTCTGCACTCCTCTTCCCGTGAGGACTCCTCCGGGAGCCCCCACGAGTTAGGGAACAGAAACTCGTCGTCGTCGTCATCCTCCGACTCCTCAATATAATACTGTTCCCACTCCTCTTCCCATGGTCGTGGGGACCCAATCTTGAAACCAACCGGGTGCAGTGGTCGGGGCTCTTCTCTCTCGCTCCCTGACCACCCCTTTAGCCCCCCAAAACATTTTTCTTGGGGCTGCTTCTCGGGCTTCCTCCTCGGCCGGCTTCCGTGTTGCCGTTGCTCCTCTCCTGCCTGGGCATCTACCTTCGCCCATGGCCCTTTCCCCGCAAATATCTCTTCCCATGACCACAATTTGCCCACCAACATGGAAATACACAACATAGAACATACACACCCTGACTCAACATATACGAGTCCCCTGAGTCAGGGCGTGACAGGAAGGTAGGCTTCATCAGCACGTCACACAACACTTCGCAATGACCTGGAGGCAGTATGCATTTCGAAACATAATTATTTGTTTGAAACCTGGATGTTTTAATACATATTATGAGGCTTTACCTTGCTTCAAAGTTGCCTATTAGAACTCCTCTCTAAAGGATATTTTCATAACGGATATTTTCATCTCGGTCACATCAAACCGCTCACATCAGCAGTGCCCTTTTGACAACAGTGTTTTCCCACGAACTGCATTATGGAACAAACATTTGCGCATAGCCTACTGCCTTGTGCACAATGCTGCGCTTATAATGTGAATAAATAATAGTTTATCAACATTTTAAGCTAAACTTTCTCATCTGTTGCATCAGACTCATTGCTTTTGAAAGTTTTTTTTATTTTTATGTAGCCTAGGCCTACTAGTTTTATGCAGGTGAGATCTATCTCCCCACAACTGTCCCAGAGTCTGTTCGGAATAGGCTATTTCTTTCTCGACAAGCTGACCAATAGAACTTTTCTACTATAGTAGACTGACATAGGCTAGTGATTTTGCTGTTCGTTACTCGTCTTGTTGGCTGAGGAAAAGTAACTGTGCACAGTTATTCTAACATGTTCACCACTGGGTGGACACCCTAATCAGGTTATGCACCCAATGCATATGGGTCCGGTAAATTACTCAAATGTCCGGCAACACATTTTCCTTATGGAAACCCTGGTTGGAAAAATATTAATGTGAGTAGACCGCTGATTGGCCAGCTCATCCTCCTCAGGAGGATGACATTATCCTCTGAGGAAATACCAAACATTTTTCAACGGTATGTTTGAGATACAAGTTTGAGATGGAGTTTTTGAAATGTTTTTCCCCCAATTTATGCTTTGGTTCCAAATACAAGTATAGCATGAGTCAACAACATTATTTGGGTATGAGTTAACAAAATATGAACTTTTAAAAGTGAGAGTTTCACTGGACAGTTACTTTAACATTCAACATTTTACAAAATGGTTCACTCATCTCACAAAAGGACAAGCTTTACCGCATGTCAACAGTACACCTGTTGCAGCAAAGAGGGCATTCAAGTGGTGAAAAACTGAAACCATACTACGTAGCTGTAATGAAAAGCTTTAGGTGTTGAGTTACATGCTGTCCTCCTGTGTCAAAGACATTACTATAATCCTTCCTAGCCTACGAGCCTAAAACCACCTTGAACTCGTTTCAAATTAGGCCTTAGGAGCCACTACTGCACTGCAGTAAAGCTCTTCAGATCTCCCTCTCACACACATTCACACATTTCGCTTTCTCTCGTCTCTGTCGGTCTGTCTCTCTGTCTGTTCTCACAGCATAAGGTTTCTTAAGGACAAGAAGAACTAGGTTAGTCTACTGAATAAAGGAGGAAACATACTGTATATTGACTTTACACACACACGCTCAGAGAGAGAGCAGGAGAGTGGGGGAGAGAAAGAGAGACAGACATCATATATGTTCATTTGCTGAGAACATCATTGGTATGATGAGCACATGCCACATGCTACACACTCTGCAGGACTCCATCTACGATCTGAGATAGAGAGCGAGAGCAGAGAAAGAGAAAGCCGAGAGAAGGAAGGTGAGAAGGGGAAGAGCGCTTCTGTGTTAATCTAACACCTCAAACACACCTACAGCGTTATTGTGCAAAATGGTACGCAGCATCATCTGGATATGTGTGCAACAAAAGTTCAACATTCACCTTCTGCTACAATTTCTGTCAAGCCGTCTACGCATAAAATTTTATGCATACGTATGATTTATCCAATGCATTTGGAAAGTATTCAGACCCCTTGACTTTTTCCACATTTTGTTACATTACAGCCTTATTTTAAAATTGAGTAAATTGTTTGTTTACAACATCGAGTCTTCTTGGGTATGACGCTACAAGCTTGGCACACCTGTATTTGGGGAGTTTCTCCCATTCTTCTCTGCAGATCCTCTCAAGCTCTGTCAGGTTGGATGGGGAGCGTCGCTGCACAGCTATTTTCAGGTCTCTCCAGAGATGTTCGATCGGGTTCAAGTCCGGGCTCTGGCTGGGCCACTCAAGGACATTCACAAGACTTGTCCCGAAGCCACTCCTGTGTTGTCTTGGCTGTGTGCTTAGGGTTGTTGTCCTGTTGGAAGGTGAATCTTCACCCCAGTCTGAGATCCTGAGCACTCTGGAGCAGGCTTTCATCAATGATCTCTCTGTACTTTGCTCCGTTCATCTTTCCCTCGATCCTGACTAGTCTCCCAGTCCCTGCCACTGAAAAACATCCCCACAGCATGATGCTGCCACCCCCATGCTTCACCATAGGGATGGTGCCAGGTTTCCTCCAGACGTGACGCTTGGCATTCAGGCCAAAGAGTTCAATCTTGGTTTCATCAGACCAGAGAATCTTGTTTCTCATGGTCTGAGAGTCCTTTAGGTGCCTTTTGGTAAACACCAAGCGGGCTGTCATGTGCCTTTTACTGAGGAGTGGCTTCTGTCTGGCCACTCTACCATAAAGGCCTGATTGGTGTAGTGCTGCAGAGATGGTTGTCCTTCTGGAAGGTTCTCCCATCTTGTCAGAGTGACCATTGGGTTCTTGGTCACCTCCCTGACCAAGGCCCTTCTCCCCAGATTGCTCAGTTTGGCCGGGCGGCCAGCTCTAGGAAGCGTCTTGGTGGTTCCAAACTTCTTCCATTTAATAATGATGGAGGCCACTGTGTTCTTGGGGACTTTCAATGCTGCAGACACTGGCAACCAACTGCCAAGACCATAAACATTTGAAGGAACCAAATGTAAGATGGATGTGTCCTTGAATGTGAAGAGCTGTTAGTGATGTGTTGCTCTCATACCCTGTGAGCTAGACCCTGAGTCCAGGGGGATTACAGGCGTTTTAAGTAGCCTAGACCAAGCAAAGGCAGGCAGCACAAACACTTGAGCCCTCTCGTAACCTCATAAACAAGGCGTTTTTGTGGAATACCCTCCAGAGTGAGGGAAATCAGGTGCCTAGTCTCATACCAAACAGACTGGCACAATTAACCTATATTGTGCTCATGCACTGTGAACTTTAAAAAAGGTTGTGTTGACTGAGGTCACTGTGTGGTCTCACGCAGAGATTAACAGATTTAAAGGGTAGGTTCCATGTTCCTCAACATTGTAACAATTACATATTGATTTCCGATTTGGTCCGCTCCGGACAGGCCTTGATATGGACCTAACATGTACATCTATAATTGGCCCAAATATGTTTTGATTCAAATTTGATCCGGTCTGGACTGACCAAATTTGGTCTTGTTTGGGGGCGGAGCTCATTAAAATAATATCCAGTGTTCTTTACAAGTGTTCATTTTTACATTTTGGTCATTTAGCAGATGCTTTTATCCAGACCGACTTACAGTCGGTGCATTTAACTCCAGTAGACAAACAACTACATAGGAAGTAAAAAATGTCTGTAACCATTATATATAATATAATATTCCATTTAGCAGACGCTTTTATCCAAAGCAACTTGATAATTTTGTTGTAGTTAAAAGTGTTCTGTTGGTGTCAGCAAACTTGGAACATTAACTACATTTTGCTCTATTTCGCTATTTAATTAGGAAATAAAACTTTTGAAAGTGACATAATCATTGACATGTACATTAAAATGAAATTATTTACTGTTGAAATTTGGCCCAAGAAACAATGACCAAAACAGATGTCTTCTCAATGTCTGTAAAATACGTATTTACAAATCCTTTTCAACATAATTCTGCTTACTGGGTAGGCTACCAGGACCGAATATTTCTTTCCTTGTTGTCTTATAATATCAGCTTTTTTTTAGACCATGCTAGAGTAGTAAACTATACAAAATAGTTGTTAAAGCGAAACAACTATTCTTATGTCTGAGGTGAGGAACACTGAGGCCAAGGCAATGGATTTATTTCAGATCCTTGTGATATGCACGAGGTGATCACAACCGCAAACTCAACTGACTGCCATCCGACAAGCCCTACTTACCCAGAACGGGAGCTTTGGTCCGCATAAACGCTCCATGTCCACGGTGCTTCCGTACAACGAACGAATTACCTTATCCCGGCGTTAACAGGTCGCTCCCTCTCTTTACCTTCTTTTGTTATTGCACATACAGAGACTTTCAACAAACACACTAGTGGAGCTCGTTTTTGATTTAATCTGGATTAGTAGTTTGTCTCTGCTTCCGAACAACCCTCCTTCTCTCTCTCCTCTTCCGAACAACCCTCCTTCTCTCTCTCCTCTTCTGCCTCCAGAGTGTTGTAAGAGGGAGAAAATCATAGGGAGGTTGTCATGATGATATGACGAGTCTGCCCACTCCCTGGCTGTAGCCTAGGTCCCGCCCATCACTCACTCTCTCTCACACACACACACACACACACACACACACACACACTGGTGGAAAAAGTACTACATTTTACATTTTTAGTCATTTAGCAGACGCTCTTATCCAGAGCGATTTACAGGAGCAATTAGGGTTAAGTGCCTTGCTTAAGGGCACATCGATAGATTTTTCACCTAGTCGCCTCGGGGATTAGAACCAGCGACCTTTCGGTTACTGGCACAACGCTCTTACCCACTAAGAGTAAAAGTAAAGATACTATCGTATCTGAAGATTATGCCTTTGTTAAATGTTTTTCATGAAGAAATGGAATGTTGGTTATGTTAGTATCAGAAGGCAATGTTTAGTATGATGACATATGACAGACAGGAAGGGGTTTGTAAGATATGGGGATTGGACAGTAGAGGGAGCTATTCAACTCTTGGAAGGCTATATAAAGGGGAGACTGGTGATTGGCCAGAGGAGGGAGTTTCATTGTTTATAAATAAGGGGGTTAGGCGCGGGAGAGTTAGAACGGCCATATCAATCTGGGGAGCCGTTCTCCGGACATCGCGAGTCTGTACCTATGCTGTAAACTCGTGATTTTAATAAAAGCCTCTAACACGATGCAGCATAGCGGACTTTTTGTTGACAGCAATAATTGCCACCATTCATCATATACGACATAATGGCGCCCAACGTGGGGCTGGGTTTGCGTCTCTTCCTTGTTTCAGTCAACCGCCGGCCTAACTCTCTCTGAAGCATGGCCGAAAAAGGGTGAGTGTCCTTATCGCTTCGGAGTTTGTTAGATTGGATATGACTTGTGTACACTGAAGAGATGTTCCATTTCGACCTGGCCTCGGTGGCGTTGTTGCTGGTCGACTGGAGTCTGCTAAAATGTGATTTCATTGGTAACTATAGACAATGATAATTTAGAGTGATAAGTTTATATTTCATTGGTAACGGATGGCAATGAGGATTTAGAGCATAAATTTATATTTCATTGGTAACTATGGGCAATGACAAATTTAGGAAAACGGTAGGAGACATTTATATTTCATTGGTAACTATGGTCAATGATAAGGTTATATTTCATTGGTAACGGGTGACAATGGATTGGTAGAGAATAAATGTTGGAAGACGTCTGCATAGTTAGGGCACCGGGAATCTGGAAAAGCCCTCGGATCGAGGCGATTCTTTAGGAATGGGCCATAAAATCCTTGCAACGCGTTATGTGGTGTAAGGTTAATTCTGGGAATTATTAAACTGGACGAATTATATGCATGTTATATACTCATCGTATGGTTGACGAACTATAATGCTTGGGGTAACCTCTCTATGATTATCCAGAACTTACGGCAACACAAAGTTAGAAGGAGATATTACTGATAGACAATGATTTGGCCACGGTGCGGGGTGTTCATTTGTATAGCTAGTAGGCCGCTGGAGGCTGAAGCTAATGCTTGATTGTTTCAGGCCACGTGGTACATCGTTGCTAAGGCTAATTTTTGTAAGGCTAAAGTGTGAATCATGCTACATTCTACATGGTGGCTGAGGTGGATGCTAATGCTACATGCTAATTGTGTTTTGTGCCGCAGTGTACCTTAGGCTAAGCTAAATGCTAATGCTACATGCTAATTGTGTTGCGTGCTACATGCTAACGGATATCCTTAGAGATTCCATTGCGATGGATTAAAGTCTCTTAAACTTGTCACTGTCTGTAAGTCAGGTTGTATGTTTTGTGAGCGCTGTTAAATGTTGTTTGACTAGGAGGGGAAAACGAGAGTTACAGTTGGACGGATATTCTGTCTGTTTGGGGAGAGATCTAAAATCTTCCATGGTGAAAACGTGTTTTTGAATGGATGTGCGCATGCGTTTAATTTTGCGATACTACCCTACAGAAAGGGGGAGTTTATGACACGAGATTAGGACACGTGTTGATTTTACGGGGCTAAAAACTACGAAATGAGGTCGTGCTGAGCCTACGAAACAAAATGGTGGCGTAAGGTCATATGTTGTTTGGGGTTTCTTGTCAGGGGTTTAATGGCTACCGGAAAAGAAAGGTGACCATGACTCTTTTAAAATCGTTAAAGTAACTGTTATGTGAACGTTAAACTATTTGTAGAGATGTAGTAAATTTATAAATTGAATATATGTTGACGAAGTATAATGCATTAATTTGAATGATGGATTAAAATAAAAAATGTTTTTGAGCGATCTATTTAGTTCTGAGTTTAGTCTTAGAGTGAATAATGTAGAACGAACGAATATTGAATGGTTGGAAATACTCAGTGATTGCATTAACTGCTGAAATCGTGTGTGTTTCTATGTTTTTGTGAAATATGAGAGGAACATGGAACGAGAGGAGAGAGAGAGAAGGGGCTGACGTGTGCGTCACGTGACAAGGTGTGACGAGGCAGACGAGAGGATCGGATCAGGCTAGTACACAAAATCATCCTAACAAAATATGTGATGTTATGACAATTTCACATAGGCTTGGCAAATACTATTTCATTAAAAATTGCATTTTGAAGGCTCTGTGTATCACTGGGGTTTGATGGGAATTGGAGTATTGAAGGGTTGTAGGGTTAGAAGGCTTTGTTTATGGGTATTTTAGTCTGAAGATGACTAACTTGCATTTACTTGCAGTTGATGGGTTGTGGTAAGATAGCCAACACTAATTGATAAATTGGTGATATAGGAATAAAGAATTGGTTTTAAATTATTCATAATTTTTAATTGAGTTTTTAATTGGTTTTTTATTTTTAATTAAATGGTTTTTGAATAAGGCATTTAATTGAATTTTTTAATATTCATATTTGATTTTATTTGATTTTTGGGGAGAAAAAAAAAAAAAAAAATCTAACAATTTTTTTTTGGGGGTTCTTAGGGTTATATTAATAATTTAAGGGGGGAAGCCATAGGCTATACAGTCTAAAATAACATAGTTCACAATAAAGGAATATAAAAGGCTTGATATAGGGGAAAATTGATTAAAATAGTCATTTTTAATCAAAGTAGGGTTAGAGTAGTGTTAGAAAGACTAATGGCAGATGTTAGTACACCTTTCTCACATATGGATTCAGCAGAAAGACACCCACCTTACGAGAAGGAAGCTTTCAGTGATCATCTAGCATGGTGATTATGGCATCAGAGATGAAGACGAATACGAGCAGAAACGACGATGAAGATGAATTCAAAACTCCAGAAGGAAGGAAAACCGGGATGTCTGGGAACTTAAGGAGATGAGGATGATGAAGATGAGAGTGATTGAGAGAGGTCATGGGTGGATATGACTCTGTGATCAGAAGGAAGTGGCAAGAGAGGAAAGAAGGATACTGGAGACTTGATCTCTGATGAAGGTTGAAGAAAGAAGGGTACAAGAGCAAAGAAGAAATGGAGATATAGGCAGATTGCTTATCATGCCTGGATAAATCGAATAAGAAGTAACACGATTGGATGAAGAATTCAAGAATGGAAGGAGAAGAACACATTGAGGTCAAGAAGAGCCCACTAGTAAGAAGATGATGGAAGATGATATTTCGAGGACAGAACTTAGAACTAAGGTTGAAGAATACTGATATGTCAACGACGAGAAGGAACAGGACCAAGAAAACTGCTGAGAGAATCCCAAGAACAGGAGAAAACAACAGAGGAAGATGAAGGAGAAAGTGAAGATCACCTGTTCTAGAAGAGATGAAGGGGGGTGCATTGCTGAGAGCATCGATTAGAGGAGAAGAGAAAATAGCTAACAGTTGAAACAACCGGCCATTAGAAGTGATAGTGAATAGGGGAAAAACTTATTTGGGTTTAGGCCTAAAGAGGTTAAACATCTCACTAATTGATAACGAATTAGGATAGGGATTTGAGGTAGTAAAACAGTTAATCAAAATAGACATACTAATATTAGAAGATACTGTTATTGCAGTGTTGGGGAGAGAATTGAATTGTACAATAAGATGTACACTAGACTGTCTATTAAGACAATCTGTCTGAAAAGTTAAAAGGGGTGATTATTATTCTGGGTTACATTCTTACACTAAGGGATGTCAGGCTAGGCTAAAAGGTGGTTAGTCGTTTTGCCAAGTCTGTGTGTAATGAGTCAGAAGCAGGTGGGGAACTTTCCCAATCACATATTCTACAAATTTGGTGGTAAGGATTTTGTGAAAATCAGGGGGAAAAGTTGTAAATGTTATGAGAGAAAAGATTAGATTAAAATAAGTTAGGAGTAGATTAGGGTTGAAGGAACTCTGAGACAGTAAGCTAAGTTTTAAGGTTAGTAGTAAGAGAGAGAGAACAGTAATGAATGACACTTTAGAGTAGGGAGATCCAAGGTAATTATGGGTGTATTTTGTGTAATCAAAAGTTTGAAAGTCAGGGATTTAGAGAAAGGACTGAGATTTGGGGAAAAGAACTAGGAGTAACTAAGGACATTCACACTTCAGTCTATTATAACAACAGTGAGAAGCAAGTTAACTCTTTCAACATTGATAGGTATTAAAGTCATAAATATATTGCATTTGATTATAAGGGAACCAATACAGCACCAATTTTAGGGGGAAAAATACTTATTAGGGTTTAGGATGGGGACGTTTCTCCCATATGGAGAGATAATTATGGAGAATAAGTATTGTTATCAGGACCAGGAGTAAAAGGAGGTATAGTTTGGAAGAGGTTAGGAGGGACTGTTCACTTATTTGGCGTAATGTTACAAAGAAAGGTCAGGGAGAATATATGTGTACTTATTTAGGGCAAGCATTAGAATTTGTTCCGGTTCAGAATTATTGGTTAAAGGGCTATGTAATTCATAAAGTAACGCTTATAATGGAAGAGTTAAGGTTTGAAGCTTCTACAGTCACCAAAGGAGTTCAGGAAGAGTAGATTACAGTCACTCCAACAGTAGATAATACACAGAGGATAATGGGAACTTTTGCACTAGAAGTAATTAGGGTTGATACAGCAATTAAGTCAACTACTTTAATGGTAACTTTGGAAGGGATTAGTGATACGATGGCAATAGCAAAAGAGGGAGTATGACATCGACAACAACTTTTCTGAAATTAAATGGGGAATTTTAGACTCTATGGGTTGATGTTACGGATGGAGAGTGCTGTCAATGATAGTACGAATGGGGTTAAAATAGGAAAACAGATAGTAGTAGAGAGAATATAGATTCATCATGGAGGACAGGATGAGATCTTTGATTTTGATGACAGACAGGGAGAGGTATCTGATCAGTACCGCTCGTTCTTCTGTTGTGGAAATTAGAGATAGATTAACTCATTCTGTAAGATCAGTGAGGAATCTTGAAGGTCCATGTCTGTTGAGGATTCCAGCACCAGACATGTTAGACGGTCGCGCGGCCTCTATCAGGTGTGGTTCAGTCTTATGATTTGTCATGACTGTGGTATCAGCAACAGTCATTGACAGATAGAATAATGTCGTTGTCAGAACAGTGGTTTAAGCCTAGGTTTAAGTAGTGTTCTTGGGTAAATGGTTTACCCTATGGGAATTGTTAAATGGGAAAGGAAAATCAGGTAACAACGGAACCATGAAGTATTCAGGTGAAACATTGAGGGCTAAAAGTTGTTTTTGTTCTAATAAAACATATGAGGTAAGGGGTGTGTTCCTGGGAAGATCAGATTGGGATGTTATATGATAACTTTGGATAAGCATGACCTTAAGGGTAGTAATGAGAAATATGTTACTTTTTAGGTAGCAGGTAGTAAGAAGAGCAGGACGTTGATGGTTAAAAGATTAGCTTGTGCCTGACAATTTGACTATGGGGAATTTTAGAGATATTTAGAGGGTTTGGGATGATAAAAGCATATATATTCTTACATTATGGATGGAAAGGATTTTGTTACATGTTAACGTTGAAGCTTCCATATGAGGTTTTACCATTATAAGAGGGATAGCATTGGACACAGCTAAATCTAGGGTTAAAAGGTGACATGGCGACATGTCATAGTCTTCAAGCTTATCATTGAAGGATAAGGTCAGGGAGAAGGGGGACTTTATTCATGGTATGGTGTAACATTTGGGAAGATCATATTGATAAATATTAGTTATACTTTGAGTCCAGATAGTTCAGATAAGATCACTGGGGTTATAGATGCATTATAAGGGATGTGTTTGGGAGATCTGAGAAGATTTGGTTGCAAGATCAATTAGGCCAGTAGGGGCAATGATGGGTCAGATTTTAGTTTCACTTTGATAACACTGTGTGATGTTTGTAATTTGTTACTGACCTTTGAGAAAGCTTTGATATTGAGATAGGTTGGAGAGTGATTCCTGGAGACAACACTCAGATGCCGGTGTTGACTGTTCCTGATCTGGAGGAAGATGGATGGACTACTGATGGATAAATATCATTTTATGATTTAAAAAAAAAAAAAAAAAAAATTTTTTTTCTCAATAGTAGGGTGATGTTGGTATGATTTATGAATCAAGGGGGATAGGTTAATGTGATTCATACATCATTTATATGTCATTTTTATATTCTTAAATTGATGTTGAGGTTTAATTTGAAAATGTTGTTTTGCAAAAGATACTGTTTGGTCGTTTATTTTCTTGTCATTCCAGAAGCATTTGGGAGAACATGTGGAGATTGGAATACTCAAACAAAGACAATATGAAGGGACAATATGACTGGAGGAGATGAAACAAGGAGGGTGTGGCTGATTCCATCATCAACAAGTCCATTGGAAGAGGACACTACAGGGAGATGAAGTGTAGTGGACTACATTCCAGTGTTTGCAATGAAATATAGACATGTGTAATACATAATTGTGTCATATTTTTAGGTATTAATTTTGGTAGAATGATGTTTGATGTTATTGACTACATGTAAGGATCTTAGATGTTTTTGTTTATTTCGGTGAATGTTTAGGGACAGAGAGGCTAGGAAGGGAGAGTTTCATTGTCCGGTCCAATGGGTTGACCAGCCGTACAATGAATGTTTATGGATAGGATTTTGTTTGCAGGGGCTTACATGTGTATTTAATTGCATCATAGTTTCAAATGCATTTACATGGTTAATGAGGTTATCTGGAGTACCGACGGTGGTTGCCTGGGGCAGAGGGACCGTGAGAGAATTTTACTGTCTTGATTGATATGGATGGATGGCTGCCAGACAGTTTTTCGCTCTTACACTCCATAGAGATTTCTTCATATGTCATAGTAATGTATTCACACTTCATAAACAGGTATTTCATAGAAAGGTATTTACACTCTAGAGGAGAATGTGTTTGGTTTAATGTTAAAGATACTCAATAAGATAAATGGTTAATAGTCATAATCTTATTCTGTTTATTTTCGAGACGTTTATTTCGTCTCGAAAGGGGGGAATATCGTATCTGAAGATTATGCCTTTGTTAAATGTTTTTCATGAAGAAATGGAATGTTGGTTATGTTAGTATCAGAAGGCAATGTTTAGTATGATGACATATGACAGACAGGAAGGGGTTTGTAAGATATGGGGATTGGACAGTAGAGGGAGCTATTCAACTCTTGGAAGGCTATATAAAGGGGAGACTGGTGATTGGCCAGAGGAGGGAGTTTCATTGTTTATAAATAAGGGGGTTAGGCGCGGGAGAGTTAGAACGGCCATATCAATCTGGGGAGCCGTTCTCCGGACATCGCGAGTCTGTACCTATGCTGTAAACTCGTGATTTTAATAAAAGCCTCTAACACGATGCAGCATAGCGGACTTTTTGTTGACAGCAATAATTGCCACCATTCATCATATACGACAATACCTTAGTAGAAAATGAATCAAGTAAAAGTGAAAGTCACCCAGTAAAATACAACTTGAGAAAAAGTCTAAAAGTATTTGGTTTTAAATATACTTAAGTATCAAAAGTAAATGGAATTGCTTAAATAAACCTTTTCAAATTCCTTATATTAAGCAAACCAGATGGCACCATTTATTTTTTATTTTTAGGAATAGCCAGGGGCCCTGCGTTTTGCGCCAGTTCTTTTCTACCATGAATATGATGGTGGTGGGTTGGCGGGCCCTATGGGAGTTGACGGTGCTGCTGTTTGAAAGAAAAGCTGACAAATCTACTCCCGCTTAAACCCCGCTTGTTCTGTGGGTTTATTTTTCGAGGTATGTTTCGCATCTCTACTTTTTGTTTTGAGGCTGTCATTAGTGGGAGCGCCAGCCAGGAGGCAGCCCCTGCACTCTAAACAGGCTAAACCTCTTTACCTGGAAACTCAGAGGCTTTGATGACGAATGACAACTCACATAGTAAATATTCTCACCGTCTGACACAAGGACTCTACACACTCAGAAGGGTGCATGCATGCGTGCACATACACTATGGAAGAGGTGCACTTATTTTATTTTGTCTCTTCGAATATTTTCTTTTTTGTGTAATGTTCTGCCTTGTCCTATATTAATGTACAGTAGCTATGTCCTCTCCATTATTGTTGTTTGAAGAGGCTTGTATTCCAGGAAAGAGCTACAGTAGTCTACTGTTTCTCAGAACACTTTTGTGTTGGATCCCACAAATACAGTGGGGGAAAAAAGTATTTAGTCAGCCACCAATTGTGCAAGTTCTCCCACTTAAAAAGATGAGAGAGGCCTGTAATTTTCATCATAGGTACACGTCAACTATGACAGACAAAATGAGATTTTTTTTCTCCAGAAAATCACATTGTAGGATTTTTAATGAATTTATTTGCAAATTATGGTGGAAAATAAGTATTTGGTCACCTACAAACAAGCAAGATTTCTGGCTCTCACAGACCTGTAACTTCTTGTTTAAGAGGCTCCCTCTGTCCTCCACTCGTTACCTGTATTAATGGCACCTGTTTGAACTTGTTATCAGTATAAAAGACACCTGTCCACAACCTCAAACAGTCACACTCCAAACTCCACTATGGCCAAGACCAAAGAGCTGTCAAAGGACACCAGAAACAAAATTGTAGACCTGCACCAGGCTGGGAAGACTGAATCTGCAATAGGTAAGCAGCTTGGTTTGAAGAAATCAACTGTGGGAGCAATTATTAGGAAATGGAAGACATACAAGACCACTGATAATCTCCCTCGATCTGGGGCTCCACGCAAGATCTCACCCTGTGGGATCAAAATGATCACAAGAACGGTGAGCAAAAATCCCAGAACCACACGGGGGGACCTAGTGAATGACCTGCAGAGAGCTGGGACCAAAGTAACAAAGCCTACCATCAGTAACAAACTACGCCGCCAGGGACTCAAATCCTGCAGTGCCAGACGTGTCCCCCTGCTTAAGCCAGTACATGTCCAGGACCGTCTGAAGTTTGCTAGAGTGCATTTGGATGATCCAGAAGAGGATTGGGAGAATGTCAGATGAAACCAAAATAGAACTTTTTGGTAAAAACTCAACTCGTCGTGTTTGGAGGACAAAGAATGGTGAGTTGCATCCAAAGAACACCATACCTACTGTGAAGCATGGGGGTGGAAACATCATGCTTTGGGGCTGTTTTTCTGCAAAGGGACCAGGACGACTGATCCGTGTAAAGGAAAGAATGAATGGGGCCATGTATCGTGAGATTTTGAGTGAAAACCTCCTTCCATCAGCAAGGGCATTGAAGATGAAACGTGGCTGGGTCTTTCAGCATGACAATGATCCCAAACACACCGCCCGGGCAACGAAGGAGTGGCTTTGTAAGAAGCATTTCAAGGTCCTGGAGTGGCCTAGCCAGTCTCCAGATCTCAACCCCATAGAAAATCTTTGGAGGGAGTTGAAAGTCTGTGTTGCCCAGCGACAGCCCCAAAACATCACTGCTCTAGAGGAGATCTGCATGGAGGAATGGGCCAAAATACCAGCAACAGTGTGTGAAAACCTTGTGAAGACTTACAGAAAATGTTTGACCTGTGTCATCAACAAAGGGTATATAACAAAGTATTGAGAAACTTTTGTTATTGACCAAATACTTATTTTCCACCATAATTTGCAAATAAATTCATAAAAGATCCTACAATGTGATTTTCTGGATTTCTTTTCCTCATTTTGTCTGTCAAAGTTGACGTGTACCTATGATGAAAATTACAGGCCTCTCTCATCTTTTTAAGTGGGAGAACTTGCACAATTGGTGGCTGACTAAATACTTTTTTTTCCCCACTGTACATTTAAGTCATGCTCTTACCTGAGCAATTAGGGTTAAGTACTTTGCTTAAGGGCACATTGACAGATTTTTCACCTAGTCGGCTCAGGGATTCAAACGAGCAACCTTGCGGTTACTGGCCCAACGGTCTTAACCGCTAGGCTACCTGCCACAGTTAAAAGCTAACTGTTACAAGCTAGCTGTCATCATGGAGTCAGCTAATGGGAATCCAAATCAAATCTAATACCAATACTTTCACCAAAATGGCTCTGTCTCGCTCATTCACATTGTAAACACACAATATCCAGGCCATGGAAACCCCACCTTGGCAAATATATGACAGTAGAGTTGGGTAGGCCTACATGAGCTGCGCTGGAGGTCATTAAACAATGTGCTCGCCCCAAGGCTCTTCTTCATTATTTGACACTCGTTATGTATGAGAGATGAGTTTTTTTTTTTTTTTTTTTTTTTTTGATGAGTAATGAGTAATATAGGACTTCAATTGGAGACGGCTCTCTCCATGGCATTCAATTAAAGTTATGTACAGTAGGATGGTATAATTCTTAGAAGAGAGTGAGAACAATGTGAACCAAGACACTTGACATCAAGAAGATGATTCATTCAAATAAAGACCACCACTTATTTGACTTTTTTGCATGTGTAACAATGAAGCATTCTTATTGGATGATTAACGTATCATATTATCAGTTTCTCTGGTTTTACTATTTATAGGTATGTGTTTGGGTAAAAATAACATTTTTGTTTTATTCTATAAACTACTGACAACATTTCTCCCAAATTCCCAAAAAAAATATTGTCATTTAAAGCATTTATTTGCAGAAAATGACAACTGGTCAAAATAACAAAAAAGATGCAGTGTTGTCAGACCTCAAATAATGCAAAGAAAATAAGTTAATGTTAATTTTTAAACAACACAATAGTAATGTTTTAACTTAGGAAGAGTTCAGAAATCAATATTTGGTGGAATAACCCTGATTTTCAATCACAGCTTTCATGCGTCTTGGCATGCTCTCCACCAGTCTTTCACATTGATGTTGGATGACTTTATGCCACTCCTGGCGCAAAAATTCAAGCAGCTCGGCTTTGTTTGATGGCTTGTGACCATCCATCTTCCTCTTGATCATATTCCAGAAGTTTTCAATGGGGTTCAGGTCTGGAGATTGGGCTGGCCATGACAGGGTCTTGATCTGGTGGTCCTCCATCCACACCTTGATTGACCTGGCTGTGTGGCATGGCGCATTGTCCTGCTGGAAAAACCAATCCTCAGAGTTGGGGAACAATGTCAGAGCAAAAGGAAGCAAGTTTTCTTCCAGGACAACCTTGTACGTGGCTTGATTCATGCGTCCTTCACAAAGACAAATCTGCCCGATTCCAGCCTTGTTGAAGCACCCCCAGATCATCACCGATCCTCCACCAAATTTCACAGTTGGTGCGAGACACGGTGGCTTGTAGGCCTCTCAAGGTCTCCGTCTAACCATTAGACGACCAGGTGTTGAGCAAAGCTGAAAATTGGATTCATCAGAGAAGATGACCTTACTCCAGTCCTCTACGGTGCAATCCTTATGGTCTTTTGCAAACCTCAGCCTGGCTCTTCTTTGCTTCTCATTGATGAAGGGCTTTTTTCTAGCTTTGCATGACTTCAGCCCTGCCCCTAGGAGCCTGTTTCGAACCGTCCTCGCCGTGCACTTCACCCCAGCTGCCGTTTGCCATTATTTTTGTAGGTCACTTGATGTCATCCTACGGTTGTTGAGTGACATTCGAATGAGTTGGTCATCCCGGTCAGTAGAGAGTTGTTTTCGCCCTCTGCCGGTCTGTAGCTTTGTTGTCTCCAGTGTCTGCTGCTTGACGTTGTTCTTATGAACCGCCGTCTTTGACATTTTAAGGATGGAAGCAACCTGACGCTCACTGTATCCCTCTGCCAGTAAAGCCAGAATTGAACCCTTCTTTTCCTCACTCAAAACGTTCCTTTTCAACTCTTTTGGCATGGTCAATAGTTATTTTTTGATTAATATTACTTTTGAGGTACTATTAGCACTTTCTTTGCCATCCAGCTGGTCCTATTGCAAGAGGATAGTGATGACCACAGTGGTTTTTATACCTTTCCTCGTTAAATAAGATTTGGTTCAGGTGATCACCTAATCAGTATCTAATTCAGTAGAATGAGGTGTGCCTGTGTTGGAATTCAACAGACACTGGAATGGAATGGCTGTCAAACATGTAGAGATGCTGATTTAAGAAAAAATTGCAGTGGTCTCTTACTTTTTTCCACAGCTGTATGTTATCCTGTTTCAGTGGAAAAAGTTGTGCGTTAACTGTAGGGGTGCCCATGTTGCTCAGGATCGGAGGTGTCTGGTGTGAGAGAGACAGGTTGAGGTGGCCAGGGTCAGAGATGTGCAGAAGGTGTCGTATGCAGAGGAAGTGAAGAAAGTAGAGGAGGATGGATCAAGGGTGAGGGATTCTGAGAGGATCACTGTGAGTAGTAAATCTGTGCCAGCACAGAGGGATAGGCCAACGAGTGATATATGCTTCGGTAAGGTTGGCTTCTTAGCGTTCATAGCAATGGTTATCAGCTGTACCGCAAAGATGGAACATAAGTCACAGAAAATAGTGTTGTGGTGGCAGCTACAGAGAAGTACTTGGGTGTACGAGATTTGACTTCAGAAGAGTTGCCTGGTGTTGGACCAGATAGAGTTAAAATAGGGTTGTGGGTTTTAATGAGTGTAGGGCTAGTTATCACAAATTATAATGGATTTATACTATAGTCCAGTTGGGGGCGGTAATGCAACATATTGGATGCCAACTGCCATTAAACCCCACCGAAGAAGAAGAACAACGTTTCCGGGCTGCTGCCCACAGGAAGTGATTCAGTCCAGAGTCATGGTGGATAGTCGTTGTCACTACAGAGCTTATAGCTGAAATGTTTGCGAGCACATGGCAAATGCTGTATGACTAAATCTGAGAAAATATGGATACCTGCCTGTTGGCCTGCGTCACTGCCTGTGCCCCTTTGTTTCTTCATGTTGTATGTGTGTCTTATGATTTTAAATATCCATGGTTTAAAAGTTAAAGTAACTGTCCAGTGAAAATCTCACTTTTTAAAAGTTCATATTCTGTTAACTTATACCCAAATAATGTTGTTGACTCAACCTATACTCGTATTTGTGGCCAAAGCATACATTTAAATACAAATTATTTAGAAACCTCACCTCACTTGTATCTCAAACAGACCATTTAAAAATGCTTGCTATTTCCAATCAGCGGTCTACTCGCATGAATATTTTTAATGACCGATATACGTCCACACCATTCTGTTGGTGGGGTATGCCCACACCATTCCAACACAGAAAATCAGATTTTTAACATGTTCAATGACAATTTTTTGGAAGGGAAACTATTTCACTCATATTGTAATTAATTGTAGGTCATATCATAGAAATCTAGAAACAGTGGACAGTTACTTTAAAAGTAAAGAGAAAAGGGTATAGGCCTACCGAAATAAAGCATTATAACTGAACTGTGAAAACGAATTGAGAATGTGTTTAAACTTGATTGCTGAAACTGGGGACTATTGAAAACCAGGCCTTGTGAAAATACATTTTGAAAACACTTTTTGTTGTCTGCCTCTGATTCACTTTGCCTGCTCAACCCAGACCGTAGAACCTGTCACTTTTCCACCTAGTGACACTTCTAACACCAAATCCTATATCCAACAATGCACGACTACCTCTACAATACATGTTCTCCTTTAATGAGCCACTGAAGAAAACTCAGTAGTTGTGAATAGCCATTATGAGCACTACGTCTTATAATGACTTCCAGCTGTTTGAGGTTGGTGTACAAAACAAAGTAAAAGTGGCAAAAACTAAACTTAAGAACAGGAAGCATAGAAATAGCACCCATAGAACAGCTCTACCGCTTCTCAGACTCGCTTTCAATGAGAATGACAGATCTATGACTCACATTTCTATGTGGATTTGATTGGGTCTCCGAAAAAGTTACATATTGCAGCTTTAAAGGTCCAATCCAGCTTTTTAAAAATATATATTAAAGGGTCACTTTCAACCCCAATTTCAGCCTTTGCCCAACCCCTTCAAATAAAAAATAAATGCATTCAGGTGAGAAGTTGTGGGTGGGAGAAATTGCTCATAAATATTAATTTTGGGGGTGGGTAAACGTAGTTGTACCTGATCCCAACAATTTTCACTAAAGCATACTTACCAGAAGTCCACAACTAGCTGCAGGCTTAAAGAAACATTCAATCATATACTTTGCGTAGAAACCCAAATAAAAGCATGTATATACAGTGCTATGAAAAAGTATTTGCCCCCTTTCTAATTTTCTCTACTTTTGCATATTTGTGATACTGAATGTTATCAGATCTTCAACCAAAACTTAATATTAGATAAAGGGAACATAAGTGAACAAATAACACAACAATTACATATTTATTTCATTTATTTCATAAACAAAGTTATGCAACACCCAATTCCCCTGTGTGAAAAAGTAATTGCCCCCTTACACTCAATAACTGGTTGTACCACCTTTAGCTGCAATGACTCCAACCAAATGCTTCCTGTAGTTGTTGATCAGTCTCTCACGTTGCTGTGGAGGAATATTGGCCCACTCTTCCATGCAGAACTGCTTTAACTCAGTGACGTGTGGGTTTTCAAGCATGAACTGCACGTTTCAAGTCCTGCCACAACATCTCAATTGGGATTAGGTCTGGACTTTGGCTAGGCCATTCCAAAACTTCCAATTTGTTGCTTTTTAGCAATTTTCATGTAGACTTGATTGTGTGTTTTGGATCATTGTCTTGCTGCATGACCCAGCTGCGCTTCAGCTTCAGCTCACAGACGGATGGTCTGACATTCTCCTGTAGAATTCTCTGATACAGAGCAGAATTCATGGTTCCTTCTATTAAGGCAAGTCGTCCAGGTCCTGAGGCAGCAAAGCATCCCCAAACCATCACACCACCACCACCATGCTTGACCTTTGGTATGATGTTCTTACTGTGGAATGCAGTGTTTGGTTTTCGCCAGGCAAAATGGGACCCATCTCATTTGTTGCATAACTTTGTTTATGAAATAAATATGTAATTGTTGTGTTATTTGTCCACTTATGTTCCCTTTATCTAATATTAGGTTTTGGTTGAAGATCTGATAACATTCAGTATCACAAATATACAAAAGTAGAGAGTAAAGGGTCTGAATACTTATGTAAATGTGATATTTCAGTTGTTGTTTTTTTATAAATGTGCAAAAATGTCTAAACCTGTTTTTGCTTTGTCATTATGGGGTTTTGTGTGTAGATTGATGAGGGTAAAAAACTATTTAATCACTTTTAGAATAAGGCTGTAACGTAACAAAATGTGGAAAAAGTCAAGAGGTCTGAATACTTTCCGAATGCACTGTACATACGAACAAAGAACACCATCACAAATAGTGTTTCACCCTTTATTGAATACAGAGATAAATAGCAAAGGTGTCTTAGGCAGTATTTGAAGTATCTAAATATGGTGTAACTTATCAATCAATGTATAGCAAGTGTTGTGGAGGGCATAATCTTACAATGTTGCAGTGCAGAAATGGGAGCTTTACCATATATGCCAAAAGCCTGGGCCTCTGATGGAGACTGTGTAGAACTGTGATCAATACATGCTTCAGTATTCCCCCTTCTCTCTAGGAGCATTTGTGTGCCCAGGCCCCATAGGCGTATCAAAAGGATCCCACCCTGGTCACCAATGTAGCTGACCGATGTAGAGAGAGACAAGCGCCTTAGCAGAATGCAATCTAAAGCTTGTGTGGTCCAGAGACAAGAACTCTACTATCAATGGCAAAAGCCTGGGCTTCTGACTGGGACAATATAATTCTCACCACTGCAAGTTACAATAGTCAAATAATCTGTTTGTGACCTGTTACGCTGATTCTACATTGAATTTAGTCTTTGAGATGCTAAAACAAGCACTTGTATCTGTAGTTGGTGTTCTTAAATGTTTAAATGCACTACACTGTGTAAGTAAAAACCCACAAAGAAAAGACAACAGGCATTTGTGGTTTCAACATCTAAATAGTGACAGCAGGGCTAGTTCAAACTGCAGTAGGATAGTTCTCCTCACAGGTGAATGAATCAACCCATGCTTGGTGAGTAGCACTTAGTTTATCTCTGGGAGCAGGACACAGGAGACCTAAACAGATCGTGTGAGACAAAAGTGAGAGACGAATGAATAAAATAAATCACAGCAAAAGGAATGTAGTTTGTGAGCTAGAAAATTAACATCCTGACAGTCTGAGGCAGGGTGCTATGCAATCATCCTACTCCAACTATTGACAGGGATAATGTGGCATTTCTTATTTGTCAGTATGAATGAAATTAGTGGTTCCTGCTGTGATGACTGTATTAGATCTACTTGTCCTATAGATTTTTGTAGTCTTAAATTATTACTAAATTATTACTAAAAAACTGATAGCTAAAATGCTCCTTGTCCTGGAATGACATTTTATAGCTAAGATAGACCACAGCCTGTCATTTCCAATAGGAACAAATTAGTCTTAGTGGGCAGAACAAGCAAGGAGGTGGGCAGAGCCAAGCACGAGCTAGCGACATCCTATTGGCGTGTTCTAGCATGCATTTGCATATTTTCATTAGGAAACGCTTACTCTGTGAAGTGTGCGTGTGCAATAACTAAATTCACCTTTGCACACCTTCTAAACAATGCTTTTCTTTTTTACTTTGGCAAAGGGTAAAGACTACAAAACTTTGTCCACTCTGTTCGGCACAGATTCTAGTTTTGGGAACAGAAAAAACTGTATTGAGATCAAATGTTTCATTGATGAGAAAATTTGCAGAATGTCGGCCAAAATCCATCTTCTTCCATCTTCTCCCACTGCCATATTTGGTAGTGAGTGGAAACGCCAAGCGGATGTTTCACATTTATACATCCAGTGAAATATCTGTCTCATTGTTCTATCTGTGATAAAGCTATCTGCTCATGGTAGCTAACAATTGATATGCTTGTTGTAACTAGCTAGCTAACTAGCAAGCTAGCTACATTACTAAGGTTCCTGTGTTCTAAGTTAGGAGTAATTTTACAGCTTGCATTGATGGTATCACGTTTCTATAACTAACTAGTTAGATTACAAATAATTGTAAAATACTTGACCTGATAGCAGTTTATCAGATAGAGATCTCTCTCGAGCTGTTGTCACCAGCTGTCTACTACCTTATATACATACTAGTACCATAAAGAGTACATACATTTTGATTGGTTTACAGTTTAGTACTCTGAGGGGTTTGCCTGTCCTGCTAGCAAACATAAAACTAAGTATTATAATTTTAAAAAATGTTAGCCAACAAACGGAAATGTGTTCAGAATAAATAAATACAAATAATATGTAAAAACCAGCTCCTCCCTCGAAAGAGATCGATCATCTCGAAAACTAAAGCAGATAGCTTGCTACAGCCCACCACCCATACATCACAATTTCAATGTTAGAGTTAAATCGCTAGGGGCAAAAAGAGCTAGATTTACTAATAAAATACTAAAATATATCCATTATGCAACGAACTGTCTAAATGATGACCAGAATTGACGTGTTTCACTATAACTAAGCTTAAAACATCTGGTTTTCGATGAAAAAAATGTGTTTTCATTAAAGTTACTCTAATACTTGAGTCAACAGTAGGTTGACCCAAGTATTAAAAATTACTATAGCTGTTACATTGACAAAGTTTATCATAAAATTACTGGTCTCCTCCCCCCATGTCAAAAGCTTGGATTCAGGAGGCAGTTATTACTTCTGGCTTTATGCAACGTAATTTATACACCAATGGTAGGGTCTTATAATCTTAACTAACTTAAATATGTAAAACCTTAAAACCTTCATCACATGTGCGCATCATACGGCTTTGTTTAAAAACTGTAAAATAGCTTATGCAGAATGTGGCAGAATGATACTGGTAACTAACCCCTCTGTACTCATGCACGACATTAAAACTTGAAACTTCATCTCTGTTTTGACTTTTAGCTAGCAAGCTACTTACCAGCATGTCGAAAAAAGCACACTGTGCTGTGACTGAATGCCATAGTGTTAATTTCACATTAAACTATTTTCCGAAGAATGAAGACATCAGACCAAAGAGTGCAGTGTATAAAGTCAGAAAATATGCTGTCTCAGCCACCGTGTGTCACCAAGGGACCAAGGCTCGATCCTAGGCCACACGCTCTGCTCAATTTACATCAACAACATAGCTCAGGCAGTAGGAAGCTCTTATACAGTGGCTTGCGAAAGTATTCACCCCCCTTGGCATTTTCCCTATTTTGTTGCCTTACAACCTGGAATTAAAATGGATTTTTTGGGGGGGGTTGTATCATTTGATTGACACAACATGCCTACCACTTTGAAGATGCAAAATATTTTTTATTGTGAAACAAACAAGAAATATGACAAAAAAACAGAAAACTTGAGCGTGCATAAGTATTAACCCCCCCCCCCCAAAGTCAATACTTTGTAGAGCCACCGTTTGCAGCAATTACAGCTGCAAGTCTCTTGGGGTACGTCTCTATAAGCTTGGCACATCTAGCTACTGGGATTTTTTCCCATTCTTCAAGGCAAAACTGCTCCAGCTCCTTCAAGTTGGATGGGTTCCGCTGGTGTACAGCAATCTTCAAGTCATACCACAGATTCTCAATTGGATTGAGGTCTGGGCTTTGACTAGGCCATTCCAAGACATTTAAATGTTTCCCCTTAAACCACTTGAGTGTTGCTTTGGCAGTATGCTTAGGGTCATTGTCCTGCTGGAAGGTGAACCTCCGTCCCAGTCTCAAATCTCTGGATGACTGAAACAGGTTTCCCTCAAGAATTTCCCTGTATTTAGCGCCATCCATCATTCCTTCAATTCTGACCAGTTTCCCAGTCTCTGCAGATGGAAAAACATCCCCACAGCATGATGCGGCCACCACTATGCTTCACTGCGGATGGTGTTCTGATCTGTACTTCTCCACAACTTTGTCCCTGACCTGTTTGGAGAGCTCCTTGGTCTTCATGGTGCCGCTTGCTTGGTGGTGCCCCTTGCTTAGTGGTGTTGCAGACTCTGGGGCATTTCAGAACAGGTGTATATATATTGAGATCATGTGACAGATCATGTGACACTTAGATTGCACACAGGTGGACTTTATTTAACTAATTATGTGACTTCTGAAGGTAATTGGTTGCACCAGATCTTATTTAGGGGCTTCATAGCACGCACCACATTTCCGCTATTTATTTTTTAGAATTTTTTGAAACAAGTTCTTTTTTTCATTTCACTTCACCAACAATTTGGACTATTTTGTGTATGTCCATTACATGAAATCCAAATAAAAATGAATTTAAATTACAGGTTGTAATGCAACAAAATAGGAAAAACGCCAAGGGGGATGAATACTTTTGCAAGGCACTGTACTCAGCTGGCCCCTCCCTGGATTTTTTGTTAAACGCTCTACAACTAAGCTTTCTTAGTGTCTAACAAGCTTTCTCTGCCCTTAACCTTGTTCTGAACACCTCCAAAACAAAGGTAATGAGGTTCGGTAAGAAGAATGCCCCTCTCCCCACCGGTGTGATTACTACCTTTGAGGGTTTAGAGCTTGAGGTAGTCACCTCATACAAGTACTTGGGAATATGGCTAGACGGTACACTGTCCTTCTCGCAGCACATATCCAAGCTGCAGGCTTAGGTTACATCTAGACTTGGTTTCCTCTATCATAATCAATCAATCAAATGTATTTATCAGTAGATGTCACAAAGTGCTATACAGAAACCCAGCCTAAAACCCCAAACAGCAAGCAATGCAGATGTAGAAGCACACAAACTCCCTAGAAAGGCAGGAACCTAGGAAGAAACCTAGCGATGAACCAGGCTCTGAGGGGTGGCCAGTCCTCTTCTGGCTCTGCCGGGTGGAGATTATAAGAGTACATGGCCATTTAAGGCCAGATTGTTCTTCAAGATGTTCAAATGTTCATAGATGACCAGCAGGGTCAAATAATAATCAGTGGTTGTAGAGGGTGCAACAGGTCAGTACCTCAGGAGTAAATGTCAGTTGGCTTTTCATAGCCGAGCATTCAGAGGTCGAGACAGCAGGTGCGGCAGAGAGAGGGAAAGAGTCGAAAACAGCAGGTCCGGGACAAGGTAGCACGTCCGGTGAACAGGTTAGGGTTCCCTAGCGATAGGCAGAACAGTTGAAACTGGAGCAGCAGCACGATCAGGTGGACTGGGGAAAGCCAGGAGTCATCAGGCCAGGTAGTCCTGAGGCATGATCCTAGGCCTCAGGTCCTCCGGAAGGGGAGGGGAGGGAGAGAGGGAGAGAGAGAGAACTAGAGGGAGCATACTTCAATTCACACAGGACATTAGATAAGACAGGAGAATTACACCAGATATGACAGACTGACCCTAGCCCCCCGGCACATAGACTATTGCAGCATAGATACTGGAGACTGAGACAGGTGGGTCGGGGGACACTGTGGCCCCGTCCGAACGATACCCCTGGACAGGGCCAACCAGGAAGGATATAACCCCACCCACTTTGCCAAAGCACAGCCCCACACCACTAGAGGGATATCAACAGACCACCTACCTTCTAACCTGAGACTAGGCTGAGTATAGCCTACGAAGATCTCCTCCACCGCATTCCTCTTTCACCCCAGCTGCCAAATGAACCCTGATTCAGATGACCATCCTACCAATGCTAGATTATGGAGACGTAATTTATAGATCGGCAGGTAAGGATGCTCTCAAGCGGCTAGATGTTCTTTACCATTCGGCCATCAGATGTGCCACCAATGCTCCTTATAGGACATATCCCTCTGTAAACTGGTCATCTCTGTATTCCCGATGCAAGATCCAGTGGTTGATGCTTATTTATAAAACCCTCTTAGGCCTCACTCCCCCTATCTGAGATACCCACTGCAGCCCTCATCCTCCACATACAACACCCGTTCTGTCAGTCACATTCTGTTAAAGGTCCCCAAAGCACACACATCCCTGGGTCGCTCCTCTTTTCAGTTCGCTGCAGCTAGCGACTGGAACGAGCTGCAAAAAACACTCAAACTGGACAGTTTCATCTCCATCTCTACATTCAAAGACAATCATGGATGCTCTTACTGACACCTGTGGCTGCTTCTGGTGATGTAATGTTGTCTCTACGGAGGGAAAGGACGGGGTGAGCGTCTCCTCCAGCTACAACAGGGAGAGGGGCCCGCGTCCGAGTATGCTCTGAGCTTTCGCCCGTCTGGAATGAGCGCACGGCCTGCACACGGCCTTCAGGAGGGGCTTACGGGAGGACATCAAAACGAACTTGCATGTTGGGACGACGAGATGGACCTTGATACCCTCATTGCCACGTCCATCCGTCTTGACGACATGTAGACAGATTGCATTCCCAACACCTCCCGGAGCCTCGGCGCTCAACCCATCTGAGCTATGACTCCCGTCGCCGCTCCGTGAGTGTTACATCATCTCCTATCACAAAACCATTGTTTTTAGTTCCCATAACGGTGACTGGTTATTCCTTCTCTTCCATTTACACTGCAATGATAGATTCCAGAACAGCGGGAAACCTTATAAATAGGGAGCTGGTCTCTGAACGGGGTTTGCCCACCGTGTCACTGCCTTCTCCGCTACACGTCACCTCGCTGGATAATAAACCACTGGGATCAGGAACCAGTACGCACGTCACTCTCCCCATCACCAACACCATTCCCACACTACCGGAGCACCACGAGGAGCTGTCATTCCACATCGTCACGTCACCCCTTCACCGGATAGTCTTGAGATTGCCCTGGCTCAGACTACACAACCCCACCATCAATTGGATCACCAAGAGGATCACAGCCTGGTCCACCTCATGCCGGAAGACCTGCCTGCCGGTGGTTTGTTGTTCCACGTCAGTGGAGAGTCCGGAGTCCGCCCTCCAGCCCAACATTCCACGTGAGTACGCAGATCTCTCTGATGTCTTCTCTTCATCAAAGGCTACGTGTCTCCCTCCTCACAGGCCCTGGGACTGTGCCATTGACCTGCTGGAGGGACAACACCCCCTGAAGAGTCGCATTTACTCCCTTTCCATGGCGGAGACTGAGGCCATGGAGAAGTATGTGGCGGAGACCCTGAAACAGGGGTTCATCAGACGCTCTACCTCTCCTGCCTCCGCCAGCTTCTTCTTCGTGGCCAAAAAAGACGGAGGACTGAGGCCGTGCATTGACTACAGGGGGCTGAACGCAGTCACCACCAAGTACCGGTACCCACTCCCTCTGGTTCCATAGGCCATCGAGTAGCTACGAGGGGCCCGGTACTTCACCAAGTTGGACCTGAGGAGTGCCTACAACCTGATCCGAATCTGGGACGGAGACGAGTGGAAGACGGCATTCAGCACTACCTCAGGCCACTATGAATACTGCGTCATGCCCTATGGCCTTGCCAACACACCTTCTGTGTTCCAGTCCTTCATCAACGACGTGTTCCGAGACATGCTGAGTAGACAGGTGGTGATGCACATCGACGATATCCTGATCTACTCGGCTACGTTCGAGGAGCACGTCAGAGCGGTCCTATTCCGCCTCCGGGAACACAGCCTGTTGGTGAAGGGGAAGAAATGTGAATTCCACCAACAGGCCATCTCCTTCCTGGGATACAGGATCAGTCCTCAGGGGGTGTTCATGGAAAGAGAGAAGACGGACGCCGTCAGGTCATGGTCAGTCCCCACCACCAAGGGCCTACAGAGCTTCTTGGGCTTCGCCAATTTCTACTGGCGTTTCATCAGGTCCTTCAGCTCCATAGCTGCCCCGCACACCTCTCTCCTTAAGGGTGGGCCTCAGAAGCTAGCCTGGAACCCTGAGGCTGACGCTGCCTTCAAGAGGCTGGAGGTTCACCACAGCGCCCATCCTAAAACACCCAGATCCATCTTGTCCTTTCATCCTGGAGGTGGACGCATCTGAGGAGGGCGTGGGTGCGGTCCTCTCCCAGCGGCAAGGTAAGCCAGAGAAAATGTATCCCTGTGCCTTTTTCTCTAAAAAGCTTACCCCCACAGAGAGGAAATATGGAGTTGGAGACAGGGAGCTGTTGGAGTGGTCCTCGCTCTGGAGGAATGGAGACACTGGCTGGAGGGCGCAGTCCATCCATTCCGGATTCTTACTGACCACCGGATTTTTGAAGCACATACTGGCAGCGAAACGAATGAACTCTCATCAAGCCAGGTGGGACCAATTTCTTACTCGCTTTCAGTTCATTCTGTCGTACCGCCCAGGATCCCAGAATGTGAAAGCCGATGCACTCTCCAGGATGCACCATACCGGAGAAAAGAAGGATCTGGGGGGTCCTATCCTGCCCCCGTCTCTCATCGTTGCACCTGTCGTTTGGGATGTGGACGAAGACATCTGCCTGGCGGCTCAGGAGGACCCAGCGCCTGCCAATGCCCCTCCGGGGCGCGTGTATGTATCCACCAGTGTCTGTGGCCGCCTGCTGATCTGGGCGCACACCACCCGTACGGCAGGGCACTCCAATATTACGCACACCCTGCATTCTCTATCACAAAAATACTGGTGGCCCACCTTGGCTACTGATGTCTCTCGCTATGTCAACTCCTGTTCCGTATGTGCCCAAATGAAGACACCTCGGAAAGCCCCGGCAGGCAAACTAGTTCCTCTACCAGTGCATCAGCGACCTTGGTCACACCTGTCCATATACTTTGTCACCGACCTCCCTCGTTCTGACGGCTTCACCACAGTCATGGTGGTCGTAGATCGATTCTCAAAATCATGCAGTTTTTTGCCACTAACTGGTCTTCCGGCACTATGGACTTCCGGATGACATCGTCTCGGACCGTGGCCCCAATTCACCTCCCGAGTGTGGAAGGCTTTCCTGGAGAAGATCGGGGCCACGGCCAGCCTCACTTCCGGGTATAGGCCTCAGTCAAATGGGCAGGTTGAGCGCATGAACCAGGAGCTGTGGAGGTGGTTCCGCAGGGTCGGACAGGTCTGGGACGCCGCCCATGTCAGTCTCCAGAGGGCCATTAGTCGGCAGAAGGACCAAGCCAACCGCCACCGCAGTGAGGCTCCTGTATTCCAGCCTGGTGATCGTGTCTGGCTCCCCTCCGGCGCTCTGATTCGCCGGTCTACTGAGCCACTGATCTGATCGCACCACCTCGGCAACACAGGAATGGAAACCCTAATCACCTCCAGCGCACCTGCAACCTCATCATCTCATCACCACCACTATATAGCCCTGGACTGTTCAATCATTGTTGTGTGTAATTGTTAGCATCGTGTCGTTTACTCGCTCTTTGTTATTTTCTTTCTCATGGTAAAGTAAACCTTTACCTTGTTGATTCCTGCGTCTGCGTCCTGCCTCTTCATATCCTCAGTACTCATCACAATATTTAAGGTTCTTCAAAGTAGCCACCCTTTGCCTTGATGACAGCTTTGCACACACTTGGAATTCTCTCAACCAGCTTCATGAGGAAGTCACCTGGAATGTATTTCAATTAACAGGTGTGCCTTGTTAAAAGTTAATTTGTGGAATTTCTTTCCTTCTTAATGCATTTGAGCCAATCATATTATGGCAAGAACGGATGATCTCCGCATGTGTGGTTCCCACCGTGAAGCATGGAGGAGGAGGTGTGATGGTGTGGGGGTGCTTTGCTGGTGACACTGTCAGTGATTTATTTAGAATTCAAGGCACACTTAACCAGCATGGCTACCACAGCATTCTGCAGCGATACACCATCCCATCTGCTTTGCTCTTAGTGGGACTATCATTTGTTTTTCAACAGGACAATGACCCAACACACCTCCAGGCTGTGTAAGGGCTGTTTGACCAAGAAGGAGAGTGATGGACCTGGCCTCCACAATTCCCTGACCTCAACCCAATTGAGATGGTTTGGGATGAGTTGGACCGCAGAGTGAAGGAAAAGCAGCCAACAAGTGCTCTGCATATATGGGAACTCCTTCAAGACTGTTGGAAAACCATTCCTCATGAAGCTGGTTGAGAGAATGCCAAGAGTGTGCAAAGCTGTTATCAAGGCAAAGGGTGGCTATTTGAAGAATCTCAAATATAAAATATATTTTGATTTGTTTAACACTTTTTGGGTTACTACATGATTCCATATGTGTTATTTCATAGTTTTGATGTCTTCGCTATTATTCTACAATGTAAAAAAAATAGTACAAATAAAGAAAATCCCTTGAATGAGTAGGTGTGTACAAACTTTTGACTGGTAGTGTACATTTTCATAGAAGCTTTTAAAATTGTCATTAAATCGTGTTGTTTCTAATTAGCGCATTTCTATCTTTATCTTAAAAAATAATAACTGGTTTAGCGTGCATTCGTTTTGTGAGAGCTGCAAGATATTTGCCATTAAACAGTGATTTATTTGAGTTTAACCTGTAGTTGTTAGCTTTCTTCAAAAGTAAAAGTTCATACATTTTATTTTCTTCTTTACCTTGTAAAGATTTTTTTCTTTAATTTTAATTTCTAAATCAGATTGAACTTTTGCAGAGTATATCATTCCCCTAATGTACGCCTTAAAGGTATCCCAAATTATATCGGGGGTCGGCTTTTCTCTGTCCTCTGTCTATGCCTTTTATTGGTAAAGGTAAAAAAAAATAGTTCACGTATTTCATACATTCCGGGGTCCGGAAGATGCGCTTTGTTCATTCTCCAAATGCTGTCGCTAAGTGTATTTTCTGTTTGTGTAATTAAGCATGATACAGGAGAATGATCCAATATCACTATATCATTAATTTTTTTTATCCAGTAAATTGTTGAGTGCATTTTTGGAAGAAATCAAATCAAATTTTATTTGCCACATGCTGCCGAATACAGCAGGTGTAGACCTTAGTGAAATGCTTACTTACAAGCCCTTAATCAACAATGCAGTTAAGAAAAATAAGTGTTAAGTAAAAAAAATTGATACAGTGAGGGAAAAAAGTATTTGATCCCTTGCTGATTTTGTACGTTTGCCCACTGACAAAGACATGATCAGTCTATAATTTTAATGGTAGGTTTATTTGAACAGTGAGAGACAGAATAACAACAACAAAATCCAGAAAAACGCATGTCAAAAATGTTATAAATTGATTTGCATTTTAATGAGGGAAATAAGTATTTGACCCCTCTGCAAAACATGACTGTGTACTTGGTGGCAAAACCCTTGTTGGCAATCACAGAGGTCAGACGTTTCTTGTAGTTGGCCACCAGGTTTGCACACGTCTCAGGAGGGATTTTGTCCCACTCCTCTTTGCAGATCTTCTCCAAGTCATTAAGGTTTCGAGGCTGACATTTGGCAACTCAAACCTTCAGCTCCCTCCACAGATTTTCTATGGGATTAAGGTCTGGAGACTGGCTAGGCCACTCCAGGACCTTAATGTGCTTCTTCTTGAGCCACTCCATTGTTGCCTTGGCCGTGTGTTTTGGGTCATTGTCATGCTTGAATACCCATCCACGACCCATTTTCAATGCCCTGGCTGAGGGAAGGAGGTTCTCACCCAAGATTTGACGGTACATGGCCCCGTCCATCGTCCCTTTGATGCGGTGAAGTTGTCCTGTCCCCTTAGCAGAAAAACACCCCCAAAGCATAATGTTTCCAACTCCATGTTTGACAGTGGGGATGGTGTTCTTGGGGTCATATGCAGCATTCCTCCGCCTCCAAACACGGCGAGTTGAGTTCATGCCAAAGACCTCGATTTTGGTCTCATCTGACTACAACACTTTCACCCAGTTCTCCTCTGAATCATTCAGATGTTCATTGGCAAACTTCAGACGGGCCTGTATATGTGCTTTCTTGAGCAGGGGGACCTTGCGGGTGCTGCAGGATTTCAGTCCTTCACGGCGTAGTGTGTTACCAATTGTTTTCTTGGTGACTATGGTCCCAGCTGCCTTGAGATCATTGACAAGATCCTCCCGTGTAGTTCTGGGCTGATTCCTCACCGTTCTCATGATCATTGCAACGCCACGAGGTGAGATCTTGCATGGAGCCCCAGGCCGAGGGAGATTGATAGTTATTTTGTGTTTCTTCCATTTGCGAATAATCGCACCAACTGTTGTCACCTTCTCACCAAGCTGCTTGGCAATGGTATTGTAGCCCATTCCAGCCTTGTGTAGGTCTACAATCTTGTCCCTGACATCCTTGGAGAGCTCTTTGGTCTTGGCCATGGTGGAGAGTTTGGAATCTGATTGATTGATTGCTTCTGTGGACAGGTGTCTTTTATACAGGTAACAAGCTGAGATTAGGAGCACTCCCTTTAAGAGTGTGCTCCTAATCTCAGCTCGTTACCTGTATAAAAGACACCTGGGAGCCAGAAATCTTTCTGATTGAGAGGGGGTCAAATACTTATTTCCCTCATTAAAATGCAAGTCAATTTATAACATTCTTGACATGCGTTTTTCTGGATTTTGTTGTTGTTATTCTGTCTCTCACTGTACAAATAAACCTACCATTAAAATTATAGACGGATCATTTCTTTGTCAGTGGCCAAACGTACAAAATCAGCAGGGGATCAAATACTTTTTTCCCTCACTGTAAGTAAAAAATAAAAATAAAAAATAATTAAAGAGCAGCAGTAAAATCAAATAACAGTAGGGAGGCTATATACAGGGGGTACCGGTACAGAGTCAATTGAGGTACTATGTACATGTGGGTAGAGTTAAAGTGACTATGCATAGATAATAAACAGAGTTGCAGCAGCGTAAAAGAGGGTGTGGGGTGGGGGGGCAGTGCAAATAGTCCGGGTAGCCATGATTAGCTGTTCAGGAGTCTTATGGCTTGGGGGTAGAAGCTGTTAAGAAGCCTTTTGGACCTAGACTTGGCGCTCAGGTACCGCTTGCCGTGCGGTAGCAGAGAGAACGGTCTATGACTAGGGTGGCTGGAGTCTTTGGCAATTTTTAGGGCCTTCCTCTGACACCGCCTGGTATGGAGGTCCTGGATGGCAGGAAGCTTGGCCACAGTGATGTATTGTGCCGTACGCACTATCCTTTGTAGTGCCTTGCGGTCGGAGGCCGAGCAGTTGCCATACCAGGCAGTGATGCAACCAGTCAGGATGCTCTCGATGGTGCAGCTGTAGAACTTTTTGAGGATCTGTGGATCCATGCCAAATCTTTTCAGTCTCCTGAGGGTGAATAGGCTTTGTCGTGCCCTCTACATGACTGTCTTGGTGTGTTTGGACCATGATAGTTTGTTGGTGATGTGGACACCAAGGAACTTGAAGCTCTCAACCTGTTCCACTACACCCCCGTCGATGAGAATGGGGGCGTGCTCAGTCCTCTTTTTTTTCCCTGTAGTCCACAATCATCTCCTTTGTCTTGATCACGTTGAGGGAGAGGTTTCTATCCTGGCACCAAATGGCCAGGTCTCTGATCTCCTCCCTGTAAGCTGTCTCATCGTTGTCGGTGATCAGGCCTACCACTGTTGTGTTGTTGGCAAACTTAATGATGGTGTTGGAGTCGTGCCTGGCCATGCAGTCATGGGTGAACAGGGAGTGCAGGAGGAGACTGAGCACGCACCCCTGAGGGGCCCCCGTGTTGAGGATCAGCGTGGCAGATGTGTTGTTGCCTACCCTTACCACTTGGGGGCAGCCCGTCAGGAAGTCCAGGATCCAGTTGCAGAGGGAGGGGTTTAGTCCCAGGGTCCTTAGTTTAGTGATGAGCTTTGAGGGCACTATGGTGTTGAACGCTGAGCTGTAGTCAATGAATAGCATTCTCACGTAGGCGTTCCTCTTGTCCAGGTGGGAAAGGGCAGTGTGGAGTGCAATATAGATTGCATCATCTGTGGATCTGTATGCAAATTGGAGTGGGTCTAGGGTTTCTGGGATAATGGTGTTGATGTGAGCCATGACCAGCCTTTCAAAGCACTTCATGGCTACAGACGTGAGTGCTACGGGTCGGTTGTCATTTAATCTTAGTGTTCTTGGGCACGGGGACTATGGTGGTCTGCTTGAAACATGTTGGTATTACAGACTCAGTCAGGGACATGTTGAAAATGTCAGTGATGACACTTACCAGTTTGTCAGCACATGCTCGGAGTACGCATCCTGGTAATCCGTCTGGCCCTGCGGCATTGTGAATGTTGACCTGCTTAAAAGTCTTACTCACGTCGGCTACGGAGAGCATGATCACATAGTCATCCAGAACAGCTGATGCTCTCATGCATGCTTCAGTGTTGCTTGCCTCGAAGCGAGCATAAAAGTGATTTAGCTCGTCTGGTAGGCTAGAGTCACTGGGCAGCTCGCGGCTGTGCTTCCCTTTGTAGTCTGTAATAGTTTGCAAGCCCTGCCACATCCGACGAGCGTCGGAGCCGGTGTAGTACGATTCAATCTTTGTCCTGTATTGACTTTTTGCCTGTTTGATGGTTCGTTGGAGGGCATAGCGGGATTTTGTATAAGTGTCCGGGTTAGAGTCCCGCTCCTTGAAAGCGGCAGCTCTACCCTTTAGCTCAGTGCGGATGTTGCCTGTAATCCATGGCTTCTGGTTGGGGTATGTACGTACGGTCACTGTGGGGACGACGTCATCGATGCACTTATTGATGAAGCCAGTGACTGATGTGGTGTACTCCTCAATGCCATCGGAAGAATCCCGGAACATATTCCAGTCTGTGCTAGCAAGACAGTCCTGTAGCTTAGCGTCTGCATCGTCTGACCACTTCCTTATTAACCGAGTCACTTGTGCTTCCTGCTTTAGTTTTTTTCTTATAAGCAGGAATCAGGAGGATAGAATTATGGTCAGATTTGTCAAATGGAGGGCGAGGGAGAGCTTTGTACGCATCTCTGTGTGTGAAGTAAAGGTGGTCTAGAGTTTTTTTTCCTCTGGTTGCACATTTAACATGCTGGTAGATATTAGGTAGGACGGATATCAGTTTCCCTGCATTAAAGTCCCCGGCCACTAGGAGCGCTGCCTCTGGACGAGCGTTTTCCTGTTTGCTTATGGCCTTATACAGCTCATTGAGTGCAGTCTTAGTGCCAGCATCAGTTTGTGGTGGTAAATAGACAGCTACGAAAAATATAGATAAACTCTCTTGGTAAATAGTGTGGTCTACAGCTTATCGTGAGATACTCTACCTCAGGCGAGCAAAACCTCAAGACTTCCTTAGTATTAGATTTCATGCACCAGCTGTTGTTTACAAATATACACAGACCGCCACCCCTTGTCTTACCGGAATCAGCCGTTCTATCCTGCCGATGTAGCGTGTATCCCGCCAGCTGTATGTTATCCATGTCGTCGTTCAGCCAAGACTCGGTGAAACATAAGATATTACAGTTTTTAATGTCCCGTTGGTAGGATATCCGTGATCGTAGGTAGTCTATTTTGTTTTCCAATGATTGTACGTTGGCTAATAGGACTGATGGTAGAGGCAGAGTACTCGCTCGCCGTCAGATCCTTACAAGGCACCCCGACCTACGTCCACGATATCTCTGTCTCTTTCTCATGCGAATGACGGGGATTTGGGCCTTGTCAGGTGTCTGTAGAATATCCTTCGCGTCCGACTCGTTGAAGAAAAAATCTTAGTCCAATACGAGGTGAGTAATCACTGTCCTGGTATCCAGAAGCTCTTTTTGGTCATAAAAGACGGTGGCAGAAACATTATGTACAGAATAAATTACAAATAACGCGAAAACACACATAATAGTACAATTGGTTAGGGTGCCGTAAAACAGCAGCCATCTCCTTCGGCGCCATTACAAAGTGTAGTCAATTCTTGAATAGCTTGTCTTACTTTGAGAAAAAAAGGAATAGTCTTTTGTAATTGGGAATAGTAATGTCCTGTAAATTATTTGTGGAGATGACATTTTTCAGCCTCTGGAGGCTCCCTAAATTTGCCTTTTTTATTACTACGTCTGTCAATCTTATCCAATGTATGATTTAGGTCACCTGCTAAAATAATTGTTCCTGTCTGAATTTGATCTAATTTAGCTTGAATTCTAGAAACACCAGATTTGCCCCTGGTGGGATATACAAAGAAATCCCCCCGATGGACCTAGACTAAGACTAGTCAAAGGCCCAGTGCAAAACCGTGATTTCCTGTGTTGTGTATATATACACACATAATGTTTTGTACACTAAGGGCACCTTCCTGATATTGAGTTGCATCCCCTTTTGCCCTCAGAACAGCCTCAACTCATCGGGGCATGGACTCTACAAGGTGTCGCAAGCGCAGGGATGCTGGCCCATGTTGACTCCAAAGCTTCCCACAGTTGTGTCAAGTTGGCTGGTTGTCCTTTGGGTGGTGGACCCTTCTTGATACACACGGGAAACTGTTGAGCATGAAAAACCCAGCAGCGGTGCAGTTCTTGACACAAACCGGTGCGCCTGGCACCTACTACCATACCCCGTTCAAAGGCACTTCAATCTTTTGTCTTGCCCATTCACCCTCTGAATGGCACACATACACAATCGATGTTTCAATTGTCTCAAGGCTTAAAAATCGTTATTTAACCTGGCTCATCCCCTTCATCTACACTGTTTGAAGTGGATTTTCACAAGTGACATAAATAAGGGATCATAGCTTTCACCTAGATTCACCTGGTCAATCTACAGTATGTCATGGAAAGAGCAGGTGTCCTTTAAAAAAAAATCTAACTCTTGCAAGAGAACCACATCTGCTGACAATCTCTTTAAGTGTTCGAGAACCATATGCTTCCCTTCCCCCCCCCGCCCGCCCGCCCGCCCGCCCATCATGGAGCGCGTGCACATTCCATCTGATATGTTGGGCTTTGTTGGCCTTTACTTGTATAGAATCAAAGTTAACCTTCTGTTCCGTCTATCATTGAAGAACCAAATAAAACATTTTAGCAGACATGACATATGAGGGCGGTGGGCATTCCATAGAATGGGAGGATCATAGTATAAATACATAGTTATTGTATACATTACATAAATAGAGCGTGTGGGCATGTGGGCTGAGCAGACCTTTAACAAAAAACACTTGAGGCTCAATGCCTTTTTAGAGCTTTTAAGCTCCAACTCCTCTTCTAATGTACCAAAGAAAACCTGTGGATTATGTCATTGTACATACATTGGGGAGAGTGGGTCCACCAAGAGACTGAAATGGAATGAGTGGAGGCCCCAAACACACACCTCTGAGAAGTGTTTTGATGCCCTCTCAGTCACCCCATCACAATCTTCCGGATAAAGTCCCTCTCCATTCTCACCAATAACCACCATTGAATCTTAGTTATAATGACAAACAAGTAATAATAATAATTATAATGATTCAACATTACTTCCTAAACTGTCCAGAACTCTTACTCATTTTACAGCTGGTTTGCAAGTCACAGAAAAATACATAAAATTACATTGTAGTTGTAAAGGCAATTCGTAATCAAATTCCAAACTTGCCTTGAGGCCAGAGGTATGTGATGCTGCAGTCACACGCGCTTCCAAAGCAACCACAGAACAGGGAATCCAAAGCTCTGATAGTGTAAAAACAAACATTTATTTTCCAAACAAAAGGTAATTTCATAGGCTATATTCCATCGATGATCAAAGCGATCAGATTTAAACTGTAAACAAAAGGTATTGTAATGAATACTCAGGGAGAAAAGGTGTAGATTGACGCGCAGAGCGCGGCAGGTTTTTATTTCGCCTTAGCAAAAGGCAGGAATCGTGGTCACAGGCAGGCAATGGTCACACACAAGTAGGCAAACAGGCAGAAGAATCAAAAACTAGGACTGAAGGCTATAACTGTTCTCACAAACGAGCTAGAAAAAGGCTTAGTAGGGTCAAAACAAAGAATACCTCACAAGGCACAAACAGAATGAACTGAACTAAATAAGGAGCTAATGAGACCAGGTGAGTAACTAACACAGGTGAAATCAATTAACAAAAATGAAACACAGGGCTACGTTCAAGAACACAAGGTTGACTATGAAAATAAATACAGAACCTTACAGGTATAGACTAGTAGCAGTTATCTTAGTTCCACGTCTTAGCGTAGCAGTAAAAAAACTGTAAGGTACTGCCATACCTGAGTGCCTAGTAGACCCATACTGCCAAAAACCTAAATAGGTAAAGGGAAGGGGTGTGCCCAGGAAAGGCTCCATAATGATTTTAAATATCCATGATAACCATAATAGAAAACCAAAAAACATCAGTTAATCTATACTACATAATGCAATATTTATACACTGAACAAAAATATAAACGCAACATGTAAAGTGTTGGTCCCATGTTTCATAAACTGAAATAAAAATCCCAGAAATGTTCCATATGCACAAAAAGCTTATTTCTCTCAAATGTTGTGCACAAATTTGTTTACATACCTGTTACTGAGCATTTATCCTTTGCCAAGATAATCCATCCACTTGACAGGTGTGGCATATCAATAAGCTGATTAAACAGCATGATCAGTACACAGGTGCACCTTGTGCTGGGGACAATAAAAGGCCACTTTAAAATGTGCAGTTTTGTCACACAACACAATGCCACATATGTCTCAAGTTTTGAGGGACCGTGCAATTGGCATGCTGACTGTAGGAATGTCCACCAGAGCTCTTGCCAGATAATTGAATGTTCATTTCTCTACCATAAGCTACCTCCAAGGTCGTTTTAGAGAATTTGGCAGTACGTCCAACCGGCCTCACAACCGCAGACCACGTGTAACCACGCCAGCCCAAGACCTCCACATCCGGCTTCAACAGTAGTATAATTAAATCCTTCCTTCCTTCTCTCTCTCTCTCAAACCAAATCCATCCCTCTCCACCACCCCCTCCTAGTTCTCCCCCCTTTACCCCACCCAAGCCAAGCTTATCCCAACCTCCCATCTTTACTCACCCTTGCCCACCCAAGCCAAGCTTGTCCCACCCTCCCACCCTCCCACCCTTGCCCACCCAAGCCAAGCTTGTCCCACCCTTGCCCACCCAAGCCAAGCTTGTCCCACCCTTGCCCACCCAAGCCAAGCCAAGCCAAGCCAAGCTAAGCTTATCACCACCTCACATACTTGCCCTCTCTTACCCACCCAGGACAAGTTTATCCCAACCTCCCATCTTTCCCCCCTCCCTTCTTCTCAGAAAAATTTACACCCATCCATACATCTATTTACTTATCCATTCGCCTTCATTCACATACAACCTATACCCTATGCCTCCACACACCCATTCTCTCCCGCCCTCCTACACATATTCCACTTCAACTACTGTAGTTTAATAACCAAAATATATTTTTTCAAGCTGAAGGTGTCATATCATAGCTGACACCACATTCTTTCTGCAGGCATCTTTGAATCTTAATTTTGAGTATATATTTAAGAGTTTTTGGAAAACTTGGTCACATAAAAAACAGAGATTTTACCATCATTCTGTTACCAAACTTTAGATCTGCACTGTTCTTTGAGTAAATGTGTTTTTGTAAAATGTTCTGTGCAAATTGTTAAAAGTAGTCCTTGTGCATAGAGTTGTATGGTTTTTAAACTTTGCAATCAATGGTTTTTGTTTGCATCATTCTGTTACTGTGGAATTGCCCAGAACAAGCATGAGGAAGTACAGTATCTCACAAAAGTGAGTACACCCTGCTCCCCATTCACACCTGAGACCTTGTAACACTAACGGGTCACATGACACCAGGGAGGGAAAATGGCTAATTGGGCCCAATTTGGACATTTTCACTTAGGGGTGTACTCACTTTTGTTGCCAGTGGTTTAGACATTAACAACTAAAGTGTATCTAAATTACTATGCAGTTTGATTTCACCTAACAAAACGACACTACAGATAAGAAACTACATGATAATTGATGAGAGAGAGAGAGGCAGGCAGGCATTTGGATCTGGGGCTATCCATGATGCCCACCAGGTGGAGTTCTCACCGCAAAAAATTAAAACAAATGGGATGAGTAGCTTAAACTCCACTGTACCCAAAGTGCCATGACGAACGGGGGAACACCTATTACATTTCACTGTCAAGTTCAACCCATTTTCTGAGTATGGTTAGCCTATAGGACTGTAGGGGAGCGTGTAAAGAGAACAAAAGAGCATAATTGAACTACTACGATACTTAACTTTGGTTGGCAGTGGTGGGCTGACTACCACTTGGCACGTGCGCTCCCATTCAGTTGCACTCTGATATTCCTTCTGTCAGCGCGCACCAGCCAAGGTCGCTTTCCCGCCTGTCCCTTTCTTGGTACTGAGACCTTAAATTGAATATGGCTACAGAGATATAGCGAAATCGTACTTTTGAAGCAGCTCTTGTGCGCGGTAAGATGCGTAAATGACTTAACTGTAAAATACAGATGTTCCTTTTTTTTTGGTCTGTGATAATTCTGACTTTCCACTTTCTGATTAGTGTTACAAGTCATTCAGTGTTCTCCTGAAACGGGTGTTGGCAATGGCTCGATAATTTCTCGGCAACTTCTCGGCACAACTGGGACTGGAACAGCTGCATCAGAACTTCAAGTTCCGGAATGTTGCGAGTTCGAAGCTGTATGCGCTGTTGAATAAAATCAAATAAAACTACCAAGAGCAATTCCTCAACTCTGAAAATGTAAGTTTAATTTCAAAAGTGTTTGTTATATTATTTATTTCTTTTTAAAGAATAAGAATACTATTTTTAGACCAACTCGCTTAACGCGCTTGGAGCCTTGATCGGGAGCTTGGAATGGACTCCACAAAGATGACTTTGGACCGGAGCCCTCTGCCTCCCAAGCCAAACTCTCTCCATCCCGTGGGTTTACCTGCCTGCTCACCCAAACGGCGCTTCATAAAGCTGGGGAGAAAACAAAGTGATGGCTCTTCACAGTAAGTAATGCATGTAGGCCTACTGTACTACAATGCTTTTCAAAAACTAAAAGCATTGTATTTGGGACAAATCATTCACTAAACCTCAACTAAATATTGTAATGAATGATGTGGAAATTGAGCAGGTTGAGGTGACTAAACTGCTCAGATTGTAAACTATCATGGATTGTAAACTATCATGGTCAAAACATATTGATACAACAGTAGCTAAGATGGGGAGAAGTCTGTCCATAATAAAGCGCTGCTCTGCCTTCTTAACAGCACTATCAACAAGGCAGGTCCTACAGGCCCTAGTTTTGTCACACCTGGACTACTGTTCAGTCATGTGGTCAGATGCCACAAAGAGGGACTTAGGAAAATTGCAATTGGCTCAGAACAGGGCAGCACGGCTGGCCCTTAGATGTACACAGAGAGCTAACATTAATAAAATGCATGTCAATCTCTCCTGGCTCAAAGTGGAGGAGAGATTGACTTCATCACTACTTGTATTTGTGAGAGGTATTGACATGTTTAATGCACTGAGCTGTCTGTTTGAACTACTAGCACACAGCTCAGACACCCATGCATACCCCACAAGACATGCCACCAGAGGTCTCTTCACAGTCCCCAAGTCCAGAACAGACTATGTGAGGCGCACAGTACTACATAGAACCATGACTACATGGAACTCTATTCCACATCAAGTAACTCATGCAAGCAGTACAATTTGATTTAAATAACAGATACAAATACACCTTATGGAACAGCGGGGACTGTGAAGCAACACAAATATAGGCACAGACACATGGATAGAAACAAACAATAACATATGCACAATACACACACGTACAGTACACATGGATTTTGTGTTGTAGATACAGTTGAAGTCAGAAGTTTACATACACTTAGGTCATTAAAAGTCGTTTTTCAACCACTCCACAAATTTCTTGTTAACAAACTATAGTTTTGGCAAGTCGGTAAGGACATCTACTTTGTGCATGACACAAGTAATTTTTCCAACAATTGTTTACAGACAGATTATTTCACTTATAATTCACTGTATCACAATTCCAGTGGGTCAGAAGTTTACATACACTAAGTTGACTGTGCCTTTAAACAGCTTGGAAAATTCCAGAAAATGATGTCATGGCTTTAGAAGCTTCTGATAGGATAATTGACATAATTTGAGTCAATTGGAGGTGTACCTGTGCATGTATTTCAAGGCCTACCTTCAAACTCAGTGCCTCTTTGCTTGACATCATGGGAAAATCAAAATAAATCAGCCAAGACCTCAGAAAAATAATTGTAGACCTCCATAAGTCTGAAGGTACCATGTTCATCTGTACAAACAATAGTACGGAAGTATAAACACCATGGGACCACGCAGCCATCATACCGCTCAGGAAGGAGACGCGTTCTGTCTCCTAGAGATTAATGTACTTTGGTGCGAAAAGTGCATATCAATCCCAGAACAACAGCAAAGGACCTTGTAAAGATGCTGGAGGAAACCGGTATAAAAGTATCTATATCAACATGACCTGAAAGGCCGCTCATCAAGGAAGAAGCCACTGCTCCAAAACCGCCATAAAAAAGTCAGACTACGGTTTACAACAACACATGGGGACAAAGATCATACCTTTTGGAGAAATGTCCTCTGGTCTGATGAAACAAAAATAGAACTGTTTGGCCATAATGACCATCGTTATGTTTGGAGGAAAAAGGGGGGTGCTTGCAAGCCGAAGAACACCATCCCAACCATGAAGCACGGGGGTGGCAGCATCATGCTGTGGGGGTAATTTGGTGCAGGAGGGACTGGTGCACTCCACAAAATAGATGGCATCATGAGGAAGGAAAATTATGTAGATATATTGAAGCAACTTCTCAAGACATCAGTCAGGAAGTTAAAGCTTGGTCGCAAATGGGTCTTCCAAATGGACAATGACCCCAAGCATACTTCCAAAGTTGTGGCAAAATGGCTTAAGGACAACAAAGTCAAGGTATTGGAGTGGCCATCACAAAGCCCTGACCTGAAAATGTGTGGGCAGAACTGAAAAAGCGTGTGCGAGCAAGGAGGCCTACAAACCTGACTCAGTTACACCAGCTCTGTCAGGAGGAATTGGCCAAAATTCACCTAACTTATTGTGGGAAGCTTTTGGAAGGCTACCCGAAACGTTTGACCCAAGTTAAACAATTTAAAGGAAATGCTACCAAATACTAATTGAGTGTATGTAAACTTCTGACCCACTGGGAATGTGATGAAATAAATAAAAGCTGAAATAAATCATTCTCTCTACTATTATTCTGACATTTCACATTCTTAAAATAAAGTGGTGATCCTAACTGACCTAAGACAGGGACTTTTTTTACTAGGATTAAATGTCAGGAATTGTGAAAAACTGAGTTTAAATGTATTTGGCTAAGGTGTATGTAAACTTCCGACTTCAACTATAGATAGGTCTAAAGGCTGAGACAATAAGAAGACACAGTGGCAGAATAAATTCAACCACACCTTTGTTTCATCACAAAACTGGATAGCAACCTCTGTCCGGTGAAGTCCACAAAGCATATTGCATGTAACAGACAGTTACATGACCTACAGCATGGTCAAGCAAGTTAATGTTTCCAACATTTTCAGACCACTAAACAACTATTGATTTAGAACCACAGAGAGTTACCGCAAGTCGCAAAGAAAACAGGAGCTGCCTCAACTATTCCATTACCATTTCAACTTCAACATTTCAACATCATCAAATCACCTATGCTTAGTCTAATACAGTGACAACTAAAAGATACCAAAAACAATTTAGTCCAATCAACGTAAGCTAAATATGATGTGGCTGTCCATGGTTCTGATTTCTGTGTGTGTGCGCGGTCGTTCAAGTAGAAAAAACATGTTGACTCACCCTACTTGTAGAGAAATGCCAATGCCATGCTCCTTTCTTTCATGTTGACGAAACGGTCTATCACTCTGTCATACAGTACACACTTTTATTTTATTTTGTCCTAGGCTACCTGGCTAAAATGCTTGCTCGCTAGCCTAACTTCCATTCGTGGGCAACGTTAGCTAGTTAACATTAGCCTTCTACATCTAGCTACATATTGAACTTCCATCCTCTCAGGCCAGGGGCACAACAATGTATGAATTAATGGTTGGATCAGAATCGCCGTTATAATCATTGGCCAGTATGGAGAATTAAGTAAAACCACAAGTCCAAATCCCTATCTCCATCCATGGTTAATTTAGGAAAGGAACAATTTTAGCTAGCTAGCCAACGGAGGACAACAACACAACGAGATGCAACAATTCAAGTTATTTCTGTTAATGACGTATGCTCTCAATGTGATTTGAAAGGAGTGACGCCAAATGCAAGCTGGCTTCCCTTGACCCTTTTTTTTAGTGCGCCAGGACCATTCAAAGTTGAGCTCAACGCTGATTGGCTATTATTTCATACTTTTTTTATCAAGGGAAGCCAAATGCATTCAATGCTACGGGCGGCAATAATGTCATACTTGTTTGGACCAGACAGCATCAGATAGATGGCCTACACATAGAGAGACAGAGGGGCGCTGTTTCGCTCGCTCTGATGCTTTCTCCGGTGAGATACATTCAGCCTCTTGCGAATGAAAGGAAATGTATGAAACACAGAGAGACGAAAGATACATTATTTTATAGGTTTTTCTTGGGGATTTTTTTTTTCTCCATGAATACACGCCACCGGTTGTTTCCAGAGCTCACAATCTATGCTACATTTTTGAGAAACAAGTTTTGGTTTATTTCATTCCAATTACGAGCTTTGTCAATTTAGTCATTGTCTTTTGTTTGCATAGAAGTAGGCCTATTGGTTACCTGACCTGCGCACAAATGTAGGCATATAAATGTGCCCATTTTGGGATCTGATAGTATTTCTGATTGGCTTAACGCACCACCACTAATGAGCTCTGGAGCTTCTCTAAGTAATGTTTTCTTCATCTCAAACAGCAAGCAAACAAAGTCTGCTTTTACATCCATTGATAAGGACAATAGTTTCCCAATGTAATCATTTCCAGCTCTCTCACTTTCAATAACCACTCAGCATGAAAGGGAAAAATGTCATGCTCTGATCCAGTGGAAACGTCATAGAATAAGCCTACCTGATTACTTCTTGTCCCTTTCAAAAATAGCCTACAGCTGTGTCTGTCCCGAGCTCACTGGCGCAGGAAACTCTTAGGGCCCAGAATATTTTATACAATGTTGAAAGTTTGCTAGTGTGAGCTTCGGGCCAGTTAATAGTTGATACAATGTTTCAAGTTCATTGCACACAGGCCATGCTTACTCAATGTGATTTATAGGATATTTATTTTTATCAGGATATGTTATACCTGCATGCTGCAATGTTGTTAGTGGTTGGCTTTATAGGCTATTTTTACATAGTTGGCAATGGCAATAGAAGTTACTTTTTAGGTGTATCATTTTCATTTTCATTTGGATAGAATTTTGATTAACCACATGACAATGATTTTGAGATACGAAGACGTTATTATAAATTAAATGAAACTGTACCATGGAAATGTCCATATGAAAACCATAACTGGTAGAAATTGTAAGATAAATTGGCATTCCACATGAGAAAGGTTGCCGACTCCTCGTGTAGCCTACTACCGCCAACTTCAGGAGAGTAATGGCAGAATCTGCGAAAGCCAGGTAGGAGCGGGAGGAGGATGGTTGGTTCAGGTTATTTTTTTTCTTCTGGTCTTGATCTCTGGCTCCCGCTTGAATCATTTTTGTCTTATTTCATCAAACAGTGCGCTTAAAGCATCAGACCAACTCAATGCATATATAGTTGATTTTATTAAAACACAGTCTATATATGGAAAAATATACGTTTAAATTTTTTTACCAATCAATTGGTCGAAAGAACAGACGACTTTCGACTATCTTGCTTTAATACAGCAGTGCATTCTGACACAGTGAATTGAAATAGATTTCACCTCGTTCATTAGTTGGCAGACATAAGAGATTAAATATGGAACTCCACCGGCTAAAGGAGAAGAGGATCTGGTAAAATAAGGGTATGTTGCTAATGTCATCTAGGTAGCTAGCTAGCTAGCTTCTTTGCAAGAAACTAGCCTAGTATTCATGGAACATTGTAAATATCTGACTGCTACTAGGATAGTATTCTGTACAAGATACAAGACCAAATGCATAAATAAGCCAACAAGTATTAGTTAAATAAAATATGGAACAGTAAATGAAAATGTAAAATATATATTTAGTTTTGGATCAAGGTAGGTAGTAGCTAGGTAGCTGGAGGCAAAGGTGCCGGAGCTTGCAGGGATTTGTAGTCTTGCATGATGTCTATTTTGATGCTAATTAGCTTTTTCGAATCTGAGAGTAAATAGAGACTAATATATTGATAAAAGTCACCTTGTCCGAGAGAGATTTACATGGTTATTAAAATGTCACGCCAGGGAAAGCCTACATGAAACACAGACCTTGTTTGAAGTGGTTCTAAATTCCCCTATGGGAAAAATGAATGGGGAGAAAACTATTGGAACCATTTCTGGTTTTAACCACTAGGTTTTATGGGTATTATGACACATCCACTGTGGGGCTTTTATAAACGTTAATCTGAAAGAAACAACCCCAATTCCCTTAACAGTGAAGCATTGAGCAATTAAAATAAGAAGCTTACAAGGATTGTTACAGAAATAGGTCTAAAAACACCATATTATCTCATTAACAGACTGGGCATAGCACAGTAAAGTAAGATTGGGGACTGTTGATGGATGGATGGTAATGTCTAGTTGAGACTCAATGTTGATACCTTTCTCAAAGAGGGTAGAGACTTCATGAGCAAATGACACAGTGGGTTTAGATTAATATTCTTTTGATTTTCTGGAATGTTTTTTCATTAGAGTTCTAGTTGTGTGTGAGTACATTGAACATACAGTACAGTGGGGAAAAAAAGTATTTAGTCAGCCGCCAATTGTGCAAGTTCTCCCATTTTCATCATAGGTACACGTCAACTATGACAGACAAAATGAGAAAAAAAAATCCAGAAAATCACACTGTAGGATTTTTAATGAATTTATTTGCAAATTATGGTGGAAAATAGGTATTTGGTCAATAACAAAAGTTTCTCAATACTTTGTTACATACCCTTTGTTGGCAATGACACAGGTCAAACGTTTTCAGTAAGTATTCACAAGGTTTTCACACACTGTTGCTGGTATTTTGGCCCATTCCTCCATGCAGATCTCCTCTAGAGCAGTGATGTTTTGGGGCTGTCGCAGGGCAACACGGACTTTCAACTCCCTCCAAAGATTTTCTATGGGGTTGAGATCTGGAGACTGGCTAGGCCACTCCAGGACCTTGAAATGCTTCTTACGAAGCCACTCCTTCGTTGCCCGGGCGGTGTGTTTGGGATCATTGTCATGCTGAAAGACCCAGCCACGTTTCATCTTCAATGCCCTTGCTGATGGAAGGAGGTTTTCACTCAAAATCTCACGATACATGGCTCCATTCATTCTTTCCTTTACACGGTTCAGTCGTCCTGGTCCCTTTGCAGAAAAACTGCCCCAAAGCATGATGTTTCCACCCCCATGCTTCACAGTAGGTATGGTGTTCTTTGGATGCAACTCAGCATTCTTTGTCCTCCAAACACGACGAGTTGAGTTTTTACCAAAAAGTTATATTTTGGTTTCATCTGACCATATGACATTCTCCCAATCCTCTTCTGGATCATCCAAATGCACTCTAGCAAACTTCAGATGGGCCTGGACATGTACTGGCTTAAGCAGGGGGGACACGTCTGGCACTGCAGGATTTGAGTCCCTGGCGGCGTAGTGTGTTACTGATGGTAGGCTTTGTTACTTTGGTCCCAGCTCTCTGCAGGTCATTCACTAGGTCCCCCCGTGTGGTTCTGGGATTTTTGCTCACCGTTCTTGTGATCATTTTGACCCCACGGGGTGAGATCTTGCGTGGAGCCCCAGATCGAGGGAGATTATCAGTGGTCTTGTATGTCTTCCATTTCCCAATAATTGCTCCCACAGTTGATTTCTTCAAACCAAGCTGCTTACCTATTGCAGATTCAGTCTTCCCAGCCTGGTGCAGGTCTACAATTTTGTTTCTGGTGTCCTTTGACAGCTCTTTGGTCTTGGCCATAGTGGAGTTTGGAGTGTGACTGTTTGAGGTTGTGGACAGGTGTCTTTTATACTGATAACAAGTTCAAACAGGTGCCATTAATACAGGTAACGAGTGGAGGACAGAGGAGCCTCTTAAAGAAGAAGTTACAGGTCTGTGAGAGCCAGAAATATTGCTTGTTTGTAGGTGACCAAATACTTATTTTCCACCATAATTTGCAAATAAATTCATTAAAAATCCTACAATGTGATTTTCTGGATTTTTTTTTCTCAATTTGTCTGTCATAGTTGACGTGTACCTATGATGAAAATTACAGGCCTCTCTCATCTTTTTAAGTGGGAGAACTTGCACAATTGGTGGCTGACTAAATACTTTTTTTCTCCACTGTATGTCATTCTAGCATTTTGTAACACACTAATTGGTGGGACAACATTGTTCACTGACAGAGCGAATTCTCTCTACATTTCTCTCTCCCTTTATCTCTCTTTCTCATTATCTCGATCTGTGTGTCTCTCGCTCTCCCCCCCCCCTCCCCTCCCCCTCCCCTCAGGTCAGGCTCCTCTGGTTCCAGTACCAGGTCAGCTGACAGTGTGGGCGTGGACGTCATCAGACAGCCATCCAGGAGTCGCATCCGCCGTCATACCAACCGCCTATCTGCTGTGTTCCAGCGAGGCTCCGCCCATAACGCCACCACCATAGCCTTACCCGGGTTACCTGGCTTACCTAGCCACGGTCGGAAGGAGTTGAAGGACGGAAGTATGTCTTTTTCTAATCAAAATTGTGTTTTTATAAACATTAACCCTAACCTTGTAAATGACAAATCAGTTGGCTTAAGCAGAAAACGTCTGACTGGCAACCAGTCTAAACCTTAACACCGACCCCAGCCTAAACTAAATTAAGTGCACTTGCTTACTAGTTCTGATGATAAACAGTGGCTTGCGAAAGCATTCACCCCCCCATTTTTCCTATTTTGTTGCCTTACAACCTGGAATTAAAATTGTTTTTTTGGGGGTTTGTATCATTTGATTTACACAACATGCCTACCACTTTGAAGATGCAAAATATTTGTTATTGTGAAACAAACAAGAAATGAGTTTAAAAAAATAATACTTGAGAGTGCATAACTATTCATCCCCCCAAAGTCAATACTTTGTAGAGCCACCTTTTGCAGCAATTACAGCTGCAAGTCTGTTGGGGTATGTCTCTATAAGCTTGGCACATCTAGCCACTGGGATTTTTGCCCATTCTTCAAGGCAAAACTGCTCCAGCTCCTTCAAGTTGGATGGGTTCCGCTGGTGTACAGCAATCTTCAAGTCATACCACAAATTCTCAATTGGATTGAGGTCTGGGCTTTGACTAGGCCATTCCAAGACATTTAAATGTTTCCCCTTAAACCACTCAAGTGTTGCTTTAGCAGTATGCTTAGGGTCATTGTCCTGCTGGAAGGTGAACCTCCTTCCCAGTCTCAAATCTCTGGAAGACTGAAACAGGTTTCCCTCAAGAATTTCCCTGTATTTAGCGCCATCCATCATTCCTTCAATTCTGACCAGTTTCCCAGTCCCTGCCGATGAAAACCATCCCCACAGCATGATGCTGCCACCACCATGCTTCACTGTGGGGATAGTGTTCTCGGGGTGCTGAGAGGTGTTGGGTTTGCACCAGACATAGCATTTTCCTCGATGGCCAAAAAGCTCAATTTTAGTCTCATCTGACCAGAGTACCTTCTTCCATATGTTTGGGGAGTCTCCCACAGGCATTTTGGCGAACACCAAATGTGTTTGCTTATTTTTTTTCTTTAAGCAATGGCTTTTTTCTGGCCACACTTCAATAAAGCCCAGCTCTGGGGAGTGTACGGCGTAAAGTTGTCCTATGGACAGATACTCCAATCTCCGCTGTGGAGCTTTGCAGCTCCTTCAGGGTTAACTTTGGTCTCTTTGTTACATTACATTACATTATAGTCATTTAGCAGATGCTCTTACCCAGAGCGACTTACAGTTAGTGAGTGCATACATTTTCATACTGTTTCATACTGTTGCCTCTGATTAATGCCCTCCTTGCCTGGTCCGTGATGTTACTATGGTATACTGAAATATAAATACAAGCATTCCATAAGTGTCAAAGGCTTTTATTGAAAAATTACATTAAAGTTTATGCAAAGAGTCAATATTTGCAGTGTTGACCCTTCTTCTTTAAGACCTCTGCAATCCGCCCTGGCATGCTGTCAATTAACTTCTGGGCCACATCCTGACTGATGGCAGCCCATTCTTGCATAATCAATGCTTGGAGTTTGTCAGAATTTGTGGGTTTTTGTTTGTCCACCCACCTCTTGAGGATTGACCACAAGTTCTCAATGGGATTAAGGTCTGGGGAGTTTCCTGGCCATGGACCCAAAATGTCGATGTTTTGTTCCCCGAGCCACTTAGTTATCACTTTTGCCTTTTGGCAAGGTGCTCCATCATGCTGGAAAAGGCATTGTTCATCACCAAACTGTTCTTGGATGGTTGGGAGAAGTTGCTCTCGGAGGATGTGTTGGTACCATTCTTTATTCATGGCTTAGGCAAAATTGTGAGTGAGCCCACTCCCTTGGCTGAGAAGCAACCCCACACATGAATGGTCTCAGGATGCTTTACTGTTGGCATGACACAGGACTGATGGTAGCGCTCACCTTGTCTTCTCCGGACAAGCTTTTTTCCAGATGCCCCAAACAATCGGAAAGGGGATTCATCAGAGAAAATTACTTTACCCCAGTCCTTCTTGACACCAGGCCATCCTTCAAAAGTATTCGCCTCACTGTGCGTGCAGATGCACTCACAGTTGCCTGCTGCCATTCCAGAGCAAGCTCTGCACTGGTGGTGCCCCGATCCTGCAGCTGAATCAACTTTAGAAGACGGTCCTAGCTCTTGCTGGACTTTCTTGGGCGCCCTGAATCCTCCTTCACAACAATTGAACCTCTTGAAGTTCTTGATGATCCGATAAATGGTTGATTTAGGTGCAATCTTACTAGCAGCAATATCCTTGCCTGTGAATCCCTTTTTGTGCAAAGCAATGATGACGGCACGTGTTTCCTTGCAGGTAACCATGGTTAACAGAGGAAGAACAATGATTCCAGTCTGTTATTCTAACTCAATCAGCATGACAGAGTGATCTCCAGCCTTGTCCTCGTCAACACTCTCACCTGTGTTAACGAGAGAATCACTGACATGATTTCAGCTGGTCCTTTTGTGGCAGGGCTGAAATTCAGTGGAAATGTTTTTTGGGGATTAAGTTCATTTTCATGGCAAAGAGGGACTTTGCAATTAATTGCAATTCATCTGATCACTCTTCATAACATTCTGGAGTATATGCAAATTGCCATCATAAAAACTGAGGCAGCAGACTTTGTGAAAATTTATATTTGTGTCATTCTCAAAACTTTCGACCACGACTGTACATATGCACACACCACTTTTCCGTTATTTATTTTTTAGAATTGTTTGAAACAAGTAATTTTTTTCATTTCACTTCACCAATTTGGACTATTTTGTGTGTCCAATACATGAATTCCAAATAAAAATCCATTTAAATTACAGGTTGTAATGCAACAAAATAGGAAAAAACGCCAAGGGGGATGAAAACTTTTGCAAGGCACTGTAGTCACTACTGTTCTTCTTGACATGTCCATCTAGTATCTCCTGGGGATGCACCAATGACAGACGACCCTGCAGAGCTGTCCAATCAGATAACGGCCCCAGGCATTCTGAAGATCTTTGGCAGTGAGATCTGCCAGGGGGCCAACTACAAGAGCGTCCTGGCAACAACACACTCCAGTGCTAAGGAGCTGGTCAAAGAGGCCCTGGAGAGGTACGGGAGTGTGTGTGTGCATGTTGTCTTAGATTTCTTAGATCTTGGGTATATTTAAAGATCTATCACCATCCCCTTCCATTGTTTGTTATGGTATTATATGTCTTATATATTTATGGAGAATCATAAATATACTGTAATGACATACTGAGTCTTTGATCGTATATGAAACTTGTTTGGCAATTGTTTTAACGACGTGACATGTGCAGCTTGTTATCCAGTATCAGGGGCCTGTGAGCTATAAGTACTATGCCAGAGCGCCCATTGTGAAGTAAATGACTAATGCACATCCTTCACGCTGACGTTGAGCCTATGCTATGCAAGGAATCAAATTCAGACAAATTGATATATTGTTCTCAAGGGTAGTTGTTTCTTATAACTACAGTATAGTGCATTGAGTGTACATGTCCGGTGTGTGTGCATGCATGTTTGTGTGGGCTATAACTTCAGTATAATGCATTGAGTGTGTGCATGCCAGATCTAGCGTTTACATGGGAGTTATGGAACATTCTAGAGAGAACCACAAACCGTGAAGGCTGGCCAGTTTAACCATGCTGTTGAGAGGCGCTCTCTCTCTCTCTCTCTCTCTCTCTCACTCACACTCTCACTCCCACTCTCAGTCTCTCACCTTACTTAATATACTGTATTATAACCAGAAACAGAATGGAGATACTCAGGGTGGGTTTCTGAGCTTGGCGTTTTAATGCACATGCAGAGCCAGTTTACCAGACATAGACTAAGCCTACTGAAGTCCGTTCCCATTGTCCTCCAAGAGTTGTTAGTTGTAAATATTATCCTTGTTATAAACATCTTCACTTCCCTTAATTGCCCAGGTACGGTCTGAACAAGGAAGAGGCGGAGTCATATGTTCTCTGCGACTCCATTGGCTACGTGGGCGACCACCAATGGAGGACGGAATGCTTCCGGGTCGTCGGTGACAATGAGAAGCCCCTCCTCCTGCAGTCACTATGGAAACCCAGGGAGGGTTTGGCGAGGCGGTTTGAGATCCAGAGGAGAGCTAGTGTGGAGGAAAAGAGATCAAGAGACAAGGACACGGTCACTGCTGGTAGGACTGAGAGGGAGACTGCAAGGTCTGCAGTACTAGTGGTTTTCTTTGTTCCCTGGTAGTTAATTGATTGATTAATGTGGGATATGATACCAGGGTAGGGTCTTTGCCAGGGGGAAGGGACTAAGGGACAGCAAAATGACGTAGGGGTGCATCCTGTTATGTGTTTGTCTTATGAATGGTGAAACCAGCTCTTATGATAGCCACTTGCCTGTGTTTGACTGTTTTACCGTTTTAATGTTGAACGTTTTTCTCTCCAAACCATCATATCCACCACTGTAGTCTGTTTCCTGCACGTTAGCTTCTGCATGTTGACTTTGGCAGCCACACACACATATCCAAACTCTCTCCTGTCTCTCAGGCATCAACGCCCAGGCTCGTAAACTCCAGAAGAGCCGCTCTCGAGTCACCTCTGCCCTGATCGAGGGGAGGAGTGTGTATGTGACCTCTACCCTAGAGAGGGGTGTTTGTGGTGCTCAGAACCAAAAGGACAGGGGTGGGAGGGTATGTGGGGGCCAGAACCAGTCTGAACGGGGGCCGGGCCTGTGGAGGAGCCAGAGTGAAGCAGACCTCTCATCCCAATCCACAGAAACACAACAGAAACACCAACACAACCCCACTGAGCCCCTTAGTCAGAACCCAAATGAGTTCCACACTCCCAGTCAAGACGAGAACCACAATCCGTGTCACAGTCAGAACCATGAACAGAATGTGGAACGGAATCACAAATGGAACCCCGATCAGAACCTCAAACATAGAGATGAAGAGAGCTACGTTGACGCTAATGTTTCCCCTCTGGAGGACCCTGGATCAGAGACTTACACAGAGCCCCTCTGTCCTTCCCCTGAGACGGAGAGAGAGAGGGGGAGAGAGAGGGAGGAGACGGAGAGCAGTGACGATAACGTAACACTTTACTCCATTCACCCTCCCCAAGACTACCCCTATCTACTGCTGCTACAGGGCTACAGCTACAGACAGGTAGGACACACACACACAGTGCTCCATTCACTCAACCAACGAGTACCCCACACACATTGAGTCTCATCAATCCCCCTCTTGAACCCCTCTCTCTCTGCCCCTCTCTCCCTCACCCTTCTCCTCCTCCCTCTCTTTCTGAGGTTGCTGCTCCATATGGAAACAGATAACTATGTTGTTCTCATTCTCTCAAGGTGTCTGTGGACAATGGACAGAGAATCTATCACAGTGTTCTCTCCCTCGTGGCTCCACTTTGTCCTCAAACTCTCTGCCTGCTCTTACTCACTGCATTGGACACACACACACACACACGCACACACATACATTGGTGATGTTCCATCACAATGCAGCAGGGGCGGACTGGCCATCTGGCATTTCGGGCAAATGCCATATGGGCTGGTCCATTTTTAGCCCAGTGGGCCTTTTCATAATTATTTGTCTAATAATGGGGGCATCAAGGAAAGAAATGGCCGGTGTGTTAGAAATGCCAGGGCCGAGTACTGGTCCTAGTCCGCCCCTGACATGCTACCGCTGTCTCACAGTAAACATTACAGTTGGAACATGTGCGATTCCAGGCAAGCGATCCCATTTTCCCACTGGAAAAATTCACAGAGACAGTTAGGGACAAACAGCAGAGAGAATCCTTGGAAATGCCAGCGTGAGCAGAAACGTGTGTAAAAACACAGATCCGTAAACAGAGTGGTGCAACATTGGCACTGCTTCCTGACTGATTACAGTGGGCTATAATGGATTCAGGGCGGGATACATACATGCACACACACACACGTGCATGCAAGATGTGCACACATACGCAACATAAGTAATCTTACGTCAGCACCTAGGATTTTGAATGTATTTGTTCATTGTTCCCACAGTAATCCATTTGTTATCTCACACAAAGGGTTAATCGTCCAAATATAATAGTTTCAAACTCACTCATGTGTAACACACATTTAATCTTGGATAGAGGCTGAATGAAGAGTTGAATACTGGTGTTTTGGTATTGAACTCATCTCATACTGTATGTTCTGCCAGGTATTCTAAAACTCATTTATCTCCTTCCCTCTCTCTCTCTCCCTCTCTGGGCATTTCCATCTAAAAGGACCCATTAGCACCAACATGTGAAGTTCATAGGAGCATGTCAAATTGGGTGTCAAATGAAAGCTAAGAGTCTATATTTTTTGAGAAATTAAGGCATACAGTGCCTTTGGAAAGTATTCAGACCTGTTGACATTTTCCACATTTTGTTCTGTTACAGCCTTATTCTAAAATTAATTACATTGTTTTTTTTCCCTCGTCAATCAACACACAATACCCCATAATGACAACGCAAAAAGTGGTTTTTAGATTTTTTTGCTAATTTGTTAAAAATAGAAAACTGAAATATCACATTTACATAAGTATTCAGACCATTTACTCAGTACTTTGTTGAAGCACCTTTGGCAGAGATTACAGCCTAGAGTCTTCTTGGGTGAGAGCTTGGCACACCTGTATTTGGGGAGTTTCTCACATTCTTCTCTGCAGATCCTCTCAAGCTCTGTCAGGTTGGATGGGGAACGTTGCTGCACAGCTATTTTCAGGTCTCTCCAGAGATGTTAGATCGGATTCAAGTCCGGGCTCTGGCTGGGACACTCAAGGACATTCAGAGACTTGTCCCGAAGCCACTCCTGTGTTGTCTTGGCTGTGTGCTTAGAGTCGTTGTTCTGTTGGATGGTGAACCTTCGACGCAGTCTGAGGTCCTGAGGGTTCTGGAGCAGGTTTTCATCAAGGATCAATCAATCAATCAATTTTATTTTATATAGCCCTTCTTACATCAGCTAATATCTCGAAGTGCTGTACAGAAACCCAGCCTAAAACCCCAAACAGCTAGTAATGCAGGTGTAGAAGCACGGTGGCTAGGAAAAACTCCCTAGAAAGGCCAAAACCTAGGAAGAAACCTAGAGAGGAACCAGGCTATGAGGGGTGGCCAGTCCTCTTCTGGCTGTGCCGGGTGGAGATTATAACAGAACCATGCCAAGATGTTCAAAAATGTTCATAAGTGACAAGCATGGTCAAATAATAATCAGGAATAAATCTCAGTTGGCTTTTCATAGCCGATCATTAAGAGTTGAAAACAGCAGGTCTGGGACAGGTAGGGGTTCCATAACCGCAGGCAGAACAGTTGAAACTGGAATAGCAGCAAGGCCAGGCGGACTGGGGACAGCAAGGAGTCACCACGGCCGGTAGTCCCGACGTATGGTCCTAGGGCTCAGGTCTCTCAGTTGGCTTTTCATAGCCGATCATTAAGAGTTGAAAACAGCAGGTCTGGGACAGGTAGGGGTTTCGTAACCGCAGGCAGAACAGTTGAAACTGGAATAGCAGCAAGGCCAGGCGGACTGGGGACAGCAAGGTGTCAGCATGCCCGGTAGTCCTGACGTATGGTCCTAGGGCTCAGGTTCTCAGAGAGAAAGAGAGAACGAGAGAATTAGAGAGAGCATACTTAAATTCACACAGGACACTGGATAAGACAGGAGAAGTACTCCAGGTATAACCAACTAACCCCAGCCCCCCGACACATAAACTACTGCAGCATAAATACTGGAGGCTGAGACAGGAGCGGTCCGGGAGACACTGTGGCCCCATCCGAAGAAACCCCCGGACAGGGCCAAACAGGAAGGATATAACCCCACCCACTCTGCCAAAGCACAGCCCCCGCACCACCAGAGGGATATCCTCAACCACCAACTTACAATCCTGAGACAAGGCCGAGTATAGCCCACAGAGGTCTCCACCACAGCACAAACCAAGGGGGGGCGCCAACCCAGACAGGAAGATCACGTCAGTAACTCAACCCACTCAAGTGACGCACCCCTCCTAGGGACGGCATGAAAGAGCACCAGCAAGCCAGTGACTCAGCCCTGTAACAGGGTTAGAGGCAGAGAACCCCAGTGGAGAGAGGGGAACCGGCCTGGCAGAGACAGCAAGGGCTGTTCGTTGCTCCAGAGCCTTTCCGTTCACCTTCACACTCCTGGGCCAGACTACACTCAATCATATGACCTACTGAAGAGATAAGTCTTCAGTAAAGACTTAAAGGTTGAGACCGAGTCTGCGTCTCTCACATGGGTAGGCAAACTGTTCCATAAAAATGGAGATCTATAGGAGAAAGCCCTGCCTCCCGCTGTTTGCTTAGAAATTCTAGGGACAATTAGGAGGCCTGCGTCTTGTGACCGTAGCGTACGTATTGGTATGTACGGCAGGACCAACTCGGAAAGATAGGTAGGAGCAAGCCCATGTAACGCTTTATAGGTTAACAGTAAAACCTTGAAATCAGCCCTTGCCTTAACAGGAAGCCAGTGTAGGGAAGCTAGCACTGGAGTAATATGATCAAATTTCTTGGTTCTAGTCAGGATTCTAGCAGCCGTATTTAGCACTAACTGAAGTTTATTTAGTGCTTTATCCGGGATAGCCGGAAAGTAGAGCATTGCAGTAGTCTAACCTAGAAGTAACAAATGCATGGATTAATTTTTCTGCATCATTTTGGACAGAAAATTTCTGATTTTTGCAATGTTACGTAGATGGAAAAAAGCTGTCCTTGAAACAGTCTTGATATGTTCGTCAAAGAGAGATCAGGGTCAAGAGTAACGCCGAGGTCCTTCACAGTTTTATTTGAGACGACTTTACAACCATCAAGATGAATTGTCAGATTTAACAGAAGATCTCTTTGTTTCTTGGGACCTAGAACAAGCATCTCTGTTTTGTCCGAGTTTAAAAGTAGAAAGTTTTCAGCCATCCACTTCCTTATGTCTGAAACACAGGCTTCTAGCGAGGGCAATTTTGGGGCTTCACCATGTTTCATTGAAATGTACAGCTGTGTGTCATCCGCATAGCAGTGAAAGTTAACATTATGTACAGAGGATCTCTCTGTACTTTACTCCGTTCATCTTTCCCTCGATCCTGCCTAGTCTCCAAGTCCCTGCCGCTGAAAAACATCCCCACAGCATGATGCTGCCACCACCATGCTTCACCGTAGGGATGGTGCCAGGTTTCATCCAGACGTGATGCTTGGCATTCAGGCCAAAGAGTTCAATCTTGGTTTCATCAGACCAGAGAATCTCATTTCTCATGGTCTGAGAGTCTTTAGGTGCCTTTTGGCAAACTCCAAGCGGGCTGTCATGTGCCTTTTACTGAGGAGTGGCTTCCGTCTGGCCACTCTACCATAAAGGCCTGATTGGTGGAGTGCTGCAGAGATGGTTGTCCTTCTGGAAGGTTCTCCCATCGCCACAAAGGAACTCTAGAGCTCTGTCAGAGTGAACATCGGGTTCTTGGTCACCTCCCTGACCAAGGCCCTTCTCTGCCGTTTGCTCAGTTTGGCCGGGCAGCCAGCTCTAGGAAGATTCTTGGTGGTTCCAAACTTCTTCCATTTAAGAATGATGGAGGCCACTGTGTTCTTGGGGACCTACAATGCTGCAGAAATGTGTTGGTACCCTTCCCCAGATCTGTGCCTCAGCACAATCCTGTCTTGGATCTCTACAGACAATTCCTTCAACCTCATGGCTTGGTATTTGCTCTGACATGCACTGTCAACTGTGGGACCTTATGTAAACAGGTGTGTGCCTTTCCAAATCATGTCCAATCAATTGAATTTACCACAGGTGGACCCCAATCAAGTTGTAGAAACATCTTAAGGATGATCAATGCAAACAGGATGCACCTGAGCTCAATTTCGAGTCTCATAGCAAAGGGTCTGAATATTTATGTAAATAAGGTATTTATTTTTATAAATTTGCAAACATTTCTAAGAACCTCTTTTCGCTTTGTCATTATGGGGTATTGTGTGTAGATTGCTGAGGAATGTATTTTATTTAATCAATTTTAGAGGAAGGCTGTAATGTAACAAAATGTGGAAAAGGTCAAGGGGTCTGAATACTTTCTGAAGGCAAGTATTCATTTTCAACCATTTTCCATCCTAAAAATTAGCAATAAGCAAAGGCTTTGATTTCTGGTCAAACAGATGGAAAAGGGGTCTTAGTCAATATCTAGTTGAACATTTCTTTAAAAAGTATTAGAAATACATCAAAACACAATAATGTTGAAGTAAAGACCTCTGCCAACTCATATCAACACATATTTAGTTTTGGAGAAATGATTTGCCTTCTGTAAGTTTAAGAAACATTGCCTTATGCATTGTAATTCCGTTACCAAAAACCCACATATCTTTAAGATATTTTCTAATTTCTCTGCAATTGAATTGGCTGGGAAATCATAGTATTCACAAACCACAGTTGGGACACCTGCTACTGTTCTCCCTTCCACTGGCGTACTGTTATGTTCAGTTCATACAGTGCCTTCAGAAAGTATTCATACCCCTTGAGTTATTCCACATTTTGCTGTGTTACAGCCTGATTTCTAAATTGATTAAATATGTATTTTTTCTCTCACCAATTTACACACAATAACCTAAAATGTCATTTTTCCAACAATTGTTTACAGACAGATTATTTCACTTATAATTCACTGTATCACAATTCCAGTGGGTCAGAAGTTTACATACACTAAGTTGACTGTGCCTTTAAACAGCTTGGAAAATTCCAGAAAATGATGTCATGGCTTTAGAAGCTTCTGATAGGCTAATTGACATAATTTGAGTCAATTGGAGGTGTACCTGTGGATGTATTTCAAGGCCTACCTTCAAACTCAGTGCCTCTTTGCTTCACATCATGGGAAAATCAAAAGAAATCAGCCAAGACCTCAGAAAAACAATTGTAGACCTCCACAAGTCTGGTTCATCCTTGGGAGCAATTTCCAAACGCCTGAAGGTACCACGTTCATCTGTACAAACAATAGTACGCAAGTATAAACACCATGGGACCACACAGCCGTCATACTGTTCAGGAAGGAGACGCGTTCTGTCTCATAGAGATGAACGTACTTTGGTGCAAAAGATGCAAATCAATCCCAGAACAACAGCAAAGGACCTTGTGAAGATGCTGGAGGAAACAGGTACAAAGGTATCTATATCCACAGTAAAACGAGTCCTATATCGACATAACCTGAAAGGCCGCTCAGCAAGGAAGAAGCCACTGCTCCAAAACCACCATAAAAAGCCAGACTACGGTTTGCAACTGCACATGGGGACAAAGATCGTACGTTTTGGAGAAATGTCCTCTGGTCTGATGAAACAAAAATAGAACTGTTTGGCCATAATTACCATTGTTATGTTTGGAGGAAAAAGGGGAAGCCTTGCAAGCCGAAGAACACCATCCCAACCGTGAAGCACAGGGGTGGCAGCATCATGCTGTGGGGGTGCTTTGCTGCAGGAGGGACTGGTGCACTTCACAAAATAGATGGCATCATGAGGAAGTAAAATTATGTAGATATATTGAAGCAACATCTCAAGACATCAGTCAGGAAGTTAAAGCTTGGTCGCAAATGGGTCTTCCAAATGGACAATGATCCCAAGCATACTTCCAAAGTTGTGACAAAATGGCTTAAGGACAACAAAGTCAAGGTATTGGAGTGGCCATCACAAAGCCCTGACCTCAATCCTATAGAAAATGTGTGGGCAGAACTGAAAAAGCATGTGCGAGCAAGGAGGACTACAAACCTGACTCAGTTACACCAGCTCTGTCAAGAGGAATGGGCCAAAATTCACACAACTTATTGTGGGAAGCTTGTGGAAGGCTACCCGAAACCGTTTGGCACAAGTTAAACAATTTAAAGGCAATGCTACCAAATACTAATTGAGTGTATGTAAACGTCTGACCGACTGGGAATGTGATGAAAGAAAGAAAAGCTTAAATAAATAATTCTCCTACTATTATTCTGACATTTCACATTCTTAAAATAAAGTGGTGATCCTAACTGACCTAAAACAGGGAATATTTACTGGGATTAAATGTCAGGAATTGTGAAAAGCAGAGTTTAAACGTATTTGGCTAAGGTGTATGTAAACTTCCGACTTCAACTGTATCTGTTTTGACTATGACAGTTTACAATCTAAGGTAACACCAAGTAATTTAGTCTCCTCAACTTGTTCAACAGCCACACCATTCATTACCAGATTCAGCTGAGGTCTAGAGCTTAGGGAATGATTTGTACCAAATACAATGTACTTAGTTTTAGAGATGTTCAGGACCAGTTTATTACTGGCCACCCATTTCAAAACTGACTGCAACTCCTTGTTAAGGGTTTCAGTGACTTCATTAGCTGTGGTTGCTGACACATATATTGTTGAATCATCAGCATACATGGACACAAAGGCTTTGTTTAATGCCAGTGGCATGTCATTGGTAAAAATTGAAAAAAGTAGAGGGCCTAGAGAACTGCCCTGCGGAACACCCCACCGTACATGTTTGACATTAGAGAAGCTTCCATTAAAGAAAACCCTCTGAGTTCTATTGGATAGATACCTCTGAATCCATGATATGGCAGAGGTTGAAAAGCCATAAAACATACGTTTTATCAACAACAGGTTATGGTCAATAATATCAAAGGCTGCACTGAAATCTTACAGTACATCTCCCACAATCTTATTATTATCCATTTCTTTCAACCAATCATCAGTCATTTGTGTCAGTGCAGTACACGTTGAGTGCCCTTCTCCATAAGCATGCTGAAAGTCTGTTGTCCATTTACAGAGAAATAGCATTGTATTTGGTCAAACATTTTTTTCCAACAGTTTGCTAAGAGCTGGCAGCAAGATGATTGGTCTGCTGTTAGAACCAGTAAAGGCCGCTTTGGCTCCCCTCCAGGCCTGAGGACAAACACCTTCCTTTAGACTCAGATTAAATATATGACAGATAGGAGTCGCCATAGAGTCAGCTACCATCCTCAGTAGCCTTCCATCTAAGTTATCAATGCCAGGAGGTTTGTCATTATTGATCGATAACAATACTTTTTTACAAAAATCAAACTTACAATTATTTATTTTTTATGCATGAAAATGATGGCTCACTGTTCGTTGTTGGCATCCTGCTTAAGTTTGCCCACTTTGCCAATGAAGTAATCATTAAAATAATTGGCAACATCAAATGGTTTTGTGATGAATAAGCCATCTGATTCGATGAAAGATGGAGTTGAATTTGTCTTTCTGCCCATAATTTCATTTGAAGTATGCCAAAGTGTTTTTCCATCATTCTTTATATCATTGATCTTGGCTTCATAATACAGTTTCTTCTTCTTTTTGTTAAGTTTAGTCACATAATTTCTCAATTTGCAGTAAGTCAGCCAGTTAGATGTGCAGCCAGACTTATTAGCCACTCCTTTTGCTCCATCTCTTTCAACCATACAGATTTTAAATTCCTCCTCAATTCATGGAGCCTTAACAGTTCTAACAGGTGCATGTTTATCAATAATTGGAAGAAGTAATTATATACATTAATCAAGTGCAGCATCTGGATGCACCTTATTAATCCAATCTGACCAACAAATATTTTTTACATCATCCATATAAGAGTCACAGCAAAAACTCTTATACACTATTTTAGGCCCAGCTCTTGGAACCTTGGTTCTCCTGGATATAGCCACTATATTGTGATAACTGCATCCAATGGGTACAGATACAGCTTTAGAACATAGTTCTACAGCATTAGTAAAAATGTGATCAATACATGTGGATGATCTTGTTCCTGTAGTGTTTGTAAACACTCTGGTAGGTTGATTAATAACCTGAACCAGATTACAGGCACTGGTTACAGTGAAAAGCTTCCTCTTGAGCAGACAGCTTGACACAAACCAGTCAATATTCAGGTCCCCAAGAAAGTAGACCTCTCTGTTTACATCACATTCTCTATCAAGCATTTCACACATATTATTTAGATACTGACTGTTAGCACTTGGTGGCCTATAGCAACACCCCAAAATAATAGGCTTTAGATGAGGCAGGTGGACCTGCAGCCACAGTACTTCAATAACACTTGATATGAAATTTTCTCTAAGCATTGCTGGGATATGGCTCTGAATATACACTACATACACTAAGGTATGTCGATACCTGAGCCACAAGAGCATTAGTGAGGTCGGGCACGGAGGTTGGGCGATTCTTTCAACCAATCATCAGTCATTTGTGTCAGTGCAGTACACGTTGAGTGCCCTTCTCTATAAGCATGCTGAAAGTTGTCAATTTGGCTCGCAGTCAGCATTCCAATTCATCCCAAAGGTGTTCGATGGGGTTGAGGTCAGGGCTCTGTGTAGGCCAGTCAAGTTATTCCACACCGATCTCGACAAATCATTTCTGTATGGACCTCGCTTTGTGCACGGGGGCATTGTCATGCCGAAACAGGAAAGGGCCTTCCCCAAACTGTTGCCACAAAGTTGGAAGCACAGAATCATCTAGAATGTCATTGTATGCTGTAGAAGCAAGATTCCCCTTCACTGGAACTAAGGGGCCTAGCCCGAACCATAAAAAACAGCCCAAGACCATTATTCCTCCTCCACCAAACTTGACAATTGGCAATATGCATTGGGGCAGGTAGCGTTCTCCTGGCATCCGCCAAACCCAGATTTGTCCATCAGACTGCCAGATGGTGAAGCGTGATTCATCACTCCAGAGACCGCATTTCCACTGCTCCAGAGTCCAATGGCGGCGAGCTTTACACCACTCCAGCCGACGCTTGGCTTTGCACATGGTGATCTTAGGCTTGTGTGCGGCTGCTCGGCCATTGGAAACCCATTTCATGAAGCTCCCAACAAACAGTTATTGTGCTGACGTTGCTTCCAGAGGCAGGTTGGAACTCGGTAGTGAGTGTTGCAACCGAGGACAGACTATTTTTTACGCGTTATGCGCTTCAGTACTCGGTGGCCCCGTCCTGTGAGCTTGTGTGGCCTACCACTTCGCGGCTGAGCCGCTGTTGCTCCTAGATGTTTCCACTTCACAATAACAGCACTTACAGTTGACCGGGGCAGCTCCAGCAGAGCAGAAATTTTATGAACTGACTTGATGGAAAGGTGGCATCCTATGACGGTGCTACGTTGAAAGTCACTGATCTCTTCAGCGAGGCCAATGTTTGTCTATGGCTGTGTGTTCGATATTATACACCTGTCAGCAACGGGTGTAGCTGAAATAGCCTAATCTAATTTGAAAGGGTGTCTACATACTTTTGTGTATATAGTTTATATAGCAACACCTCCCCCATAAGCATTCCTGTCTCCTCTATAGATGTTATATCCTTGTATTGCTACTGCTGTATCATCAAAGGAATTATCTAAGTGAATCTCAGAAATTGCTAATTATATGAATGTTATCTGATGTTAGCAAGTTATTGATTTCATTAGCCTTATTTCCAAGGCTACATATATTAATATGGGCTATTTTCAGCCCTTTCCTGGGTAGCTTCTCAGAGATAGACATAATATGGAAAATAATAAACAAAGCAAGAGGGAAAAAAACATACATTTAGCAGTCCATTAATCACTTGGTGTGTGTAAGAGTGTGTGTGTGTGCTGTGGGGTTAAAGCTACGAGCCCTTAGGCTTGGTTCTCTCATCCATTCCAGGCTCTTGGGAGGGAGGGTGGACAATGAGCCTGTCATATCAGATGTAAGCGCTCTGGCAGCTTTCATGGCCGGGATAAGTTATTTTCTCTTCTGGCGCACAGCTTCAGAATATTTCTTGTTGAGGAAGATGTATGTTCCCCTCAAGTTCTTGGCTCTTTCCAGAACCGCAACCTTGGCTCTTTCCAGAACCACTACCTTATCCTTGAACCTCAGGAACTTGATAACTATCGGCATGGGCCTGTCACCTGGGACGGTGGTGGGTTTTCCAGTCCTGTGGGCGCGCTCCAACTCAATCTTCCTGTGGTCCATCTTCAGTTTTTCCGAGATCATATTCCTCACTTTGTCCTCAGACTCCGTCCAGGTCTCGTGGAGATTCTGCAATTCCGTCTACAACAATGTTGTTACACCTTGATTGTCCCTCGAGACAATCTGATTTCTCTGTCATTGTTATCATGGATTCACATACAGAACTAATGTCCTCTTTTACATTTACATTTTACATTTTAGTCATTTAGCAGACGCTCTTATCCAGAGCGACTTACAGTGAGTGCATACATTTTTTATACTCTTTCAATGACTTACAGATTGTTGTCATCTTGCCGTTTTTCCTGTTTAAACTCATTTAGCTGACTCTGGAAGAACTGCATACTGTTCTTCAGGTCCTGGACCTCTCTGGTCAGGTCGTTCATTATTTTATTAGTTGACTCCACCAGTATTTGGGCACAACACTTGAAGCTATTTTCTTGTTGTTGTAACAACTGCTTGTAGAACTCTTTTGTTCGTTTAAAAGATTATTCACCTGTGATAGAGAGACACCACTGTCCTCAACGGTACTCCCACCGGATTTGGTCTTTGTCATGGTAGCAACGTAGGCTACGCTGTTACTCCCCGGAATTCCAGACAGGGCAGGTCGCAGGGTAGATGGAAACAGCAACAAACATTAGGGATCTAGACAGCCACAAGCCTGGGACAATCCACGGTCCCAGCCACAATGGCTAACCGCGTCGCGGGCTGCGTTCAAGTCCTCAAGGAAACCCTGCTAGTTTGATAGGCAGCTAACAGTGGCAGCTAGGCTAGCTGCTATGCCAAGCAGCTCTTCAGACCCTTGGTCGGCAGGATCCCTGGATAGATAGCAGCGGACCCAGCAACTGATGCCAACCGCGTAGCGGGATCCAAAATCAAAAGGTAGCTAGCTAGTAACCAAACTTTTCCAATAGAACACTTTTTCAGACACTTTCAAAACTTTCCAAACCAACAAACCGAGCGCTGCCTCATAACACGTACAACAGGAAGTAAAGAAAAGTACAGTACAGTACTATACAGTATGGTACAGTACAGTAGAGTTCAGTACAGTAGAGCACATTAGAGTAGAGTACAGTATAATGTGCTGTATTATACTGTACTCAACTATACTGTGCTGAACATATCTACTTTCCTGCACTCTACTGTACTGTGCGTTGCTGTACTCTACTCTACTGTGCTGTACTGTGATGTCCAAACTTGTGGAACAAAGACGTCTATGATTGGTTCAGATTTGGTCTGGTCCGGACCAACCAAATGTGGTCTTGTTTGGGGGTGGAGCTCATTAGAATAATAGCCAATGTGTAGAATAATACCCAATGTTTGCAAAATAAGGATATTGCATATTTTTACCTTTGTGTACCTATTCAGGATACATCACCATCAAGAGAATAATAGTCATATCCATAATTATGAATTTCTGTATTGTATACATCAGGGGCCCATGATGTAATTCCGTTATCATAATTCTGTAAATGTAAATCCACTTCACCTACTGTAGTTCAATAACCAAAATAAAAAATGTTAAACCCAAGGTGTCATGTCATAGCCGGCACTCCATTCTTTCTGTAGACATCTTTGAATCTTAATTCGGATTAGATGTTTAAGAGATTTGGAAAATGTGGTCGCATGAAAAACTGAGGGAGATTTTACCCTAATGCTGTTACCAAACTTTGCATCTGCACAGTTCTTCCTGTAAATGTTTTTTTTTGTGAAATTTGCTGTGTAAATTGTTCAAAGTAGTCATTGTACATATAGTTGTATGGTTTGCTAAACTTTGAAATCAATGGTTTTTGTTTGGCATACATTTTAAATTGAAAAATCTGAGTCAAAGCGTAATTCCGTTATCGTGGAATTGCCATTCTACAGATTGGTGGGGAACCTTAGGCTCTTCATCCATACAGTGAGGGAAAAAAGTATTTGATCCCCTGCTGATTTTGTACGTTTGCCCACTGACAAAGACATGATCAGTCTATAATTTTAATGGTAGGTTTATTTGAACAGTGAGAGACAGAATAACAACAAAAAAATCCAGAAAAACGCATGTCAAAAATGTTATAAATTGATTTGCATTTTAATGAGGGAAATAAGTATTTGACCCCTCTGCAAAACATGACTTAGTACTTGGTGGCAAAACCCTTGTTGGCAATCACAGAGGTCAGACGTTTCTTGTAGTTGGCCACCAGGTTTGCACACATCTCAGGAGGGATTTTGTCCCACACCTCTTTGCAGATTTTCTCCAAGTCATTAAGGTTTCGAGCCTGACGTTTGGCAACTCTAACCTTCAGCTCCCTCCACAGATTTTCTATGGGATTAGGGTCTGGAGACTGGCTAGGCCACTCCAGGACCTTAATGTGCTTCTTCTTGAGCCACTCCTTTGTTGCCTTGGCCGTGTGTTTTGGGTCATTGTCATGCTGGAATACCCATCCAAGACCCATTTTCAATGCCCTGGCTGAGGGAAGGAGGTTCTCACCCAAGATTTGACGGTACATGGCCCCGTCCATCGTCCCTTTGATGTGGTGAAGTTGTCCTGTCACCTTAGCAGAAAAACACCCCCAAAGCATAATGTTTCCACCTCCATGTTTGACGGTGGGGATGGTGTTCTTGGGGTCATAGGCAGCATTCCTCCTCCTCCAAACACGGCAAGTTGAGTTGATGCCAAAGAGCTCGATTTTGGTCTCATCTGACCACAACACTTTCACTCAGTTCTCCTCTGAATCATTCAGATATTCATTGGCAAACTTCAGACGGGCCTGTATATGTGCTTTCTTGAGCAGAGGGACCTTGCGGGCGCTGCAGGATATCAGTCCTTGATGGCGTAGTGTGTTACCAATTGTTTTCTTGGTGACTATGGTCCCAGCTGCCTTGAGGTCATTGACAAGATCCTCCCATGTAGTTCTGGGCTGATTCCTCACTGTACTCATGATCATTGCAACTCCACGAGGTGAGATCTTGCATGGAGCCCCAGGCCAAGGGAGATTGACAGTTATTTTGTGTTTCTTCCATTTGCGAATAATCGCACCAACTGTTGTCACCTTCTCACCAAGCTGCTTGGCAATGGTCTTGTAGCCCATTCCAGCCTTGTGTAGGTCTACAATCTTGTCCCTGACATCCTCGGAGAGCTCTTTGGTCTTGGCCATGGTGGAGAGTTTGGAATCTGATTGATTGATTGCTTCTGTGGACAGGTGTCTTTTATACAGGTAACAAACTGAGATTAGGAGCACTCCCTTTAAGAGTGTGCTCCTAATCTCAGCTCGTTACCTGTATAAAAGACACCTGGGAGAAAGAAATCTTTCTGATTGAGAGGGGGTCAAATACTTATTTCCCTCATTAAAATGCAAATCAATTTATAACATTTTTGACATGCGTTTTTCTGGATTTTTTTGTTGTTATTCTGTCTCTCACTGTTCAAATAAACCTACCATTAAAATTATAGACTGATCATTTCTTTGTCAGTGGGCAAACGTACAAAATCAGCAGGGGATCAAATACTTTTTTCCCTCACTGTACATAGGGCCTTCAGAGGGTGTTGGGCTCTGTTGATGATGAGGGAGATCTGGAGTTGTTCTTTTAAACCCCTTTTAAACTGCTATTTTTCTTACAGGCTGGGCCACGAGGGCCGTGGTGCGTAATGTCTGACGGTTGAATATTGATGTACTGTAGGCTCTTGACCCAATACAGTAAATGGGATTTTACAATTCAAATTCTCTCTCTTTTTCTCCTCAGGACTTCGTCATCTACCTACTGAACGTTTCAAGCACTTTGATTGGTCGTTGTAGTGGCGAAGACAAGGAGAGGTCAAAGGTTGACTTCCTGCTCTCTGCCCCCGACATCCTGCCTCGTCACTGCTGCCTATGTCGTCATGACAACAACGATAAAGGTTGTTCCACCGTCTGGCTCCGCCCCTTCCACAGCGCTATGGTAACACGGAACGGGGAGACGTTGTCCAAAGAGGCGGAGCTTAGTCCAGGTGATGTCATCGGGATGGGACGTCACTACCTGTTCTTGTTCAAGGACCCCACTGCCTGGGTTGTTATGCAGAAGGTGAATAAGTTAAAATCAAATCAAATTGTATTGGTCACATACACATGTTTAGCAGATGTTATTGCGGGTGTAGCGAAATGCTTGTGTTTCTAGCTCCAACGGTGCAGTAATATCTAACAATTCACAACAATACACATAATACACACAATCTCAAAGTAAAATAATGGAAATAAGAAATATATCAATATTAGGACGAGCAATGTCGGAGTGGCATAGACTAAAATACAGTAGAATAGAATACAGTATATACATATGAGATGAGTAAAGCAAAAATATGTAAACATTATTAAAGTGACTAGTGTTCCATTATTAAAGTGGCCAGTGACTTCAAGTCTATGTACAGTTGAAGTCAGAAGTTACACTTAGGTTGGAGTCATTAAAACTCGATTTTCAACCACTCCACAAATGTCTTGTTAACAAACCATAGTTTTGGCAAATCGGTTAGGACATCAACATTGTGCATGACACAAGTCATTTTTCCAACAATTGTTTACAGACAGATTATTTCACTTAGAATTCACTGTATCACAATTCCAGTGGGTCAGAAGTTTACATACACTAAGTTGACTGTGCCTTTAAACAGCTTGGAAAATTCCAGAAAATGATGTCATGGCTTTAGAAGCTTCTGATAGGCTAATTGACATAATTTGAGTCAATTTGAGGTGTACCTGTGGATGTATTTCAAGGCCTACCTTCAAACTCAGTGCCTCTTTGCTTGACATCAAGGGAAAATCAAAAGAAATCAGCCAAGACCTCAGAAAAACAAGTGTAGACCTCCACAAGTCTGGTTCATCCTTGAGAGCAATTTCCAAACGCCTGAAGGTACCATGTTCATCTGTACAAACAATAGTACGCAAGTATAAACACCATTGGACCACGCAGCCGTCATACCGCTCAGGAAGGAGACGCGTTCTGTCTCCTAGAGATGAACCTTTGGTGCGAAAAGTGCAAATCAATGCCAGAACAACAGCATTGTGTTGTGTGCCTTTCTGCAGATCCACAAAGAGAAGCTGAATACACTCTGTAGCAAGTCAATAATAGTTATTTAACAAGTATGTACTGCCTTTCTTCATGTGAAGATACTGGAGGAAACAGGTACAAAAGTATCTATATCCACAGTAAAACAAGTCCTATATCGACAACCTGAAAGGCCGCTCCGCAAGGAAGAAGCCAGTGCTCCAAAACCGCCATAAAAAAGCCACACTATGGTTTGCAACTGCAAATGGGGACAAAGATCGAACTTTTTGGAGAAATGTCCTCTGGTCTGATGAAACAAAAATAGAACTGTTTGGCCATCGTTATGTTTGGAGGAAAAAGGGGGTGCTTGCAAGCCGAAGAACACCATCCCAACCGTGAAGCACGGGGGTGGCAGCATCATGGTGTGGGGGTGCTTTTCTGCAGGAGTTACTGGTGCACTTCACAAAATAGATGGCATCATGAGGAAGGAAAATTATGTGGATATATTGAAGCAACATCTCAAGACATCAGTCAGGAAGTTAAAGCTTGGTCGTAAATGGGTCATCCAAATGGACAATGACCCTAAGCATACTTCCAATGTTATGGCAAAATGGCTTAAGGACAACAAAGTCAAGGTATTGGAGTAGCCATCACAAAGCCCTGACCTCAATCCTATAGAAAATGTGTGGGCAGAACTGAAAAAGTGTGTGCGAGCAAGGAGGCCTACAACCCTGACTCAGTTACACCAGCTCTGTCAGGAGGAATGGGCCAGAATTCACCCAACTTATTGTGGGAAGCTTGTGGAAGGCTACCCGAATCGTTTGACCCAAGTTAAACAATTTAAAGGCAATGCTACCAAATACTAATTGAGTGTATGTAAACTTCTGACCCACTGGGAATGTGATGAAAGAAATAAAAGCTGAAATAAATAATTCTCTCTACTATTATTCTGATATTTCACATTCTTAAAATAAAGTGGTGATCCTAACTGACCTAAGACAGGGAATATTTACTAGGATTAAATGTCAGGAATTGTGAAAACGGAGTTTAAATGTATTTGTCTAAGGTGTATGTAAACTTCCGACTTCAGCTGTATATAGCGCAGCAGCCTCTAAGGTGCAGGGTTACGTAACCGGGTGGTAGCCGACTAGTGATGGCTATTTAACAGTCTGATGGCCTTGAGATAGAAGCTGTTTTTCAGTCTCTCTGTCCCAGCTTTGATGTACCTGTACTGACCTCGCCTTCTGGATGATAATGGGGTGAACAGGCAGTTGCTCGGGTGGTATTTTTGCCTTCCTGTGACATCGGGTGCTGTAGGTGTCCTGGAGGGCAGGTAGTTTGCCCCTGGTGATGTGTTGGGCAGACCGCACCACCCTCTGGAGAGCCCTGTGGTTGCGGGCGGTGCAGTTGCCGTACCAGGCGGTGATACAGCCCGACAGGATGCTCTCAATTGTGCATCTGTAAAAGTTTGTGAGGGTTTTAGGTGCCAAACCACATTTTTTCAGATGTGTACGCAGAGAAAGCTTTCCACCTTCTCCACTGCGGTCCCGTCGATGTAGGTAGGGGCGTGCTCCCTCTGTCGTTTCCTGAAGTCCACGAGAAGCTCCTTTGTTTTGTTGACGTTGAATGAGAGATTATTTTCCTGGCACCACACTCCCAGGGCCCTCACCTCCTCCCTGTAAGCTGTCTCGTCATTGTTGGTAATCAAGCCTACTACTGTTGTGTCGTCTGCAAACTTGATGATTGAGTTGGAGGCGTGCATGGCCACGTAGTCATGGGTGAACAGGGAGTACAGGAGGGGGCTGAGCACGCACCCTTGTGGGGCCCCTGTGTTGAGGATCAGCGAAGTGGAGGTGTTGTTTCCTACCTTCACCACCTGGGGGCGGCCCGTCAGGAAGTCCAGGACCCAGTTGCACAGGGTGGGGTTCAGACCCAGGGCCCCGAGCTTAATGATGAGCTTGGAGGGTACTATGGTGTTGAATGCTGAGCTATGGTCAATGAACAGCATTCTTACATACAGTTGAAGTCGGAAGTTTACATACACCTTAGCCAAATACATTTAAACTCAGTTTTTCCACAATTCCTGACATTTAATCCTAGTAAACATTCCCTGTCTTAGGTCAGTTAAGATCACCACTTTATTTTAAGAATGTGAAATGTCAAAATAATAGTAGAGAGAATTATTTATTACAGCTTTTATTTCTTTCATCACATTCCCAGTGGGTCAGAAGTTTACATACACTCAATTAGTATTTGGTAGCATTGCCTTTAAATTGTTTAACTTGGGTCAAACGCTTCGGGGAATCTTCCACAAGCTTCCCACAATAAGTTGGGTGAATTTTGGCCCATTCCTCCTAACAGAGCTGGTGTAACTGAGTCAGGTTTGCAGGCCTCCTTGATCGCACACGCTTTTTCAGTTCTGCCCACAAATGTTCTATAGGATTGATGTCAGGGCTTTGTGATGGCCACTGCAATACCTTGACTTTTTATCCTTAAGCCATTTTTCCACAACTTTGGAAGTATGCTTGGGGTCATTGTCCATTTGGAAGACCCATTTGCGAACAAGCTTTAACTTCCTGACTGATGTCTTGAGATGTTGCTTCAATATATCTACATCATTTTCCTTCCTCATGATGCCATCTATCTTGTGAAGTGCACCAGTCCCTCCTGCAGCAAAGCACCCCCACAGCATGATGCTGCCAACCAAGTGCTTCACGGTTGGGATGGTGTTCTTCGGCTTGCAAGCTATCCCCTTTTTCCTCCAAACATAGCGATGGTCATTATGGCCAAACAGTTCGATTTTTGTTTCATCAGACCAGAGGACATTTCTCCAAAAAGTACGATCTTTGTCCCCATTTGCAGTTGCAAACCATAGTGTGGCTTTTTTATGGCGGTTTTAGAGCAGTGGCTTCTTCCTTGCTGAGCGGCCTTTCAGGTTATGTCGATATAGGACTCGTTTTACTGTGGATATAGATACTTTTGTACCTGTTTCCTCCAGCATCTTCACAAGGTCCTTTGCTGTTGTTCTGGGATTGATTTGCACTTTTCGCACCAAAGTACGTTCATCTCTATGAGACAGAACGCGTCTCCTTCCTGAGCGGTAAGACGGCTACGTGGTCCCATGGTGTTTATACTTGCATACTATTGTTTGTACAGATGAACGTGGTACCTTCAGGCGTTTGGAAATTGCTCCCAAGGATGAACCAGACGTGCGGAGGTCTACCATTTATTTTCTTAGGTCTTGGCTGATTTCTTTTGATTTTCCCATGATGTGAAGCAAAGAGGCACTGCGTTTGAAGGTAGGCTTTGAAATACATCCACAGATACACCTCCAATTGACTCAAATTATGTCAATTAGCCTATCAGAAGCTTCTAAAGCCATGACATCATTTTCTGGAATTTTCCACTGGAATTGTGACACAGTGAATTATAAGTGAAATAATCTGTCTGTAAACAATTGTTGCAAATATTACTTGCCAAAACTATAGTTTGTTAACAAGATATTTGTGGATTGGTTGAAAAACAAGTTTTAATGACTCCAACATAAGTGTATGTAAACTTCTGACTTCAACTGTAGGTATTCCTCTTGTCCAGATGGGGTAGAGCAGTGTGCAGTGCGATGGCGATTGCATCGTCTATGGATCTATTGGGGCGGTAAGCAAATTGAAGTGGGTCTAGGTTGTCAGGTAAGGTAGCCTCTCAAAGAACTTCATGATGACAGAAGTGAGTGGTACGGGCGATAGTCATTTAGTTCAGTTACCTTTGCTTTCTCGGGTACAGGAACGATGGTGGACATCTTGAAGCAAGTGGGAACAGCAGACTGGGATAGGGAGAGATTGAATATGTCCGTAAACACTCCAGCCAGCTGGTCTGCGCATGCTCTGAGGACGCGGCTAGGGATGCCGTATGGTCCGGCAGCCTTTCGAGGATTAACACGCTTAAATGTCTTACTCACGTCGGCCTCGGAGAAGGAGAGCCCACAGTCCTTGGTAGTGGGCCACGTCGCTGGCACTGTGTTATCCTCAAAGCGGGCGAAGAAGGTGTTTAGCTTGTCCGGAAGCAAGACGTCGGTGTCCGCGACGTGGCTGGTTTTCCCTTTGTAGTCCATGATTGTCTGTAGACCCTGCCACATACGTCTTGTGTCTGAGCCGTTGAATTGCGACTCCACTTTGTCTCTATACTAATGTTTTGCCTGTTTGCTTGCCTTACGGAGGGAATAACTGCACTGTTTGTATTCGGCCATATTCCCAGTCACCTTGCCATGTTTAAATGCGGTGGTTCGCGCTTTCAGTTTTGCACGAATGCTGCCATCTATCCACGGTTTCTGGTTTGGGTAGGTTTTAATAGTCACAGTGGGTACAACATCTCCAATATACCTACTGATGAACTCAGTCACCGTATCTGTGTATTCATTGATGTTATTCTCAGAGGCTACCCAGAACATATCCTAGTCCGCATGATCAAAACAATCTTGAAGCATGGATTCCGATTGGTCAGACCGGCGTTGAATAGTCCTTAGCACGGGTACTTCCTGTTTGAGTTTCTGCCTATAGGAAGGGAGGAGCAAAATGGAGTCGTGATCAGATTTGCCGAAGGGAGGGCAGGGGAGGGTCTTGTAGGCATTTCGAAAAGCTGAGTAGCAGTGTTCTAATGTTTTCTTAGTGCGAGTGCTACAGTCAATGTGTTGGTAGAACTTCAATAGCGTTTTCCTCAAATTTGTTTTGTTAAAATCCCCAGCTACAATAAATGCGGCCTCCAGGATATGTGGTTTCCAGTTTGCATAAAGTCCAGTGTAGTTCTTTGAGGGCCGTTGTGGTATCGGCTTGAGGGGGAATATACACAGCTGTGACTATAACCAAAGATAATTTTATTGGGAGGTATTCTAGGTCGGGTGAACAAAAGTCACTATAACCACGTTTCCATCCACAGTTTTTATGCGAGTAAAGTCATACCGTATATAAACAAATCACGACAGCTGTGATGGAAACAGGGAGTTTAGGTACAATTTTATAAATGCCAACAGATAATTTGTTCATTCGACATGGTGGGATCTAAAATGTATTATGCGAGAAATGGCAGTGGAAACGTCTTTATGCCCAAATATTGATATAATAACCATCATATCGAAGTAAACTTGGAGTCACGCGATGATATGGTGTGTGGTCCTCCCACTATGACTCGGGAAACCATGCAGTTTATTAGGCTACATATTAAATAAGTTATGAACTTCACAGGGTGATGAAAGTGCACGGTGATCTTGATGCTCCTTTCCAATAAATATCGAGGTCTTAATGTGGTGACATGATGATAGATGCTTGACTGCCGTTTGACAAATACAAATATTTGAGCTCTTATCCATAATAATCTCATAATGTAGACTAGCCACACATCCTACCCACACTGTATCTGCGAGCTGTTGGCTAGAGCACACGTGCCAAGACCAGAGTAGGCACATTTGCTATTTAACGCAACAGTTGTTGTGATAGAAAAATTGGTAGAGTTGAAAATGCAATGGAAACATATTGAACTTTGGATTTGTATCCGCTATATGAACACTTAAGCGAAAAAGTACATTTTGTGTGCATTACATCATCATGCACTGATTTTTATCTGCAACAAGTCCATTTGTTGGAAACACTACTGGTGGGAAAATACTAATATTTTCTTTATGCCGATTCGAGAATATTTGCATGAAAATCAGTCGCCAATTGGATGGAAACCTAGCTTATGAAAACATTTAGAACTAACAATTTTATTCTAGCTCTGTGATTGTTACTAAACATATATTTTTGGGAGGTTTTAAGGTTTTACTTCTGATGCATTTTGTTTTTAGGTGAAGGACCCCACTTCTTCACCAGATCCTACAGTCACTGCTGCCCCCGGGGTTCTGCCCCAGGCCACTACACCCGCTACTAGTAAATCAGCACTCTGCAACACCTGCATGGCAGCTAGGAGGGAATCTAGTGGGACCAGAGAAATAAGGTAACATCTGCTCACTGGTTGCTGCTCCTACAAGCTTTTAGTTTTACAGGTCTTAATTGTAAATTATTTAGATTAAATAAAAAACGATTCACGAGTTTAAGGACCAGACATTGAAATGGGTTTGGAATATTTATTGAGGAAATGTAGTGGATGTGAGAATGAGGATTCAGGAGGGGAATGAGAATGGACCGGATGAATCAGAGAGCTGCAGATGAAGGATCCAGAGGGGTGGACTCTAGAGTTTGGCTTGGAGTCTCAGGTAGACATCATTGTCAGGCAGTGGTAGTTAGGCTGCTGTGGTGATGGAAACCTCCACAGGAGAGCCTTAGAAGAACATAAGAGATACTAGATAGAAGGTGGGATGCAAAACTCGATAAGGCTCATAAACACACAGCATCGTGACATGCGCTGCAGAACAAACCGGAAGAATGTTAGTTTGGTCAGGTTTAAGTAGGGTGGCAGTGGTGATTAAGGAGAGTGAGGACAGGTGTGGAGGCTGATTAGCAATGAGTTGCAGCTGATGCTTTTTAGGAGCTGCGTTCAAGGCAACTAGTTAAAGTGTTGCAAACAGTCATGGCGGCTGATTGGCAATTAGTAGCAGTTGCTAGGGAGCTGCGTTCAAGGCAACTAATTAAAGTGTTGCATTCAAGTCTGGTCCTCTCCTGAATTTTTTAAAATTCTTAACACCATAAAAAAAAAATATAGATACACGTTTCCACTGACATGGTCTTCATCAGGTCTAGAAGGGCCACAGCTTGCCTAAAAGACCCTGAGGGTCGCGACCTGAACCTACTCTACGTTGTGGAGCATGAGGAAACTGTCGTCAAGGAAATCGTTGCCATGGGGAGTGTCCATAGAGACAAGCCGCCGTTGACTGTAGCATTCCTGCTGAGTGTGTGTGTCGAACATTCCGCCACACACCTCCAAACCTCAGAACTCCGCAGACTACTGCTGCTCATAGCCAGCCAGTTCCAGAACGCCATGTGGGTCAGTGAGGTTACTGTATGTTACTTTATATTCAATATGGCTGTATGAATGATCATCTCTTATTTTCTCTTAAAAGTGTATGTAATAAATGATATAGCTACATTTGGATCAGAAACGTTTATAGGCCTAATATTTCATTTTGTCCCCATGCTTTGTTACAGGAACACACCAATGAGCTTGCTGCTAGTCAACCTGAAGTGTGAGTGCCTGCACAAAGCCAAATATTTCAATCTCTGTATTACACAGAGTTACACATGCCAATAAAATCCTTGCCACTGTATGATTATAGGCATAGGATCTGATTCCAGATCTGTTCCTTGGTATCCCAGTCTCTGTAGTGATCCAGAGGAGCAGCAGCCTCTCAACCTGGCAGAACTGGTCTCAGGCCTGCGTCCCCTGGTGGTCTGGATGTCCAACGCCATGGAGTTGCTGTATTACATCCAACAACAGCTTCCCCAAACACTGGCCTGGAGGTCACACAGAGAGCAGGGGGTGGAGGCAGAGGGAAAGGAACACAATGACAAGGAGGATGAAGAGAGGGAGGAGGAGTGTATGGGTTAGTTTTGGGCTTTTCTAGCCTCACCTGCTAGCCAGGGGACTAAAAGCCTAAAGAAAGCCTACGAAGAACTTTACGTAGGATCCATAACACCTATTAAGACATTTACCTATATTTTCTGTTTGTTGTCAGCCCTGTTGGAGATGAGGCTGTCGTATGTGAGGTCGGCCAGTGAAGAAGCCATGACGGTTCTGGAGGAAGTTATCATGTTGACCTTTCAGCAGTGTGTCTACTACCTCACCAAGGTCAGTATCCCACACACCTGAACTTTAAGCTCCATCAGTCACACTTTAGTGAGTTCAGCACCCGAGACTAGACCAGGGGTACACAACTGGCCTACAACTGGAGAACTTTAAAGGACTAAACTCCACAGCAACACGCTACATACCCCCTGATGTAGTAGTTAGCTCACATTGCTTTAGCTTTTCCCTTCAGGGACTGATAGGTTTGTTGTGTCTCTTAGTCTGAGAAAGAAAAACAATCAGAGAGGGAGTCGGTACAAAGAGTCCAGTTAGTTAGTCCTCTCTAGAGCAGAGCCCTGAGAGAGGCTTTCTGATAGAGCAGCCTTATTGGACTGCTACACTGGGGTCTTTATTGCTGGTCACAGACAGACAGCAGGGGCATTGTAGGGCTGTGTGTGTGCGTCAGGCCTCTTGTCATTAAGGAGTTTAGAAGTGTTGCCAGGTGTGTGTGTGTGTGTGCATGTGTGTATACTGTTTGAGAGGAACTATTGGCAGCTGGGGTACAGCTGGTTGCCTTATATCAGTCGGCACACCATCAGTCAAAGTGTGTAGTCTGACAAAGAATTCCACAATGGAAGTTTACTTTGTCATCTTTTGATCACTCCTTGGAGAGGGTCAGGGATCGTTGTTATCATAAACAGACGTCATAGACACAGTCCTCATCCACCTCGACCACCCTCTGCCTAACCCTGCCTGTGATCTGTGACTGCACACTACAGTACCTCCCAAACCAAGAGAACATGACATAGTCATGTACAGGAAGCCACGTCAAGCGTTAGCCATGTTAGCATTAGCATCAGCCAAGGTAAATTAACTCAAGCCGAGCATTAGGTGCAGCCTATGCTAAATGCTACGCTAACTGGAAGTCAGTTGTATGCTTACTGAGGCCAGAGGAGTCCATGGCACTGCTCCGTATCTGTTTCCTGTTCAGGAAGGAAGTGGGAGGGAAAGAGTATCATCACTATAATTTCTCCAAAGAGGAAACAGAATAGATTCCTGGAGAGGGTTCGGGGATAGGCAGGCTAGCAGGTTAGCAGTGATGACCTATTGAACTGTACAGGTCTTCAACTGAAGCTCCCAACCATATGACAGCATTGGTGCATTGGCATTTCAACTGACTCAGTCTACAGATAATGACAAGTGATTCATCCAACAGACAGAACCCTCTCTGTTATGTCTCCTGGGTTTCATAACCACGTCTTTATAACAATTCAATTATGACGAGACAGGAGACGGGAAACAGTTTAACCATTTATCTGGAACATGATCATCTCAACACACACAACTCCCATGATGCTCTTCGGCACAACCCCAACACACATCTCCTCCCACCTACTTAAATTGTACCCATTGTGAACAACAGTAACTGTTCTACAAGTCCAAGCATCTAGGTGCCCGCCTACCTCTTGAATGGTAACGGTGGTCAACCTGACTCTCAACAACAATGTCTCTAGACTGTGGCGTTGACACAGGTGTAGGTATTTGAGTAGCCTGTGTCACAGTCTCATCACACACTTGTGTTGTTGCGGCTGAGTCAGTGTCCTAAGAACATGACTGTGAGCCCCTAGGTGATGACTGCTGGGTCAGGGTGTCACCCAGTAACAGTTCTGGACCTCTCATGACTGGTGGTTCTGTCGGTGTGACCTTACTCAACAGTAACTGCCTACTGGGCACACTACGTCATTTCAACTTAATTGGGTAACATTTGGTTGAGACGTTGATCAACAAGATTAAAACGTACGTATATTCACACACTCAAAGAGAGTTTTAGAATTTTGGTAAGATCGAGTTTGAAAACTTTACTAATAATTACCTCAGTGCATTTGTAAAGTATTCAGATCCCTTGACTTTTTCCACATTTTATTACGTTACAGCCTTATTCTAAAATTGATTAAATACACATTTTCCCTCATCAATCTACACACAATACCCCATAATGACAAAGCGGAAACAGGTTTTAGAAATGTTTGCAAAAAAACAACAACAAATAACTGAAAAAACATCCTGTTTCCATTGATCATCCTTGAGATGTTTCTACAACTTGATTGGAGTCCACCTGTGGTAATTTCAATTGGAAAAGCACACGCCTGTCTATATAAGGTCCCACAGTTGACAGTGCATGTCAGAGCAAAAACCAAGCAATGAGGTCGAAGGAATTGTCTGTAGAGCTCTGAGACAGGATTGTGTCAAGGCACAGATCTGGGGAAGGGTACCAAAACATTTTTGCAGCTTTGAAGGTCCCCAAGAACACAGTGGCCTCCATCATTCTTAAATGGAAGAGGTTTGGAACCACCAAGACTCTTCCTAGAGCTGGCTGCCCGGCCAAACTGAGCAATCGGGGAAGAAGAGCCTTGGTCAGAGAGGTGACCAAGAACCCGATGGTCACTCTGACAGAGCTCCATCTCCTCTGTGGAGATGGGAGAACCTTCCAGAAGAACAACCATCTCTGCAGCACTCCACCAAGATTGAACTCTTTGGCCTGAATGCCAAGCGTCGCAACTGGAGGAAACCTGGCACCATCCCTTCGGTGAAGCATGGTGGTGGCAGCATCATGCTGTGGGGATGTTTTTCAGCGGCAGGGACTGGGAGACTAGTCAGGATCAAGGGAAAGATGAACGGAGCAAAGTACAGAGAGATCCTTGATGGAAACCATAGCACTCAAGACCTCAGACAGGGGCAAAGGTTCACCTTCCAACAGGACAACAACCCTAAGCACACAGCCAAGACAACGCAGGAGTGGCTTCGGAACAAGTCTCTGAATGTCCTTGAGATGGCCTAGCCAGAGCCCAGACTTGAACCCGATCGAACATCTCTGGAGAGACCTGAAAATAGCTGTGCATCGACGCTCCCCATCCAACCTGACAGAGCTTGAGAGGATCTGCAGAGAAGAATGGGAGAAACTCCCCAAATAGAAGTCTGCCAAGTTTGTAGCGTCATACCCAAGAAGAATCGGGCTGTAATCGCTGCCAAAGGTGCTTGAACAAAGTACTGAGTAAAGGGTCTGAATACTTACGTAAATGTGATATTTCAATTTTTTATATTTAATACATTTACAAAAATTTCTAAATACCTGTTTTTGCTTTGTCATTATGGGGTATTGTGTGTAGATTGATGAGAAATAAATATATTTAATCCATTTTAGAATAAGGCTGTAACGTAACAAAATTTGAAAAAAGTCAAGGGGTCTGAATACTTTCCGAATGCACTATAATTTTGTATATATTAGTTTTTTACTCAAACCACACCGCGGGCAGTATGTTTGACACCCCTGCTGTAAAGTTTTTCATCCTACCCAGCTCTCCATTAAATACTTTTACATGTTTATTTAAAATGGCCGGTAGGCTTGTGTCTCCATGTGTCATTGTAATCCAGTGTGATTTTCTCCAACCACAACCATCCCAGTAGTGATGGATAGTCCCCTTTCACGACGTAGAGTGGCAGCTTATCAGTTTGTCCGTTTAACTAAACTGTGAGCTCAGTGATACCTCTCACAGCGACAGATTCACCTGTGTAAGTCTTTAACACGATGTGTGCTGGCTGAAGTGGAAGGTGTTTCAGTGTCTTTTTGTAGACTGTGTCTGACACGAGATAGAGCTGCCCCTGTGTCTATCTCCATACGCACTGGTTGCCTCTCTAGCAACTGAGAGACACACTAGCCGTGCGGTCCCCTTGCAACAGTCAGGATATTCAGTTCGACTTCCTCGTCTGATGAGTCATTCATCCCAGTGGTCTCTTGCTCAAATGCGTGAACATGTCTCTTTTTCCTTTTGTTCGAATGTCTCTTTCTTCTTTTCAGTCTTTCACATTTTCTATTTTTGTTTCTGCACGCTCGCTCAATGTGGCCCTTTTTACCACAGGCTCGGCAATCCATGTCCTTACACCAGCATATAGGCGCCTGATGTCCCACCGTGCCTCAGTGGAAGCATGTGCCTTCATTTCTCTATCTGTGATTTTCAGTTGCAACTGTGCACTTTTCCTGATGAACTCAAACTGCTGATCCTCTTTAGCAGCTAGTTCCATGGACACACTGACTTCAGTGGCTCTTGACAAGGTCAGATTACTTTCAGTCAATAGTCTCTTTTGTGTAGCTTCACTCTGTAGCCCACATACTAGTCTGTCTCTATTGGTGTCATTTAGAACATCATTAAACTCACAGTGCTCTGATAGTTTATTTAATGCAGCAGCAAAACATTGTCACTGATTCTCCCTCTTCCGGATTTCTTTTGTGGAACCTTTCAGCAATAACTAGTGGTTTTGGTGAAAAGTGTCCTTTCAGTATTTCCACAATCTCCCCATACATCTTATTACCTGGCCTGACTGGCTGTAGCAGGCTGCGTAGTAAACTAATGTCTTTGGCCCCGTAACACAAAAAAATGTAGGCACAATTTTGTCCTCATCAATGTCATTTGCAAGAACAAAAAATCCAATGTTTTAAACAATTCCAGCCATTTTTCGTTTCTCAATAGGCTCCTGATTATCACTCACTAAATATTGTCCACAACCACATTTTCCTCAGTCACGTGATCTTCATTCACTTCACTCACTGACTTTTCATCCTCAAGTTAGCTCATTTAGCAGTTTTTAATTCCAAAGTTCGTCTTTCCTTTACTGTATATCCCTCCTATTTTAATCTCGTTGTTTTCCCACTCCAACGTCCGTCTTGAATCATTTTCTGCCATCGACGATGCTAACTCTCTCTTAGCTAGCTCGACTATTCACTTGCCTCTGCTAGCAATACACTGTGCTAACGGAAAATAAGTTTTAAACTTGTAAAAACCAACATCTTCCAGACAGAATAGTTCCTGTATGTTCAGACTTACTCATCATCAATCTTTTGTTATGTCTCCTGGGTTTCATAACCACATCTTTATAACAATTCAATAATGATGAGACGGGAAACAGGAATTCAGTTCAGTCATTTATCTGGAACATGATCATCTCAACACACACAACTCCCATGATGCTCTGCAACACAATCCCAACACACAACACTCTAGATAAGTTTGTGGTTTACATATTTTTGCACAATGCAGAAGGAAATGGTTGTCCACTCTGTGAACTACCTGGCCTCAGTATCCATTTCTGCTGTGCTGGGATGCATTTGAGTCATACGATCCTGAGGGTTTCCAGATGTTTAGGTCATGTCTGTTCATTCATGGATGACAATGTAATACTTACTGCTATATCTAAATTCCTGTAAATCTAGTGGTTTATTGGTATGTCTGATGATTCCTTTTTCCAAATCCATCCTCAATCTCTGTTTTGAGCTCATGGTCCTACTCAAGCTGTGTAGTCCTAGTGATTTGTGTGGTTCTAAGTTTGTGTTGCTCCTTGAGCTGTGCAGAGATGTGTAGTTCTGGTGATTGTGTGGTTGGTGGGTTTCTCTGGATGTAGATCTCCTCATCGATCATATATGTCAGGACTAGAGCTCTAGTTAGTTCCAGTTAGTTCTGACAGCTAGACTGGACCAAACAATGCTAGGAATGTGTTAGCAGCAGGGGCGAGCTGTGTGTGTGTGTGTGTGTGTGTGTGTGCAAGGCTAGCATTCATGGGGAAAGCTTCTCAAAGCCTCACTTCTTCACAGATCTCTATTCATCTTTGTATGGCAGCCAGGGTTATATTTTATAGGAAAAGGGTGTTTATCGAGGGCTACCTGTATGTGTGACTGTGTGTCAAGGTGTGTGACTGTGTGTGTGTGGGGGGGGGGTGTATGTTCAAGAGACAGGACCGCAGAATTGATATTCTCCCTCTCAATACTCTCCCTTGTCACAACACTCTGAGAATACTGGTCTGGTGTGTGTTGCGTGTGTGTGCTACTGTTTTCTGAGCAAATTCAAATGTAAACCAAACAGAGCTGAATGGCTTGTCTAAAGCTATAATAACAGAAATGAAATGATGTGCTTATATTGGGATCATGTCGTGCCATTCCATCTGGTGTAGGGGAAACAGATGCTGGTGTGGGCTGGAAAACAAAAGACTCTTCTGGTGATCAGCCGGTCCCAGAGGAGGACCTGGCATGAATACACAAACACGCACGCATGCACACACACACACACATACACACACACACACATACATACATACATACCCACACTTTCCGCCTACAGGGCATGATAAGTGCCATGGCTACATGTGGCATTACAGTGAAACACTGGAACATGGTGAGGGTGTGTCATTGTTTTGTTGGGCATCTGGTGATGAGCTACATTTTCCAACTGAAAACATGGACACATTGTTTGGGTCTATTTCTCCTAATTTCCACTGTCTCCTGTTTGGATGTCATGGGAAATGTTACGCTGATATATGCAATGGCTTAGGACTCATGAATGTACAGTATATAGGCCACTAAACCAGAGCAATAAGCATGGAGATATATTCACTATACTGCTGTACTATACTGTAAAGGGATGTGAAAGAGAATAAGTCACTCAGTGTTTCTGTACTGTACCACTCAGCAGTTTGTCATGCCAAGCCCACACACGCCAGACTCACAGGCTTTTTTCATAATACATATTCCGCTCTGTAGGAATGTCGATCCATGGAGCTCGCTGGCTGGTGTCTCCAGTGCCAAGTGAGATTGGGAGGAGGGGTGGGGTGGAGGAGAGTGCTGAGGGACAGGGAGGGGTGGGGGGGCTTGTTCTGTCTGACTACAATTAGCCAGAACAAAGCTATCATTGTCACAGCTAGCCTGCCCTGTAGAGCAGAGGAAAGGGGGCTTTTGGCTGAGAAGAAATTAGGGGGGGAGTAGCTGCAGACATTAACTGTAGTCTAGTCTCCCACTACTCTCTGTCAGACCTCATCTCTGGTCAAACACCCCACATTCACAGGGCAATCATTCTGCTGCAGGGGGAGCGGTATAATCTGTTATATTGTATATACAGTAGGTCCCGTGTAGCTCAGTTGGTTGTGGGTTCGATTCCCACGGGGGGCCAGTATGAAAATATATGTACTCACTAACTGTAAGTCGCTCTGGATAAGAGCATCTTCTAAATGACTCAAATGTAAATGTATCTTATCTTTGTATCCCCTCCAGACTCTGTACCCTATTCTGCCTAGTTTACTGGACAGTGACCCATTCAGGGGGAGCAGTGGGCTGCTTCTCCCCGAGGAAAATGAGCCGTTCCTGGATAGCGGTGGTGTGCAGGTCCCTGGGGAGACAGACCAGGTCCTGGAGGTCCTGACAGAGACCAGCAGACTGCTACAGGACTGTCAGCTCCACAATGAGATCTCCTCTCAGCTCCTGGCCTATCTCTTCTACTTCATCAATGCCTCACTGTTCAACACACTCATGGAGAGAGGTGAGGACACACACACACACACACACACTCTCTCTTTCTACGTCATCAACACTGATCTTTTTGTGTGTGAAGGTTCAGAGGTTGAATTCTACCAGTGGTCCAGAGGGGTCCATATCAGTGCTAACCTAGACCTGCTACTGGACTGGGCCCAAGGGTCTGGGTCTGGACTGGGAGACTTGGTTGTGGAACACCTCCACACACTCTCCTCTGCTGTCAACCTACTGGCCACGCCAAGGGAACAACTAATGCAGGTCAGAGACGCTCATACACACGTGCATGTGTGCATACACACACACACACACACACACACACACGGGAGAGGGGAGAGGTGACACACACACACGCTCACTCCTCCACACACACACTTTCCCTGTAGTCCTCCTGGGAGTCCCTGCGGTGTGCGTTCCCCAGTCTGAGTCCAGCCCAGCTCCACCACCTGCTGAGGGGCTACAGCCCAGCCACACCCTGGCCCCCACACTGGGCCCCTTCTGATGAGGATCAACTAGCTACACAGAACACTGGTCAGTTGGTTGATTGTCTGCTGTTAGTCCACTATAGTAAACATCTGGCTTGTTTTGTGGCTTGGTTTTTTCAGTGTTGCCATTTCAAACTGAGACAAGCAAACCAGCAACATAGACACAGTATTAAACCTATGATGACTACATGATATTTGTGCTACATGATCCTTTGATTTACTTTCTCTTAACCCGGTATCCTCCCCCTCTTGCCCTCCTCTCACTAGCTGATATCCTGGAGAGTTTTGACAGCCACCCTCCCCTGGTGCTGCCCAGCTCTGGTTTCAGCCTGGGGCTCAGGGGAGAGGTGACAGACTCAGGCCTGGCTGGACAGCTCAGGAGGTTGCAGGAGTTCATCAGCAACCTGTCTGTCAAAGAGTCACCAGGGAACATCACTCATACGCACACGCAACAGGTAACACATCTGGTTCACACCTATTGCTTGAATTAATTAGACATGGGTTTATATCTATATGATACTGGTCTACTACTTTTTTGTGGAACTATTTTGTTCTAGAACTCTTTTAGAACTCATATGCTCTGTTCTGGAACTCCCACAGGATTCCGCTGTTCCCATGGAAGCCAAGCTGACAAAAATGGCAACTCTCCCAAAGGCCTCCCTGGAGTTTTTCGACTCCCCCCCCGCAGAGAAGGTCCTACCTCTGGCCTCTCTCTCCAGCCCCTCTCCCCCATCACCCCACTCTCAATTATCTATGCCCTCTCCCCTTCACCCTCCCCCCTCTCCCCCCCTGCAAAGCCCCTCTCCCCCAAGTGATTTGAACTCTTGTGGGGCCCTGCTGACCCAGAAGCTGAAGAGCCTGGAGCTCAAGTTCAGAGAGACAGACCTAAGCCCCCTCACCCAGAGGAGGTCAGCCCTGGACCCCTCCTGTCTCCTCACCCCTCCTAACACCCCCCATAGCCTGGAGCTGGTTGACCCAGAGACTGAGCATCGGGAGGATGAAGAGGAGGATGAAGAGGTGTTTACTCTAGAGCTACAGAGAGGAGATAGAGGACTGGGATTGGCTCTGGTGGATGCAAGGGTGAGCTAAAGAGACAATGATATACACTTTTAAAAATTACTATTTGGATCAACCCAAAAAACAATACTTCAACTGGTTACAAGTAAATGAGTTAGGTTTTCTCATTTGAAAAAAACTACATTTGTTGAAACCAAATATATTATTCAATGCCAACTGTTATATTTGATTATTAACAAACCTATATTTCAAGTTGTAACCTATTTCTTTCAACACTCAACCTACTTTTCCCCTTTGGTTAAACCTAATAAATAACAAATACAACCTAATGTCAACCTACTGGCCACGCCAAAGGAACAACTAATGCAGGTCAGAGATGCTCATACACACGTGCAAAGGTGACACACAAACGCTCACCCCTACACACACACTTAATGCCGATTTATTTCCCTGTGAGTTACAAACAATTGGGTTAAAAAAAAAACAATTAAATCAGTTCCCCTGTAAATTAATGAATGAAGTTTGTTCAATAACTTGAAATAATCTTTCCAAACGTATCCTTTACAGAATACCTTTTTTGACATTTTAGTCATTTAGCAGACAATTTATCAGGCTGTCTTATCCAGAGCAATTAGGGTTAACTGCCTTGTTCAAGGGCACATCAACAGATTTTTTTGACCTAGTTGGCTCGGGATTCACCTTTCAGTTTCTGGCCCAACACTCTTAACCGCAAGGCTAACTCCACATTTACTAACCACAATATCATAACCAACTATGGCTACATGAACACAGACAACTTATCAGGCTGTTTAATATCATGTGCCCTCATATTTTTACAGATGCTGGCAGTGTTTAAGTTAGAATAAGAAATACAATAGACCACATTAACTGGAAATGACATTCAATCTCACGGGTGGGCAAAAAGAACAAAGTGAAAGCCTCGCCCCAATAAACCACACCTCCAACTCTTCTGATTGGCTGCCACCGCTACATTGCCGCCACCGCTTTTCAATGCACATGCACATATGAGGTGTTGAAAGCAATTAAGAAGCTTTCACTCAATTCCAATAATCACATTGATCAGACAAACTGATTAGAATAGGTTGAACAAACCAAAGCGTAATTTTCGATAATTCCAACAGTGTACTCTTCTCTATTCTGCCCCATCTAAAACATCCTGCAGCTCTCCAGGACCAGTGGTGTTTGTGTTGTCTGAGTGACTGGCCTTAACCTTGGTGAGGTTTATCTTTAGGTAATAACTCACTCTGAAAACATCCACTTTAGACCTCCCTGGTTGCCCTGATGGCTATCTGCGATAACTCACTCAGAGTCTGTGAGAAAAAACAACAAGGTCCATGGTCAAATCCATGAAGCTCAGATGACAGGAGTAGCCATTTTTATCATCTCCTCTATCTGCCCTAAAAACCAAGTTTCGTCATATATCATTGTATGAAGCTCTATACTGTCTCCTCCACACCTGGGTCCAATAGTCCAGCATGGTGGTCTGAGAACTGTTTGTTTTCTTTAAAATAGCAGATAATTAAGAGCTTTTCAGGACTGGGTTTTTATCTGGGTTTGCATGACTTGTTTGGGGTTAAGATTTCGAGGTAATTAGTAGACATGAGAGGATGCAAATGGTCTGTTTTTGGTATGCATTATTTGGCCACTCGGTCTCTGGAGGTCTATTTTGTGTCGGACATTGCCCTCTGGTGGTCTGAAAACTAAGTGCAATTTCGATGTTGAACATGAGTAAATAACCTCATGTCACAGTGAATACGTTTACATGCACACTAATAATTCGATATTAAATGGATTATGGCAGAAGGCAGAGTATGGCATTAGTCATGTAAACACCTTACTCTTTTTATCTTAATCGGCGTAAGGTCATAATCGAAGTAAGCATACGGCGATTAAAACCTGGTTTTCTGAGCAATCTTTCGAATGATTAGGACATGTAAACAGCCTAATCGGCGTACCCAGTGGTGTATTTGATCTGCGCAAACTTCCCTCCTATGCGCGAGTGAAGTGAGTTCGGAAAAACTGAAAGTATGCATCTTATAAATAGTTTTCACATACACAATTTATATGTCCGAACTCAGAATCAAATAGTCTTCGCAAAAAAAACATGGTCACTGTGGTAGAAAGTTTGTTTTGATTGGCGATTTTCTGCATTTATCAAAAGTCCTATCAGCAGCCTGATTTCAGATGTGTCCATCCATGTAAACAGGATTATTAGGGGAATCATTTTTCTTGCAAAGCATGCAAATGTTTTAAATAACTATTATATTAACCTGACTATCCACAATAATCGCATTATTGTGTGTATGTAACTGTGCTCAGTGTTGTACTTTAGTTTCTATACCCATTAAACTGTGTTGAAATGTCACACTTGTTTTACACACCTTTAAAACACCTTTATTCTTATTGCACTAAAATGGCTACATATTTCAGCATGAATTGTGTGGTAAAATGTTATTTTGGTTCCTGTATGGTCAGGACACAGCCTTGAAGCTGAGTGGTATCCTGATCCGTGCGGTGGTGCCAGACTCCCCTGCAGCACGCTGTGAGAGGCTGGGTCCAGGAGACAGGATCCTGGCTGTCAATGGAGTCAGTTTGCTGGGACTGGACTACACCAGGTGATAGAGAAATTGGTTGGTTGATGAATTGATTGATTTTGTTTGACTTTCTTTGATAACATTACTAATGTATAAAGTCTCTCTCTCTCTCAGTGGTAAGGAGCTGATCCAGTCTTCAGGGGACAGGCTCAGGCTGCTGGTGGCCAGGTCAGAGTGGAGAGCCATCACTAAAGTCAGCATTTAGTACCCTAACCATCACTAAATGCTAAGTGGGCTTCAACAAGTTCCCTTCCAGGACAAGCGATAAAGTGTACTTTGAGTACAGGTGTACTTTGGAGACAAGCAATGAAGTGCACTTTCAGGACACAAGAAATAGTTCTTTGAAAATAAGCAAGTGTACTATGGCCATCTTTTCAGATCCTCATGAACACAAAGGCACCCAGCAGTCCTACAGAAATTGTACACTGTGATTTCATGGTATGGCTTATCCAGCTCTTCAGTCTCTAATATGGAGATACGTATCCAGCTCTTCAATATAGAGAAAATTAATTATTAATAAACATTTTATGAATCATTAATTGATGTGGTTATAATATTCCCAGAGGGCATAGGAGTATTTACACTGCTCGTTCCATGACAGACTGACCAGGTGAAAGCTATGATCCCTTATTGATGTCACCTGTTAAATCCACTTCAATCAGTGTAGATGAAGGGGAGGAGGTTAAAGAAGGATTTTTAAGCCTTGAGACAATTGAGACATCACTCAGGATTGTTAAAGCTTGGTCGCAAATGGGTCATCCAAATGGACAATGACCCTAAGCATACTTCCAAAGTTGTGGCAAAATGGCTTAAGGACAACAAAGTCAATGTTTTGGAGTGGCCATCACAAAGCCCTGACCTCAATCCTATAGAAAATGTGTGGGCAGGACTGAAAAAGCGTGTGCGAGCAAGGAGGCCTACAAACCTGACTCAGTTACACCAGCTCTGTCAAGAGGAATGGGCCAAAATTCACCCAACTTATTGTTGGAAGCTTGTGGAAGGCTACCCGAAACCGTTTGACCCAAGTTAAACAATTTAAAGGCAATGCTACCAAATACTAATTGAGTGTATGTAAACTTCTGACCCACTGGGAATGTGATGAAATAAATAAAAGCTGAAATAAATAATTCTCTCTACTATTATTCTGACATTTCACATTCTTAAATTAAAGTGGTGATCGTAACTGACCTAAGACAGGGAATTTTTACTAGGATTGAATGTCAGGAATTGTGAAAAACTGAATTTAAATGTATTTGGCTAAGGTGTATGTAAACTTCTGACTTCAACTGTACATACTATATACATTTTACGGAGACAGTATATTTTACAATAGTTATCTTTTGTTTGTTTTTAGTCCCATCCTTCAGCTACCCTCAACCTCTCCCATCCATCTCTGAAGACCATCCAGTTTGATTTCTATTTGCCATATATTTTTAACTGTGCTGTTTCTCAAAACTTCTGAACCTATATACATTTTACAGACAGTATATTTTACATTTAGTTATCTTGTTATTTTTAGTCCCACCCTTCAGCTCCACTCAACCCCTCCCATCAATCTCTGAACACCATCCAGTTTTGATTTCTATTTTCCATATTTTTTTCAGCTGTGCTGTGATGTTTCACAAAAGTTCTGAACTTTTTTATTCTCATAGTTTCTACAGATTGTAAATTAAAGATAACATTTTTTGCTAAGAGTATTGTATTATTGATCGATTGACTATGACTTTTCAAATCACCCAGCAGTGCTATTTGCAGAGTTAGCTCCCGGTAAATGTTGCAATTCTTCAGCCATTCCTGAACCTGCCACCAAAAACAAGCTACATATCGACAGTACCAAAACAAATGATGTAATGATTCTGTTTCTAAGCAGCAAAATCTGCAGAGCTGGGATGGTTGTATCCCCAATATATACACTATATAAACAAAAGTATGTAGACACCCCTTCAAATTAGTAGATTTGGCTATTTCAGCCACACCCGATTCTGACAGGTGTATAAAATCGAGCACACAGCTATGCAATCTCCATAGACAAACATTGGCAGTAGCATTACCTTACTGAAGAGCTCTGAAGAATCATCTGGCAGTCCGACAGACAAATCTGGGTTTGGCGGATGCCAGGACAACTCTACCTGCCCGAATGCATGGTGCCAACTGTAAAGTTTGGTGGAGGTGGAATAATGGTCTGGGGCAGTTTTTCATGGTTTGGGCTAGGCCCCTTAGTTCCAGTGAAGGGAAATCTTAATGCTACAGCATACAATGACATTCTAGACAATTCAGTGCTTCCAACTTTTGGGAAGGACCTTTCCTGTTTCAGCATGACAATGCCCACGTGCACAAAGCGAGGTCCATACAGAAATGGTTTGTCGAGATTGGTGTGGAAGAACTTAACTGGCCTGCACAGAGCCCTGACCTCAACCCCATCGAACACCTTTGGGATGAATTGGAACGCCGACTGCGAGCCAGGCCTAAATGCCCAACATCAGTGCCCGACCTCGCTAATGCTCTTGTGGTTGAATGGAAGCAAGTCCCTGCAGCAATGTTCTAACATCTAGTAGAAAGCCTTCCCAGAAGAGGAGGCTGTTATAGCAGCAAAAGGGGGGACCAACTCCATATTAATACCCATGATTTTGGAATGAGATGTTCGACGAGCAGGTGTCAACGTAGTGTATAACATTATTGGTTGCAAGAATTTTGTATAATAATTTAAATTGAAAAACTACGTTTTGAATCCGGCGTCGTTTTGTGTATCAGTTCATAAACCATGATCGGTACATCGAAAATCTCTTCCCAACTATTTTGCAATCTATATGGCACAACTGTACATTTCTTGGTCCTTCAATGAAACTGGTATACTTTTTTATTTATCACTATTTTCTTTAACCAATTTTGGTCTTTAATGCAGGGCCGACAGACAAGTTCCTTACTTTCTCCCCCTTCCACTTGCCTCTTCCATATTTGTGGTAATGCTGCAATTAGTTTATGTAATTTTGGGTAGAGCAGACATTTTCATATATTTTTTGTTAGCTGTATGTGTGACATAACTCCACCAGTCCTATTTATGATATCATTTACAAAGATAATACCGTTTTTTAAATTATCTTTTTATATACAGTACCAGTCATAAGTTTGGACACACCTACTCATTCCAGGGTTTTTCTATATTTTTACTATTTTCTACATTGTAGAATAATAGTGAAGACATCAAAACTATGAAATAACACATTTGGAACCAAAAAAGTGTTAAACAAATTCAAATATATTTGAGATGTGAGATTCTTCAAATAGCCACCCTTTGCCTTGATGACAGCTTTGCACACTCTTGGCATTATCTCAACCAGCTTCACCTGGAATGCTTTTCCAACAGTGTTGAAGGAGTTCCTACATATGCTGAGCACTTGTTGGCTGTTTTTCCTTCACTCTGCGGTCCGACTCATCCCAAACCATCTCAATTGGGTTGAGGTCGGGGGATTGTGGAGGCCAGGTCATCTGATGCAGCACTCCATCACTCTCCCTCTTGGTAAAATAGCCCTTACAGGTGTGTTGGGTCATTGTCCTGTTGAAAAACAAATGATAGTCCCACTAAGCCCAAACCAGTTGGGATGGTGTATTGCTGCCGAATGCTGTGTTAGCCATGCTGGTTAAGTGTGCCTTGAATTCTAAATAAATCACAGACAATGTCACCAGCAAAGCACCCCCACACCATAACACCTCCTCCTCTATGCTTTACGGTGGGAAATACATCCGTTCACCCACACCGCGTCTCACAAAGCCATGGCGGTTGGAACCAAAAATCTCAAATTTGGACTCCAGACCAAAGGACACATTTCCACCGGTCTAATGTCCATTGCTCGTGTTTTTTGGCCCAAGCAAGTCTCTTCTTCTTATTGTTGTCCTTTAGTAGTGGTTTCTTTGCAGCAATTCGACCATGAAGGCCTGATTCACACAGTCTCCTCTGAACAGTTGATGTTGAGATGTGTCTGTTACTTGAACTCTGTGAAGCATTTATTTGGGCTGCAATTTCTGAAGTTGGTAACTCTAATGAACTTATCCTCTGCAGCAGAGGTAACTCTGGGTCTTCCACTCCTGTGGCGGTCCTCATGAGAGGCAGTTTCATCATAGCGCTTGATGGTTTTTGCGACTGCACTTGGAGAAACTTTCAAAGTTCTTGAAATGTTCCGTATTGACTGACCTTCATGTCTTAAAGTAATGATGGACTGTCGTTTCTCTTTGCTTATTTGAGCTGTTCTTGCCATAATATGAACTTGGATTTTTACCAAATAGGGCTATCTTCTATTCCCCTGGGAAACTCCAGGAGGATTACCTGCTGCATCCATTAAATATATTTTGATTTGTTTAACACTTTTTTGGTTACTACATGATTCCAAATGTGTTATTTCATAGAGTTGATGTCTTCACTATCATTCTACAATGTAAGAAATAGTTAAAAAAATAAAGAAAAACCCTTGAGTAGGTGTGTCCAAACTTTTGACTGGTAGTGTATATATATATATATATATATACATACAGTGGGGAAAAAAACTTTTTAGTCAGCCACCAATTGTGCAAGTTCTCCCACTTAAAAAGATGAGAGAGGCCTGTAATTTTCATCATAGGTACACGTCAACTATGACAGACAAAATGAGAAAAAAAAATCCAGAAAATCACATTGTAGGATTTTTAATGAATTTATTTGCAAATTATGGTGGAAAATAAGTATTTTGGTCAATAACAAAAGTTTCTCAATACTTTGTTATATACCCTTTGTTGGCAATGACACAGGTCAAACGTTTTCTGTAAGTCTTCACAAGGTTTTCACATACTGTTGCTGGTATTTTGGCCCATTCCTCCATGCAGATATCCTCTAGAGCAGTGATGTTTTGGGGCTGTCGCTGGGCAAAACAGACTTTCAACTCCCTCCAAAGATTTTCTATGGGGTTGAGATCTGGAGACTGGCTAGGCCACTCCAGGACCTTGAAATGCTTCTTACGAAGCCACTCCTTCGTTGCCCGGGCGGTGTGTTTGGGATCATTGTCATGCTGAAAGACCCAGCCACGTTTCATCTTCAATGCCCTTGCTGATGGAAGGAGGTTTTCACTCAAAATCTCACGATACATGGCCCCATTCATTCTTTCCTTTATACGGATCAGTCGTCCTGGTCCCTTTGCAGAAAAACAGCCCCAAAGCATGATGTTTCCACCCCCATGCTTCACAGTAGGTATGGTGTTCTTTGGATGCAACTCAGCATTCTTTGTCCTCCAAACACGACGAGTTGAGTTTTTACCAAAAAGTTATATTTTGGTTTCATCTGACCATATGACATTCTCCCAATCCTCTTCTGGATCATCCAAATGCACTCTAGCAAACTTCAGACGGGCCTGGACATGTACTGGCTTAAGCAGGGGGACACGTCTGGCACTGCAGGATTTGAGTCCCTGGTGGCGTAGTGTGTTACTGATGGTAGGCTTTGTTACTTTGGTCCCAGCTCTCTGCAGGTCATTCACTAGGTCCCCCCGTGTGGTTCTGGGATTTTTGCTCACCGTTCTTGTGATCATTTTGACCCCACGGGGTGAGATCTTGCGTGGAGCCCCAGATCGAGGGAGATTATCAGTGGTCTTGTATGTCTTCCATTTCCTAATAATTGCTCCCACAGTTGATTTCTTCAAACCAAGCTGCTTACCTATTGCAGATTCAGTCTTCCCAGCCTGGTGCAGGTCTACAATTTTGTTTCTGGTGTCCTTTGACAGCTCTTTGGTCTTGGCCATAGTGGAGTTTGGAGTGTGACTGTTTGAGGTTGTGGACAGGTGTCTTTTATACTGATAACAAGTTCAAACAGGTGCCATTAATACAGGTAACGAGTGGAGGACAGAGGAGCCTCTTAAAGAAGAAGTTACAGGTCTGTGAGAGCCAGAAATCTTGCTTGTTTGTAGGTGACCAAATACTTATTTTCCACCATAATTTGCAAATAAATTCATAAAAAATCCTACAATGTGATTTTCTGGATCTTTTTTTCTCAATTTGTCTGTCATAGTTGACGTGTACCTATGATGAAAATTACAGGCTTCTCTCATCTTTTTAAGTGGGAGAACTTGCACAATTGGTGGCTGACTAAATACTTTTTTCCCCACTGTACACCTCCAATTGACTCAAATTATGTCAATTAGCCTATCAGAAGCTTCTAAAGCCATGACATCATGTCCGTATGTGCTCCAAATTCCGGTGGTCAGTAAGAATCCGGAATGGATGGACTGCGCCCTCCAGCCAGTGTCTCCATTCCTCCAGAGCGAGAACCACCGCCAACAGCTCCCTGTCTCCAACTCCATAGTTCCTCTCTGCGGGGGTAAGCTTTTTAGAGAAAAAGGCACAGGGATACATTTTCTCTGGCTTACCGTGCCGCTGGGAGAGGACCGCACCCACGCCCTCCTCAGATGCGTCCACTTCCAGGATGAAAGGACGAGATGGATCTGTGTGTTTTAGTTGGGGCGCTGTGGGGAACCTCTCCTTCAGCCTCTTGAAGGCAGCGTCAGCCTCAGGGTTCCAGGCCAGCTTCTGAGGCCCACCCTTAAGGAGAGAGGTGAGCGGGGCAGCTATGGAGCTGAAGGACCTGATGAAATGCCGGTAGAAATTAGCAAAGCCCAGGAAGCTCTGTAGGCCCTTGATGGTGGTGGGAACTGGCCATGACCTGACGGCGTCCGTCTTCACTCCTTCCATGAACACCCCCTGAGGACTGGTCCAGTATCCCAGGAAGGAGATGGCCTTTTGGTGGAATTCAGATTTCTCCCCCTTCACCAACAGGCTGTGTTCCCGGAGATGGAGTAGGACAGCTCAGACGTCCCTGACGTGCTCCTCGAGCATAGCCGAGTAGATCAGGTTATCGTCGATGTACACCACCACCTGTCTACTCAGCATGTCCCGGAACACGTCATTGACGAAGGACTGGAATACAGATGTGCGTTGGCGAGGCCGTTGGGCATGACGCAGTATTCATAGTGGCCTGAGGTAGTGCTGAATGCTGTCTTCCACTCGTCTCCTTCACGGATTCTGATCAGGTTGTAGGCACTCCTCAGGTCCAACTTGGTAAAGTACCGGGCCCCTCGTAGCTGTTCGATGGCCGACGGAACCAGAGGGAGGGGGTACCGGTACTTGGTGGTGACTGCGTTCAGCCCCCTGTAGTCAATGCATGGTCTCATACTCCATCTTTTTTGGCGACGAAGAAGAAGCTGGCAGAGGCAGGAGAGGTAGAGCGTCTGATGAACCCGTTTCAGGGTCTCCGCCACATACTTCACCATGGCCTCCGCCATGGAAAGGGGGTAAATGCGACTCTTCGGGGGGTGTTGTCCTTCCAGCAGGTCAATGGCGCAGTCCCAGGGCCTGTGAGGAGGGAGACATATAGCCTTTAATGAAGAGAAGACATCGGAGAGATCTGTGTACTCACGTTGAATGCTGGGCTGGAGGGCGGACTCCGGACTCTCCACTGACGTGGAACAACAAACCACAGGCAGGCAGGTCTTCCGGCATGAGTTGGACCAGGCTGTGATCGTCTTGGTCCTCCAATTGATGGTGGGGTTGTGTAGTCTGAGCCAGGGCAATCCCAAGACGATCCAGTGAAGGGGTGACATGAAGATGTGGAATGACCACTCTTCGTGGTGCTCCGGTAGTGTGGGAATGGTGATGGTGATGGGGAGAGTGATGTGCGTAATGGTGCCTGATCCAAGGGTTTTATTGTCCAGTGAGGTGACGTGTAGCGGAGAAGGCAGTGGCACGGTGGGCAACCCCCATTCAGAGACCAGCTCCCTATCTATAAGGTTCCCTGCTGATCCGGAATCTATCATTGCGGTAGAAATGGAAGAGAAGGAATAACCAGTCACGGGAGTCATACCGCCTAGATAGGGAGCCGCCAGGAGATCTGTGGTCCATGGTGGTGTAGCGGGTGCTGCCCACCTCCATGGGTGAGGACTCAGAAGCAGGGCGGCTTCCATAGCTCAGATGGGGTGAGCATCAAGGCTCCGTGAGGTGTTGGGAACGCCGTCTCTCTCGCAACATGTCATCAAGATGGAAGGACGTCGTGATGAGGGTATCAAGGTCCATCTGGTCGTCCCGACATGCGAGTTCCGTCTTGATGTCCTCCCGTAAGCCTCTCCTGAAGACCGTGCGCAGAGCACACTCATTCCAGCCGGAAGACGCCGCCACCGTGCGAAAGCTCAGAGTGTACTCGGACGCGGGCCCCTCTCTCTGTTGAAGATGGAGGAGACGCTCACCCCCGTCCTTTCTCTCCATGGGATGATCAAACACCGCCCTGAACCTAGCGAGGAAGGTGGGGTAGGGAAGTGCCATTGCCTCCTCTCCTTCCCAGACTGCCGTGGCCCAATCCAGCGCCTTTCCTTTAAGAAGCGAAATCACCAGCGCTATCCTGGCTTGGTCAGATGGATATGACCCAGGCTGACGCGCCAGATAAAGGGAAACCTGTAGCAGGAAGCCGCTACATTTAGTAGTTTTACCGTCATAGCGCTCCGGTGGGGCGAGGGGTTCCCGCAGGAGTGGGTGATAGCACGGGAACAGGTGGATTGGGGGCACTCGCCACTCCCTGAGGTGGAACCGGAGTGCTGGGCAGATTATGCAGAGTTTGGAGCACTTCCTGCATGGCGGTGTTCAACTGGGCAAGCTGCTGCTGGTGCTGGTTGAGGCACTGGGAAACTCCAGGAGGATTACCTGCTGCATCCATTAAATATATTTTGATTTGTTTAACACTTTTTTGGTTACTACATGATTCCATATGTGTTAATTCATAGTTTTGATGTCTTCACTATTATTCTACAATTTAGAAAATAGTATAAATAAAGAAAAACCCTGGAATGAGTAGGTGTGTCCAAACTTTTGACTGGTACTGTACTCTACAGTATAATACATAAAAGGACTTAAAAAGAAACTGAATGTAAAAGTAAATATTAAAATCATTGTGGTAGGAACTGGAAGACAAACTTTGTAATGCATAACGCCCATATTACCAATAATGTTTGTTAGAAAATGTGTGATTAACTATTTAAGTGTTACTTACTTATTTAGCCTTTTCTAAAGTCTTCAATGTTTAGTTGCTAATTAGTTACATTATACAAGCATTTCAAATGTATGCTGTTCTATTTGTATTGTAGGGACGCAGTATAAACACACATTTTTATTGACTTACCCATTGAATGTTTAAAAAAGCAACACATTTTACTTAATAGGGTCATTATGGCATATGATTTGCATAGTGGCATGTCCGGGGGAAAATGGGATTAAATGGGTTAAGCGCTTTGAGATATGGTTATGTTTGTCATTATCCAGGCTTCGTAGTGGCACTTAGCTGGAGGAGACCTCTGATTCACTTATAGCCTTGAATCACAATTCAATTTTCGTTTCGAGCGCAGAGTGACTGATGTGTGCATAAGAACTAGCTACACACCTGTAACTGCAAGCAATGGACGAAGGCACAGCAACTTGGACTTGGAGTGGGAACGTGAGGGCTCCGGTGAGTTGAGTCGGCTATTATTAGCTAACTACCAATTTAACTAGAATTGTTGGGCAGTCTGTTACTCAGTAGATGATTTGTGGTTGAATTGGACTAGTGAGTCTAACTCTTAACTAGATAGCTAGCTAACGTTAGCTAGCTACAGTACTGGGTTGTCAGTAGCTAACTAGCCAGCTACCCGGGCATTCGACTGGCAGATACTGACTGGCAGGAAGGTCCACGTGCAGCATTTTGGGAAAAACACCCGCACACAGGGTTTTCTATGCCTGTTGTCAAAGTCGCGTCAATTCAAATCTGGTATTAGGAACAAAAGAGGTCAACACGACTTCTAAGGTATACTAGTTATTTTAATTAATGCAAAAACCTTCAATGGTAAATATGATGTTTCGTATATACGGGCTCTTTGACAAACCTCGCAGGGCATTATCAGAGAACTAACACATTGTTTCAGATTCAATACTCAAATACTCTGACAGAGGGAATTTCCCACTTGTCTGCTGGCCAATTAGAGTAGAGGCTTGAGCGTGGTTTAAACTTTACTCAGCCAATCCATTGATTCAGGGGTTGGTCTCATCTCCTCGGCGCCATTTGTTGCACACTTCAGCCAGGCACAAGATTATCATAACAACCTATCATAGTGAGAAGAGCCAGCTCCCTTAGACATCATTCCTACGTCAAAGGAAGGCTCACAGATCACAAATAACTATTATAGTCTAGCATTTGAAGACACAATCGTTATCTTATTTTACCCCCTAAAACAGCTCTTCACATCAATCACAGCCTTGCCAGGTGTCACAGCCTACATTAGCCCAGTCAAGACTGCATTCTTTCTAAGTTAGTCATCCCATCAATTTAGGAGAATAATAAATCCCCAATACTGTCCATGAAGTTAGCTAGCATTTTCAGTTCCAAGACTAGCGAATCACGTTAACTATAGATATAGCTAACACTAACACCCTGATTAACTCTTTAGTATTATCCCAATTTACCTATTTGCTTATGGTCTTGCCTACGCCTAGCGAACAGTTTTTTAAATTATATGAACGGCAAGCCAGACAAAATTAAACAGGCCTATTTATATAATGAATATGAATTCGGAGGACAGAAATTATTAAATATTAAAACATTAGACCTATCACTAAAAGCTTCAGTCATACAAAAGTTATACTTAAATCCTTACTGGTTTTCTAGCAAATTAGTAAAATTGTCTCACCCAATGTTCAAGAATGGCCTTTTCCCCTTTATTCAGATTACAACCTCTCACTTTCAGTTAATTGAAAAGGAAATCATCTCCCAAATATCACTATTTCTAAAACAAGCCAGATAAAGTTGGTTTCAATTTCAATTTAATCCTCCAGAAACGACAGAACAAATAATGCAACAAATATTGTGGTTAAACTCAAATATACTAATTGATAAAAAAATATTATTTTTTGAAAAAATGTTTAAAAAAAGGTATAACCTTAGTAAATGATATCATAGGTAGGACTGGTGGAGTTGTCGCACATGCAGCTAACAAAAACATATCGAAATGTCTGCTCTACCCAAAATTACAACCAAATAATTGCAGCATTACTGCAAAACTGGAAGAGCTAGGGGGGAAAAGTAAGACACTTGTCTGTCCGCCCTGCATTAAAGAACATAATTGGTTAAAGAAAATTGTGATAAATAAAAAAGTATACCAGTTTCATTTCAGGACCAAAGGATTGACCGCCGTCCCATGTAGATTGCAAAATAGTTGGGAAGAGATTTTTGACCTACTGATTTCATGGCATAGTGTTTATGAACTGATATGCAAAACGACGCCGGATTCAAAACTTAGAATTTTTCAATTGCTACCAATAGAATGTTATTTAAATGGGGGATACAATCTTCCCAGCTCTGCAGACTTTCCTGCGAAGAGACAGAATCATTAGATCCTTTGTTTTGGTACTGTCCATTTGTAGCTTGTTTTTGGACTCAGGTCCAGGAATGGCTAAAGGATTGCAATATTTACCTGGAGCTAACCCTGCAGATAGCACTACTGGGTGATCTGAAAAGTCATAGTCAATCGATCAATAATATAATAATACTTTTAGCAAAAATGTTTCTTTTCAATTTACAATCTGTAGAAACAATGAGAATAGAAGGGTTCAGAACTTTTGTAAAACATCACAGTACAGTTCAAAAATATATGGCAAATAGAAATCCAATATGGATGGTGTTAAGAGATAGATGGGTGGTGTTGAATGGAGTTGAAGGTTGGGACTAATAACAACTAACAACTACTAATAACAAGAAGATAACTAATGTAAAGCATACTGTGTCCATAATAAGTATATAGGTTATTGGTTGAGAGCTTTTGTGAAAGAGCACATAGGTTGAGAGCTTTTGTGAAAGATATGGCATATAGAAGCAAACCGGATGGACATCATGAAAATGATCGGAGAGGTTGAGGGTAGAAGAAGTTCAGGAGTAAAAACAAACAAAATACACTGCTCAAAAAAATAAAGGGAACACTTAAACAACACAATGTAACTCCAAGTCAATCACACTTCTGTGAAATCAAACTGTCCACTTAGGAAGCAACACTGATTGACAATACATTTCACATGCTGTTGTGCAAATAGAATAGACAACAGGTGGAAATTATAGGCAATTAGCAAGACACCCCCAATAAAGAAGTGGTTCTGCAGGTGGTGACCACAGACCACTTCTCAGTTCCTATGCTTCCTGGCTGATGTTTTGGTCACTTTTGAATGCTGGCGGTGCTTTCACTCTAGTGGTAGCATGAGACGGAGTCTACAACCCACACAAGTGGCTCAGGTAGTGCAGCTCATCCAGGATGGCACATCAATGCGAGCTGTGGCAAGAAGGTTTGCTGTGTCTGTCAGCGTAGTGTCCAGAGCATGGAGGCGCTACCAGGAGACAGGCCAGTACATCAGGAGACGTGGAGGAGGCCGTAGGAGGGCAACAACCCAGCAGCAGGACCGCTACCTCCGCCTTTGTGCAAGGAGGAGCAGGAGGAGCACTGCCAGAGCCCTGCAAAATGACCTCCAGCAGGCCACAAATGTGCATGTGTCTGCTCAAACGGTCAGAAACAGACTCCATGAGGGTGGTATGAGGGCCCGACGTCCACAGGTGGGGGTTGTGCTTACAGCCCAACACCGTGCAGGACGTTTGGCATTTGCCAGAGAACACCAAGATTGGCAAATTCGCCACTGGCGCCCTGTGCTCTTCACAGATGAAAGCAGGTTCACACTGAGCACATGTGACAGACGTGACAGAGTCTGGAGCCGCCGTGGAGAACGTTCTGCTGCCTGCAACATCCTCCAGCATGACCGGTTTGGCGGTGGGTCAGTCATGGTGTGGGGTGGCATTTCTTTGGGGAGCCGCACAGCCCTCCATGTGCTCGCCAGAGGTAGCCTGACTGCCATTAGGTACCGAGATGAGATCCTCAGACCCCTTGTGAGACCATATGCTGGTGCGGTTGGCCCTGGGTTCCTCCTAATGCAAGACAATGCTAGACCTCATGTGGCTGGAGTGTGTCAGCAGTTCCTGCAAGAGGAAGGCATTGATGCTATGGACTGGCCCGCCCTGTTCCCCAGACCTGAATCCAATTGAGCACATCTGGGACATCATGTCTCGCTCCATCCACCAACGCCACGTTGCACCACAGACTGTCCAGGAGTTGGCGGATGCTTTAGTCCAGGTCTGGGAGGAGATCCCTCAGGAGACCATCCGCCACCTCATCAGGAGCATGCCCAGGCGTTGTAGGGAGGTCATACAGGCACGTGGAGGCCACACACACTACTGAGCCTCATTTTGACTTGTTTTAAGGACTTTACATCAAAGTTGGATCAGCCTGTAGTGTGGTTTGCCACTTTAATTTTGAGGGTGACTCCAAATCCAGACCTCCATGGGTTGATACATTTGATTTCCATTGATCATTTTTGTGTGATTTTGTTGTCAGCACATTCAACTATGTAAAGAAAAAAGTATTTAATAAGATTATTTCATTCATTCAGATCTAGGATGTGTTATTTTAGTGTTCCCTTTATTTTTTTGAGCAGTGTATAATTGTTGTAAAATTGACTGTGTCAATAAAATGTAAATAGTATGTATATGCTGGAAGTAGAGGCCTAAGCATTGTTGTTCACTCGTTTACTCCAATTAGGGAAGATGTGGTGGGGTTGGAAAGTAATAAAGGGAAATATATTTTTTAAAAGGATATATATATATATATGTGTATATGTATTTGCGAGAAAAAAAAACATATGGGGGATTGGAAGTGATGCAGACAATTACATTGATGGAAGTTACAATCTATCTTGCATATTAAAGCTGATCTACCCCCTAAAATAAAATATATATATATATAAAAATAAATAACACTAACAGTTAAGAATGTAACATTTAGTATGCAAATGTTAACAAACCAAACTAAAACATATGGTCAAGAAAGATTATTATTCATGGATGGTAGAGGAAAGATAGCAACCTCTGTCCAGTGAAGTCCACAAAGCATATGATTGCATGTACAGTAACAGACAGTTACATGATCTACAGCATGGTCAAGCAAGTTAATGATTCCAACATTTTCGGCCCACTAAACAACTATTGATTTAGAGCTAAGAAAACAGGAGCTGCCTCCACTATTCCAGCACCATTTCAACTTCAACATTTCAACATCATCAAATCACCTCTGCCTAGTCTAATAAAGTGACAACTAAAATATACCAAAACAATTTAGTCCAATCAATGTAAGATAAATATGATGTGGCTGTCCATGCTTCTGATTTATGCGTGCGCGTTCGTACAAGTAGAAAAACATGTTGACTCAACCTACTTGTACAGTCGTGGACAAAAGTTTTGAGAATGACACAAGTATTGGTCTCCACAAAGTTTGCTGCCTCAGTGTTGATGATGGCAATTTGCATATTCTCCAGAATGTCATGAAGAGTGATCAGATGAATTGCAATTAATTGCAAAGTCCCTCTTTGCCATGAAAATGAACTTAATCCCCCCAAAACATTTCCACTGCATTTCAGTCCTGCCACAAAAGGACCAGCTACCATCATGTCAGTGATTGTCTCGTTAAAACAGGTGAGAGTGTTGACGAGGACAAGGCTGGAGATCACTCTGTCATGCTGATTGAGTCAGAATAACAGACTGGAAGCTTTAAAAGGAGGGTGGTGCTTGAAATCATTGTTCTTCCTCTGTCAACCATGGTTACCTGCAAGGAAACACGTGACGTCATCATTGCTTTGCACAAAAAGGGCTTCACAGGCAAGGATATTGCTGCTAGTAAGATTGCACCGAAATCAACCATTTATTGGATCATCAAGAACTTCAAGGAGAGAGGTTCAATTGTTGTGAAGAAGGCGTCAGGGCGCCCAAGAAAGTCCAGCAAGCGCCAGGACTGTCTCCTAAAGTTGATTCCGCTGCGGGATCGGGGCACCACCAGTGCAGAGCTTGCTCCGGAATGGTAGCAGGCAGGTGTGAGTGCATCTGCACGCACAGTGAGGCGATGGCTTTTGGAGGATGGCCTGGTGTCAAGAAGGGCAGCAAAGAAGCCACTTCTCTCCAGGAAAAACATCAGGGACAGACTGATATTCTGCAAAAGGTACAGGGATTGGACTGCTGAGGACTGGGGTAGAGTCATTTTCTCTGATGAATCCCTTTTCCGATTGTTTGGGCCATCCGGAAAACACCTTGTCCGGAGAAGACAAGGTGAGCGCTACCGTCAGTCCTGTGACATGCCAACAGTAAAGCATCCTGAGACCATTCATGTGTGGGGTTGCTTCTCAGCCAAGGGAGTGGGCTCCCTCACAATTTTGCCTAAGAACACAGCCATGAATAAAGAATGGTACCAACACATCCTCCGAGAGCAACTTCTGCCAACCATCCAATAACAGTTTGGTGACGACCAATGCCATTTCCAGCATGATGGAGCACCTTGCCATAAGGCAAAAGTGATAACCAAGTGGCTCGGGGAACAAAACATCAACATTTTGGGTCCATGTTGACCAATATTGACTCTTTGCATAAACTGAATGTCATTGTCAATGAAAGCCTTTGACACTTAAGGAATAGTTGTAATTATACTTCAGTGTACCATAGTAACTACTGACATAAATATCTAAGAACACTGAAGCAGCAAACTTTGTGGAGACCAATACTTGTGTCATTCTCAAAACTTTTGACCACGACTGTAGATAAACGCCAATGCCGTCCTCCTCTCTTTCATGTTGACTAAATGGTCTATCACTCTGTCATACAGTACCCGCTTTTATTTTTTGTTGTCTTAGGCTACCTGGCTAAAATGCTTGCTCGCTAGCCTAACTTCCATTCATGGGCAACGTTAGTTAGTTAACATTAGCCTTCTACATCTAGTTACATATTGAACTTCCATCCTCTCAGGCCAGGGGCACAACAATGTATGAATTAATGGTTGAATCAGAATCGCCATTATAATCATTGGCCAGTACGGAGAATTAAATAAAACCACAAGTCCAAATCCCTACATCCATGGCTAATTTAGGAAAGGGCCAATTTTAGCTAGTTGGCTAGCTAGCCACCGGAGGACAACACAACGAGATGCAACAATTCAAGTTTTTCTGTCAATTACATATGCGCTCAATGGGAATTGATAGGAGTGACGCCAAATCCAAGCTAGCTTCCCTTCACACTTTTTTTTGGTGTGCCAGGACCATTTAATGTTGAGCTCAACTCTGATTGGCTAATTTTCTATATTTTATTTTGTCAAGGGATGCCAGATGCTTGCTTGCTTCCCTTGCCTTCAATGCTACAGGCGGCAACATTGTCATACTCGTTTGGACCAGACAGCATCAGATAGATGGCCTACATATATAGGCGGCAGGTAGCTTAGTGGTTAAGAGCGTTGTGCCAGTAACCGAAAGGTTGCTGGTTCTAATCCCCGAGCTGACTAGGTGAAAACATCTGCCGATGTGCCCTTGAGCAAGGCACTTAACCCTAGTTGCTCTGGATAAGAGCGTCTGCTAAATGACTAAAAATAAAAAATAAAAAAAATAGAGAGAGACAGAGGGGCGCTGTTTCGCTCGCTCGGATGCTTTCTCCTGTGAGAGACATTCAGCGAATTGAAGGAAAATTATGAAACACAGAGAGACCAAAGATAAATTATTTTATGTTTTTATTGGTCCATTTTTGGGGGAAGCCTGGCTTTCCTTGGCATCCATGAATACACGTCACTGGTCATAATACATGCATGTTTTGAAATGATTTGATTTGCTTCAGGATTATTTGCAGACCAACATGCCAATGTTTGCCTATTAGCATTTATAACACCCCTGAAGGCACAGCATCCATCTATACAGTCAAACTAGCTTTACTATTGTGTATTCTCTTTCCCAGTGTATTCATTTTACTTGATGTCTTACACTTTTTGGGTTAGTGATTGATTTCACGTAATCAGTTGATCATGTAGCAATATTTACAGATGCCCATTTCTTTCTCTCCCTCTTCAGGCAGGAGCCAGGTGGTGTTGCCAGAGGCAAACAAAGCTTTTCTTCTCCCAAAAATTCAAAGTGAACAGTAGTTGCTGTGTATTTGCTGGCTTGCAATACTGAGAAGACCCCTAATGCAGGCAGGGTTTGGCAAAAACTCAATCACAGTCTGTGATGACAGTTCTCCTGCTAAGGTAAGTGCACCATGTTTCATTGTTTGCCACAACAAATTAAATTCAATTACGTTTTATTGAGGAGGAACCTAGCTTGTGAAAAACATGCTTGATTGTAAATTATTTGCTTTTAAATATCAAGCCTGTTAGAGGAGAAGTGCCCCAGAATAGCCTCGATCTTAGGCGGTCGGTTGTTCTGCAAGTCATCAGGTAAGAATTGCACTGCATTGAGGTTTGTTTGGTAAAGGCACAGTTCTCTGTATGTAAAAATCTTTCCCTCCTATAAATATGTTTAAAAAAACATTAATATTCAGGTTATTCAACATAAGTTATCATTATAATGGAATGGAGGCTAGTGGGGTCCAGCAGACAAATTGACCCAATGTGATACTACTTTGTAGTTAATAACCCCAACAGGTTGTCACTTGGCTGCGGGGTGGTGAGAGTATGCGCAGCATTCACAGTGTGCAGCTAATTCCAATCAGTGAAAGGACTCCCCTCAATCACACTAAAAGTGCACTAGTTAAATGGTGGAGAAATGGTCAACATGGAGCCCAAGTGTGCAATGTAGCATATGTCATGAGAAAACACATAAAAATGTATTGCTGGGATAGAATGGGAACGTTGTGTGGGAGGTTCTAGATCTTTGATTTGATTTCTTCCAGTAGTGTAATTGTTGCAGGTAGGGCTGTCCCAGACTAAAATAAATATTGGTCGACCGAAAATCAACTGTTCTTTCGACCAATCAAAAAATATAACGTGTATTTTTCCAAATATAGATACACCCTATGAGTTTTAATAAAATCAACTATGCGCATTGAGCTTGTCTGATGCTTAAAGCTTACGGTTTGATTTAAATAAGATAAATGCCTTACGAGGGCGACAGAGATCTAGATAACCAGAAGAAAAAACAATGTACCTGACCCAACTATTCTCCTCCCGCTCCTGCTGGCTTTCGCAGAGTCTGCCATTACTCTCCTGAAGTTGCCTGTAATAGCCTACACGAGGAGTCGGCAACCTTTCTCATGTTGAATGCCACATTTTGAGACATTTCCAGGATGCAATGGCTAGAATGGGCACTCACCCACCAGGGAGGTAATTATGGGAGATATTACCCTCAGTGCCAGCAGGTATATCGTGCAGGTGGTGAATATCTCCCCATCACTAGTGAGTGAGTGGTGCATTTTCCAGCTATGACAACACACTGCTGAGTCTGGCTTTTGTGAGGCTTTAAGCAGGATAGTTTTCATTTCAGTGTCAGTGACGTGTTGAGCTGCATCAGCCTGAGAGTAAGTACAGACAGAGTTACGGCTCAGCGTCAGCAGATAGAACCTTCAACTAGGGCTGAGTCAATGGAAGAGGTAGAAAAAAAGCTCACCAGCTAACAACTTGAAAGTTACCTACCTGACAGAACACTCTAACAGGGAGAGTTCTAAGTGCCAATGATGATCACTCCATTTGATAGATAATGGCACTTAAGAAAATGAAAGGGGGTGCTCATATGATGTGTTGTCTGTATTCATTGAACATAGATGGGCAGGACCACTAAAATTGCTTCTTTTAAATAAGCTTCTCCCTGTGGTTTGATTGTTTACCTCCAGATATTATCACAGAGATCGAGGAGTGCCTTTTTGAGGGCCCTGAAAGGATGGGGGAAAAACCCAATATACTCAATCAGTGATTTAGACCAGGGAAAATTCTAAGTATGTATGCACCACTTTGACATTAATTGTTTTGATAAATTGAAATAACGAATATGAATTCTACAAACGTTGTTGGGGTACCCATTTCAATCAAACGCCATTAAATGACGTTCCATGATTTTGGTTGATTGTAGATCCATTGGAGAAATATTCTCTGCAAGCCTGGCTCAGGGAGGACCATTCCTCTGCTTCATGCGTGAGTGGTGCTACCAGTATATTGTGACAGGAAGTGGCACTTGGAGGCTGATGTCAACGATGCAGAGTACAGGATCCTAATTAAAAGGGTAAGATCCTCAGTGGCGACCCGTCATTCAGGGCAGGTGAGAGCTCCACCTGTTTTGAGCCCCACATTTTTAGCAAAAAATGTTTGGGGGGCTTGCCTGTTTTGCATGTTATTTTGGCATTAATACGTGTCACATATCAGTTTGCAAACAATGTAAAAAAATATATATCATTGAGTTAATAAAGCCGCATACAAACATGGTCTCTTTTTTGTTTTCTTGAGTAAGGCAGCTCCTAAATGCAGGTGTTTCAGCCAAGCTCAGTGCTTTCTGTGCATTACAACCTGTAATTTAAATGGATTTTTATTTCGATTTCATGTAATGGACATACACAAAATAGTCAAAATTGGCGAAGTGAAATGAAAAAAATAACTTATTTCAAAAAAGTATACAAAATAAATAACGGAAAAGTGGTGCGTGCATACAGTGAGGGGGAAAAAGTATTTGATCCCCTGCTGATTTTGTACGTTTGCCCACTGACAAAGAGATGATCAGTCTATAATTTTAATGGTAGGTTTATTTGAACAGTGAGAGACAGAATCACAACAAAAAAATCCAGAAAAACGCATTTAAAATTTTTTATAAATTGATTTTCATTTTAATGAGGGAAATAAGTATTTGACCCCCTCTCAATCAGAAAGATTTCTGGCTCCCAGGTGTCTTTTATGCAGGTAACGAGCTGAGATTAGGAGCACACTCTTAAAGGGAGTGCTCCTAATCTCAGTTTGTTACCTGTATAAAAGACACCTGTCCACAGACGCAATCAATCAATCAGATTCCAAACTCTCCACCATGGCCAAGACCAAAGAGCTCTCCAAGGATGTCAGGGACAAGATTGTAGACCTACACAAGGCTGGAATGGGCTACAAGACCATCGCCAAGCAGCTTGGTGAGAAGGTGACAACAGTTGGTGCGATTATTCGCAAATGAAAGAAACACAAAATAACTGTCAATCTCCCTCGGCCTGGGGCTCCATGCAAGATCTCACCTCGTGGAGTTGCAATGATCATGAGAACGGTGAGGAATCAGCCCAGAACTACACGGGATGATCTTGTCAATGATCTCAAGGCAGCTGGGACCATAGTCACCAAGAAAACAATTGGTAACACACTACGCCGTGAAGGACTGAAATCCTGCAGCGCCCACAAGGTCCCCCTGCTCAGGAAAGCACATATACAGGCCTGTCTGAAGTTTGCCAATGAACATCTGAATGATTCAGGTCAGATGAGACCAAAATGGAGCTCTTTGGCATCAACTCAACTCGCCGTGTTTGGAGGAGGAGGAATGCTGCCTATGACCCCAAGAACCCCATCCCCACCGTCAAACATGGAGGTGGAAACATTATGCTTTGGGGGTGTTTTTCTGCTAAGGGGACAGGACAACTTCACCGCATCAAAGGGACGATGGACAGGGCCATGTACCGTCAAATCTTGGGTGAGAACCTCCTTCCCTCAGCCAGGGCATTGAAAATGGGTCGTGGATGGGTATTCCAGCATGACAATGACCCAAAACACACGGCCAAGGCAACAAAGGAGTGGCTCAAGAAGAAGCACATTAAGGTCCTGGAGTGGCCTATCCAGTCTCCAGACCTTAATCCCAGGGAGCTGAAGGTTCGAGTTACCAAACGTCAGCCTCTAAACCTTAATGACTTGGAGAAGATCTGCAAAGAGGAGTGGGACAAAATCCCTCCTGAGATGTGTGCAAAGCTGGTGGCCAACTACAAGAAACGTCTGACCTCTGTGATTGCCAACAAGGGTTTTGCCACCAAGTACTAAGTCATGTTTTGCAGAGGGGTCAAATACTTATTTCCCTCATTAAAATGCAAATCAATTGATAACATTTTTGACATGCGTTTTTCTGGATTTTTTTGTTGTTATTCTGTCTCTCACTGTTCAAATTATAGACTGATCATGTCTTTGTCAGTGGGCAAACGTACAAAATCAGCAGGGGATCAAATACTTTTTTCCCTCACTGTATGTATTCACCCCCTTTGCTATGAAGCCCCTAAATAAGATCTGGTGCAACCAAATACCTTCAGAAGTCACATAATTAGTTAAATAAAGTCCACCTGTGTGCAATCTAAGTGTTCTGTTTTTTTTGTCTTGTTTGTTTCACAAGAAAAAATATTTTGCATCTTCAAAGTGGTAGGCATGTTGTGTAAATCAAATGATACAAACCCCCCCCAAAATCCATTTTAATTCCAGGTTGTAAGGCAACAAAATAGGAAAAATGCCAAGGGGGGTAAATACTTTCGGAAGCCACTGTATGTTGTGTAGTAAGATGTTAGTAGCCCATGTGCTTCACCCTAATAATGTGGTATATTTACCCCTCTTAATTTCACCTACTGTTCTGACTTGGTGGTGCACATGTAGCCTATAACCTGTTTTAGAGAAATGTAATCATTAAATATTGTAAGAGCTTTCATTGTCTGCTTATATGCCCCCTTTATTTATCCTACGGTTCTGGCTTGGTGTACAGGGAGAACACTAAGAACGGCCCATGTTCTGAATTCTGTCGCTGTACATTTCAAAAGTGCTAAACAAATAGTTATATTGACTACGTCCGTCCTAACTCGCTTATTAATGTCTTAAATTGGAATTACGGATTGCCTCTTATCCGCTTGTCATCCCCTTATGCCATAGTTTGTATATCACAATTGTCATTAGAAACCACATTTGTTTAAGCAAGTTAGCCATATCATCTACAGTTGAAGTCGGAAGTTTACATACACCTTAGTCAAATACATTTAAACTCAGTTTTTCACAATTCCTGACATTTAATCCTAGTAAAGATTCCCTGTCTTAGGTCAGTTAGGATCACCACTTTATTTTAAGAATGTGAAATGTCAGAATAATAGTAGAGAGAATTATTTATTTCAGCTTTTATTTATTTCATCACATTCCCAGTGGTCAGAAGTTTACATACACTCAATTAGTATTTGGTAGCATTTCCTTTAAATTGTTTAACTTGGGTCAAACGGTTTCGGGTAGCCTTCCACAAGCTTCCACAATAAGTTGGGTGAATTTTGGCCCATTCCTCCTGACAGAGCTGGTGTAACTGAGTCAAGTTTGTAGGCCTCCTTGCTCGCACACGCTTTTTCAGTTCTGCCCACAAATTTTCTATAGGATTGAGGTCAGTGCTTTGTGATGGCCACTCCAATACCTTGACTTTGTTGTCCTTAAGCAATTTTGCCACAACTTCAGAAGTATGCTTGGGGTCATTGTCCATTTGGAAGACCCATTTGCGACCAAGCTTTAACTTCCTGACTGATGTCTTGAAATGTTGCTTCAATATATCCACATGATTTTCCTTCCTCATGATGCCATCTATTTTGTGAAGTGCACCAGTCCCTCCTGCAGCAAAGCACCCCCACAGCATGATGCTGCCACCCCCGCGCTTCACGGTTGGGATGGTGTTCTTCGGCTTGCAAGCCTTACGATCTTTGTCCCCATGTGCAGTTGCAAACCGTAGTCTGGCTTTTTTATGGAGGTTTTGGAGCAGTGGCTTCTTCCTTGCTGAGCGGGCTTTCAGGTTATGTCGATATAGGACTCGTTTTACTCCAGCATCTTCACAAGGTCCTTTGTTGTTGTTCTGGGATTGATTTGCTCTTTTCGCACCAAAGTACGTTCATCTCTAGGAGACAGAACGCGTCTCCTTCCTGAGCGGTATGACGGCTGTGTGGTCCCATGGTGTTTATACTTGCATACTATTGTTTGTACAGATGAACGTGGTACCTTGGAAATTGCTCCCAAGGATGAACCAGACTTGTGGAGGTCTACAATTTTTTTTTCTGAGGTCTTGGCTGATTTCTTTTGATTTTTCCATGATGTCAAGCAAAGAGGCACTGAGTTTGAAGGTAGGCCTTGAAATACATCCACAGGTACACCTCCAATTGACTCAAATGATGTCAATTAGCCTATCAGAAGCTTTTAAAGCCATGACATCATTTTCTGGAATTTTCCAAGCTGTTTAAAGGCACAGTCAATTTAGTGTATGTGAACTTCTGACCCACTGGAATTGTGATACAGTGAATTATAAGTGTAATAATCTGTCTGTAAACAATTGTTGGAAAAATTACTTTGTAATGCACAAAGTAGATGTCCTATCCGACTTGCCAAAACTATAGTTCGTTAACAAGAAATTTGTGGAGTGGTTGAAAAACGAGTTTTAATGACTCCAACCTAAGTGTATGTACATTTCCGACTTCAACTGTATGTTTTATTTAAAGGCAGTAAATGAGGCTGAATTAACTGTTTGCTGCCAGACAAGGCTCCGCTGATAGCCAAGTGTTGAGGTGGTAAAGATTCACTCCATGTTGCTGAAAGGAAAGCTCTGCTGTTGGGACAGCTTTATGTAGGCCCTAACAGTTTGTGGGCACAGTTTTTCACCATTATAGTGCAATTCATGTATTGTTTAGTGTTGTGTAGTGGCTTTGCTGGCATCCCACTTTATTTATTTTTTGCCACACCAAGATTTTCATGCTAAAATTGCCACTTCAGATCAGGTTAACATTTTTACAGCCATTGCAGCTTTTTTTTACCTCCTATTTAAAGACAAATGCTACCGTATACCGATGGGCAATAATCAGTCAAAAATGGAGCTTGTGGTAAATTCAATTGATTGGACATGATTTGGAAAGGCACACACCTGTCTATATAAGGTCCCACAGTTGATAGTGCATGTCAGAACAAAAACCAAGCCATGAGGTCGAAGGAATTGTCCATAGAGCTCTGAAACAGGATTGTGTCGAGGCACAGATCTGGGGAAGGGTACCAAAAAATTTCTGCAGCATTGAAGGTCCCCAAGAGCACAGTTGCCTCCATCATTCTTAAATGGAAGAAGTTTGGAACCACCAAGACTCTTCCTAGAGCTGGCCGCCCAGCCAAACTGAGCAATCGGGGGAGAAGGGCCTTGGTCAGGGAGGTGACTAAGAACCCGATGGTCACTCTGACAGAGCTCTAGAGTTACTCTGTGGAGATGGGAGAACCTTCCAGAAGGACAACCATCTCTGCAGCACTCCACCAATCATGCCTGTATGGTAGAGTGGCCAGACGGAAGCCACTCCTCAGTAAAAGGCACAGGACAGCCGATTGGAGTTTGCCAAAAGGCACCTAAAGACTCTCAGACCATGAGAAACAAGATTCTCTAGTCTGATGAAACCAATATTGAACTCTTTGGCCAGAATTCCAAGCGTCACATCTGAAGGAAACCTGGCACCATCCCTACAGTGAAGCATGGTGGTGGCAGCATCATGCTGTGGGGATGTTTTTCAGCGGCAGGGACTGGGAGACTAGGCAGGATCGAGGCAAAGATGAACGGAGCAAAGTACAGAGAGATCCTTAATGAAAACCTGCTCCAGAGCGCTCAGGACCTCAGACTGGGGCGAAGGTTCACCTTCCAACAGGACAACGACCGTAAGCACACAGCCAAGACAACGCAGGAGTGGCTTCGGGACAAGTCTCTGAATGTCCTTGAGTGGCCCAGTCAGAGCCTGGACTTGAACCCGATCAAACTTCTCTGAAGAGACCTGAAAATAGCTGTCCAGCAACGCTCCCCATCCAACCTGACTGAGCTTGAGAGGATCTGCAGAGAAGAATGGGAGAAACTCCCCAAATACAGGTGAGCCAAACTTGTAGCATCATACCCAAGAAGACTCGAGGCTGTAATCACAGCCAAAGGTGCTTCATCAAAGTACTGAGTAAAAGGTCTGAATACTTATGTAAATGTGATATTTATGTTTAAAAATAAATAAAAAATAGCAAACATTTCTGAAAACCTGTTTTTGCTTTGTCATTATGTGGTCGTGTGTAGATTGATGAGGGGGAAAAAACAATTTAATCAATTTTAGAATAAGGCTGTAACCTAACAAAATGTGCAAAAAGTCAAGGGATCTGAATACTTTCCGAAGGCATTGTATGAATGAATGTCAGCATTCTGTCTTTTAGGTCAAACTGATGGAATACAGCCAGAGGATGAGATGCAGGAAAACAAGTGTACAGGTGTGACCAACAACATTACAGTATTTTGCTTAATAACATCTTAAGTTCGGCAAGTGATATTGTTTCAGAAAATTATTCATTTTACAATGGAAAACGAATTGATCATATTTGCGTTCAGGCCCAACCCACCACAGTAAACACTATGCATATGAGCCAGAAATGAATCAATTTTTTCTTTCAGGACCAATGGAAGGCAAATGACAATATGAGTGAGTAACCATCCCATCCATCATGCAGTGGTTGAGTGGCCAAGCCCAAATGTCCTTACTACCAAGAGAAAGGAGTGATTTTTATCATCAGCGTCCTCTTTGACTTACAATGGCGCCGGAGGGGGTGGCTGCCATTTTACGGCCTCCTAACCAACTGTGCTATTTATTTATTTTTTCGCGTTGTTTGTAACTTATTGTTTTACTTATTTTGTATATAATGTTGCTGCTACCGTCTCTTATGACCGAAAAGAGCTTCTGGACATCAGAACAGCGATTACTCACCTCGAACTGGACAAATATTTTTTATTTAACGAGTCCGACGCGAAGGATATACTGCTTTCTCGAGAACAGGCCCAAATCCCCGTCATTTGCGTGAAGAAAAGACAGAGGAAAAGGGGGCAGAGGTCAGGCTGCCTTCGGAGAATTCGTAGGTGAGTGAGTAAACCTCCACTACCATCCGTTCTATTGGCCGACGTGCAATCATTGGAAAACTGGACAAATATTTGTTCTTTATGTCACGTCTCCACCCGCTCCCCCTCTCCGGTGCTCGAGGTCACCAGTTCACTCATCATTATGCACACCTGCCACCATCGTTACGCGCACCTGTGCTTAATTATGGGACTCACCTGGACTCCATCACGTAATTGATTACCTCCCCTATATCTGTCACTCATTCAGGTTCATTCCCCAGTCAACATTAATGTTGTTATGTTTCTCATGTCCAGACGCTTTTCTAGTTTTGTTCTATGTTTATTTATTATTAAACCCTCACCCTGTACTTGCTTCTCGTCTCCCAGTGTCTGCGTTACACTTTAATGAGTCCGACGCAAAGGATATACTGCTTTCTCAAGAACAGGCCCAAATCCTCGTCATTTGCGTGAAGAAAAGACGGAGGAAAAGGGGGCGGAGGTCAGGCTGCTTTCTGAGAATTCGTAGGCGAGTAAGTAAACCTCCACTACCATTAGTTCTATTGGCCAACGTGCAATCATTGGAAAACAAAATGGATGATCTACGATTAAGACTATCCTACCAATGGGACTGTCACGGTTTCGGCCGAGGCTGCTCCTCCTCCTGGTTCGGGCAGGCTTCGGCGGTCGTCGTCCCCGGAGTACTAGCTGCCACCGATCTATGTTTCATGTTCGTTTGGTTTGGTCTTAATGTTGTACACCTGTGTCTAGTTAGTCCTCGTTAGTGTTCTATTTAGTTCTCGTTGTGTGTGTCTGTGTTTGTGTGTGATTGCGCTTCTGTTACGTGTTGGAGCTACTATTTCCCTCCAGTGTTTTGGAGTGGTTACTTTGCACATGTTTTGTGCACCGTTTATTTTGTCGCCTGTGTGCGCCTTGTATTCGCCTTCAGGCTTATTGTGCTTTTGTTTTGTGAGAATATTGCACTAAAGCCTTTGGACTGAGCCTCTGCGTCCTGCGCCTGATTCATACACCACACCCACCTTCAGCACCCTATGACAGGGACATTAAAAACTGTAACATATTATGTTTCACCGAGTCGTGGCTGAACAACGACACGGATAATACAGAGCTGGCTGGGTTTTCTGTGAATCGGCAGGACAGAAGCTACAGTGGGGAGAAACATTTACATTTACATTTTAGTCATTTAGCAGACGCTCTTATCCAGAGCGACTTACAGTTAGTGAATACATTATTTTATTTTTTTATATACTGGCCCCCTGTGGGAATCAAACCCACAACCCTGGCGTTGCAAACGCCATGCTCTATCAACTGAGCTACATCCCTGCCGGCCATTCCCTCCCCTACCATGGACGACGCTGGGCCAATTGTGCGCCGCCCATGAGTCTCCCGGTCGCGGCCGGCTGCGACAGAGCCTGGATTCGAACCAGGATCTCTAGTGGCACAGTTAGCACTGCGATGCAGTGCCTTAGACCACTGCGCCACTCAGGAGTAAAAAATAAAATAATCCAGAAAATCACATTGTATGATTTTTAAGTTATTAATTTGCATTTTATTGCATGACATAAGTATTTGATCACCTACCAACCAGTAAGAATTCTGGCTCTCACAGACCTGTTAGTTTTTCTTTAAGAAGCCCTCCTGTTCTCCACTCATTACCTGTATTAACTGCACCTGTTTGAACTCGTTACCTGTATAAAAGACACCTGTCCACACACGCAATCAAACAGACTCCAACCTCTCCACAATGGCCAAGACCAGAGAGCTGTGTAAGGACATCAGGGATAAAATTGTAGACCTGCACAAGGCTGGGATGGGCTACAGGACAATAGGCAAGCAGCTTGGTGAGAAGGCAACAACTGTTGGCGCAATTATTAGAAAATGGAAGAAGTTCAAGATGACGGTCAATCACCCTCGGTCTGGGGCTCCATGCAAGATCTCACCTCGTGGGGCATCAATGATCATGAGGAAGGTGAGGGATCAGCCCAGAGCTACACGGCAGGACCTGGTCAATGACCTGAAGAGAGCTGGGACCACAGTCTCAAAGAAAACCATTAGTAACACACTACACCGTCATGGATTTAAATCCTGCAGCGCACGCAAGGTCCCCCTGCTCAAGCCAGCGCATGTCCAGGCCCGTCTGAAGTTTGCCGATGACCATCTGGATGATCAAGAGGAAGAATGGGAGAAGGTCATGTGGTCTGATGAGACAAAAATAGAGCTTTTTGGTCTAAACTCCACTCGCCGTGTTTGGAGGAATAAGAAGGATGAGTACAACCCCAAGAACACCATCCCAACCGTGAAGTATGGAGGTGGAAACATCATTCTTTGGGGGTGCTTTTCTGCAAAGGGGACAGGACGACTGCACCGTATTGAGGGGAGGATGGATGGGGCCATGTATCGCGAGATCATGGCCAACAACCTCCTTCCCTCAGTAAGAGCATTGAAGATGGGTCGTGGCTGGGTCTTCCAGCATGACAACGACCCGAAACACACAGCCAGGGCAACTAAGGAGTGGCTCCGTAAGAAGCATCTCAAGGTTCTGGAGTGGCCTAGCCAGTCTCCAGACCTGAACCCAATAGAAAATAATTGGAGGGAGCTGAAAGTCCCGAAACCTGAAGGATCTGGAGAAGGTCTGTATGGAGGAGTGGGCCAAAATCCCTGCTGCAGTGTGTGCAAACCTGGTCAAGACCTACAGGAAACGTATGATCTCTGTAATTGCAAACAAAGGTTTCTGTACCAAATATTATGTTCTGCTTTTCTGATGTATCAAATACTTATGTCATGCAATAAAATGCAAATTAATTACTTAAAAATCATACAATGTGATTTTCTGGATTTTTGTTTTAGATTCCGTCTCTCACAGTTGAAGTGTACCTATGATAAAAATTACAGACCTCTACATGCTTTGTAAGTAGGAAAACCTGCAAAATCGGCAGTGTATCAAATACTTGTTCTCCCCACTGTACGTCTGGTAAGACGAGGGGCGATGTCTAACATGAACGAAGTCTCAAGGTAGAGTACCTCATGATAAGCTGTAGACCACACTATCTACCAAGAGGGTTCTCATCTATATTATTCGTAAGCGTCTATTTACCACCACAAACCGATGCTGGCACTAAGACCGCACTCAACGAGCTGTATAAGGCCATAAGCAAACAAGAAAATGCTCACCCAGAAGTGGCGCTCCTAGTGACCGGGGACTTTAATGAAGATTGAATCCTACTACACCGGCTCTGACACTCGTCGGATGTGGCAGGGCTTGAAAACTGTTACGGACTACAAAGGGAAACCCAGCCGCGAGCTGCCCTGTGACGCGAGCCTACCAGACGAGCTAAATGCCTTTTATGCTCGCTTCGAGGCAAGCAATACTGAAGCATGCATGAGAGCACCAGCTGTTCCGGATGGCTATGTGATCACGCTCTCGGTAGCCGATGTGAGCAAGACCTTTAAACAGGTCAACATTCACAAAGCCGCGGGGCCAGACGGATTACCAGGACGTGTACTCAAAGCATGCGCGGACCAACTGGCAAATGTCTTCACTGACATTTTCAACCTCTCCCTGACCGAGTCTGACATACCTACATGTTTCAAGCAGACCACCATAGTCCCTGTGCCCAAGGAAGCGAAGGTAACCTGCCTAAATGATTACCTCCCCGTAGCACTCACGTCGGTAGCCATGAAGTGCTTTGAAAGGCTGGTCATGGCTCACATCAACACCATCATCCCGGAAACCCTAGACCCACTCCAATTCGCATTCCGCCCCCCCAACAGATCCGCACTCCACACTGCCCTTTCCCACCTGGACAAAAGGAACACCTATGTGAGAATGCTGTTCATTGACTACAGCTCAGCGTTCAACACCAGAGTGTCCACAAAGCTCATCACTAAGCTAAGGACCCTGGGACTAAACACCTTCCTCTGCAACTGGATCCTGGACTTCCTGATGGGCCGCCCCCAGGTGGTAAGGGTAGGCAACAACACATCTGCCACGCTGATCCTCAACACTGGGGCCCCTCAGGGGTGCGTGCTTAGTCCCCTCCTGTACTCCCTGTTCACCCACAACTGCATGGCCAAACACGACTCCAAACACCATCATTAAGTTTGCTGACGACACAACAGTGGTAGGCCTGATCACCGACAACGATGAGACAGCCTATAGGGAGGAAGTCAGAGACCTGGCAGTGTGGTACCAGGACAACAACCTGTCCCTCAATGTGAACAAGACAAAGGAGCTGATCGTGGATTACAGGAAAAGGCGGGCTGAACAGGCCTCCATTAACATCGACAGGACTGTAGTGGAGCGGGTCGAGAGTTTCAAGTTCCTTGGTGTCCACATCACCAACAAACTATCATGGTCCAAACACACCAAGACAGTCATGAAGAGAGATTTGGTATGAGTACCCAGATCCTCAAAAAGTTATACAGCTGCACCATCAAGAGCATCCTGACCGGTTGCATCACTGCCTGGTATGTCAACTGCTCGGCATCTGACCGTAAGGCACTATAGAGGGTAGTGCGTACTGCCCAGTACATCACTGGGGCCAAGCTTCCTGCCATCCAGGACATACAGTGAGGGGAAAAAAGTATTTGATCCCCTGCTGATTTTGTACGTTTGCCCACTGACAAAGAAATGATCAGTCTATAATTTTAATGGTAGGTTTATTTGAACAGTGAGAGACAGAATAACAACAAAAAAATCCAGGAAAATGCATGTCAAAAATGTTATAAATTGATTTTTCATTTTAATGAGGGAAATAAGTATTTGACCCGCTCTCAATTAGAAAGATTTCTGGCTCCCAAATGTCTTTTATACAGGTAACGAGCTGAGATTAGGAGCACACTCTTAAAGGGAGTGCTCCTAATCTCAGCTTGTTACCTGTATAAAGAAGCAATCAATCAATCAGATTCCAAACTCTCCACCATGGCCAAGACCAAAGAGCTCTCCAAGGATGTCAGGGACAAGACTGTAGACCTACACAAGGCTGGAATGGGCTACAAGACCATCGCCAAGCAGCTTGGTGAGAAGGTGACAACAGTTGGTGCGATTATTCGCAAATGGAAGAAACACAAAATAACTGTCAATCTCCCTCGGCCTGGGGCTCCATGCAAGATCTCACCTCGTGGAGTTGCAATGATCATGAGAACGGTGTAGAATCAGCCCAGAACTACATGGGAGGATCTTGTCAATGATCTCAAGGCAGCTGGGACCATAGTCACCAAGAAAACAATTGGTAACACACTACGCAGTGAAGGACTGAAATCATGCAGCGCCCGCAAGGTCCCCCTGCTCAAGAAAGCACATATACAGGCCCGTCTGAAGTTTGCCAATGAACATCTGAATGATTCAGAGGAGAACTGGGTGAAAGTGTTGTGGTCAGATGAGACCAAAATGGAGCTCTTTGGCATCAACTCAACTCGCCGTGTTTGGAGGAGGTGGAATTCAGCCTATGACCCCAAGAACACCATCCCCACCGTCAAACATGGAGGTGGAAACATTATGCTTTGGGGGTGTTTTTCTGCTAAGGGGACAGGACAACTTCACCGCATCAAAGGGACGATGGACGGGGCCATGTACCGTCAAATCTTGGGTGAGAACCTCCTTCCCTCAGCCAGGGCATTGAAAATGGGTCGTGGATGGATATTCCAGCATGACAATGACCCAAAACACACGGCCAAGGCAACAAAGGAGTGGCTCAAGAAGAAGCACATTAAGGTCCTGGAGAGGCCTAGCCAGTCTCCAGACCTTAATCCCATAGAAAACCTGTGGAGGGAGCTGAAGGTTCGAGTTGCCAAACGTCAGCCTCGAAACCTTAATGACTTGGAGAAGATCTGCAAAGAGGAGTGGGACAAAATCCCTCCTGAGATGTGTGCAAACCTGGTGGCCAACTACAAGAAACGTCTGACCTCTGTGATTGCCAACAAGGGTTTTGCCACCAAGTACTAAGTCATGTTTTGCAGTGGGGTCAAATACTTATTTCCCTCATTAAAATGCAAATCAATTTATAACATTTTTGACATGCGTTTTTCTGGATTTTTTTGTTTGTTATTCTGTCTCTCACTGTTCAAATAAACCTACCATTAAAATTATAGACTGATCATGTCTTTGTCAGTGGGCAAACGTACAAAATCAGCAGGGGATCAAATACTTTTTTCCCTCACTGTATATACTAGGCGGTGTCAGAGGAAGGCCCAAAAAATTGTAAAAGACTCCAGTCACCCAAGTCATAGACTGTTCTCTCTGCTACCGCACGGCAAGCGGTACCGGAGCGCCAAATCTAGGACCAAAAGGCTCCTTAACAGCTTCTACCTCCAAGCCGTAAGACTGCTGAAGAATTAATCAAATGTCCACCCGGACTATTTACATTGACCCCCCACCCCCCATTTGTTTTTACACTGCTGCTACTCGCTGTTTATTATCTATGCATAGTCACTTTACCCCTACCTACATGTACAAATGACCTCGACTAACCTGTACCCCTGCACATTGACTCGGTACCGGTACCCCCTGTATATAGCCTCGTTATTATTATTTTATTGTGTTACTTTTTATTATGTTTTACCTTAGTTTATTTAGAAAATATTTTCTTAACTCTTTCTTGAACTGCATTGTTGGTTAAGGGCTTGTAAGTAAGCATTTCACAAATAAAATTTGATTTGATTTGACTGTTGTGTGCAACCCTAGTCACAGTTTGTGCTTTCCTACAGTAAGTGCTTGCTCAAAAACCGACATGTTACCAACTGCACACGAGAACCTATACAGAGTTTAAGCATGTCTTCACACAGGCAATTTGCTATGGTGGGCAAGGGTTTCACAATGTTTAAAATGGCAGTAAAATGGTTTGAGTCATTAAAATGTTAAATTTAGCAAACTAATTTGTTATTTGCTGCTAGCTTATCTGGTAACAGTTTGTCATCCAGTGTTCCTATGCTAGGTAACTTTAGCTGAGTAACTTTAGCATAGTAAGTTTTACTATAAATAAAAAAAGTCTTCATGCAGTTTGTTAGTACAGACTGCAAAGCTTACCCTTACTTCGGCTGTTGCTCTTTTTTGAAATTTCAGTTCCAGTCTATCTTAAACTTGTTCATTGAATGAGTTAGAGTTCAAAGGGAATGCTATAAGTAAGCATCAGCTAATGACATGTTTCTAATTCATAGTCTATATGGGCTATCAGAGACCACAGCTGCTATGTATTAGTACATTTAATGCTGACTTGAGCTTAACATTTTAAACAGAAAGCACCCTCTCAGAATCCAGTGCACTGCTTATTTAGCCCAGAAGTGTGTATGTTAAATACAAGATGTCATTTCACCTCTAGACTGCTGATGTCTTTAATTGCCAAATGAATCTCCAATAGTAATGACAATTCTACAAGTCTACATTGGATCGGGGTGAGACTACAGAAAAGGGACGGTATCTTGATGCAATAATATTCAACAAACTGGACAAGTTATGCAAGTCTCGGCTGCTAGGTACAAGTACATATAAAGTTTATTCAAGTTTAAAATGTTAAACAAAGCATCATATGTGAGAATTCAGTGCACAGCATATTAAGCCCCAGAAGTTCTTATGTTAAATACAATATATCATTAAACTTATCTACTGATGACCTGAGCCAATATAGACTTGTAGCGTGTGTCATTATTACTATTGGAAATCAATTTGGCAAGGAAAGAAACAAATCCATACTGAAGGGCCACTACTTTGATGCAATAACACTTTCAACAAACTGGGCATATGTTATGTAAATATCAGCTGCTAAGTACATTGACTTGACTCATTTTAAATGTTAAACAACAAAGCATGAGATAATTCAGTATACTGCATATTCAGCCTCAGAATTTCATATGTTAAGTACAAGATATTACACTTGTCTACTGGTGACTGAATCTTCAATAGCAATGAATCTTCAATAGTAATGAGTTCTTAAAGTCTACATTGGATCGGTCTAATAAAACGTCTGTATCTTTAAATGAAATACTTTTATGCACCAGCACAATATCCCTTAATTCTACAGACATTTAGTTAATTTAAAACGAAGACACACATTAATGTGTTAGATTTGTTTCTAAAACTTGCCTAATCCGTTTGTGGAAAGTATTCAGACCCCTTGAATTTTTCCACATTTTGTTAGGTTACAGCCTTATTCTAAAATGTATTTTTAAATATGTTTCCCCTCAATCTACACACAATACCCCATAATGACAACGCAACAACAGGTTTGCAAAAATTCTTGCAAATGTCTTCTTTTTTTTTAACAGAAATATCACATTTACATAAGTATTCAGACCCTTTACTCAGTACTTTGTTGAAGCACATTTGGCAGAGATTACAGCCTTGAGTCTTCTTGGATATGACGCTACAAGCTTGGCACACCTGTATTTGGGGAGTTTCTCCATTCTGCTCTGCAGATCCTTTCAAGCTCTGTCAGGTTGGATGGGGAGCGTTGCTGCACAGCTATTTTCAGGTCTCTCCAGAGATGTTCGATCGGGTTCAAGTCCAGGCTCTGGCTGGGCCACTCAAGGACATTCAGAGACTTGTCCCGAAGCCACTCCTGCGTTGTCTTGGCTGTGTGCTTAGGGTCGTTGTCCTGTTGGAAGGTGAACCTTCGCCCCAGTCTGAGGTCCTGAGCGCTCTGGAGCAGGTTTTCATTAAGGATCTCTCTGTACTTTGCTCCGTTCATCTTTGCCTCGATCCTGACTAGTCTCCCAGTCCCTGCAGCTGAAAAACAGCCCCACAGCATGATGCTGCTACCACCATGCTTCACTGTAGGGATGGTGCCAGGTTTCTTCCAGACGTGATGCTTGGCATTCAGGCCAAATAGTTCAATCTTGGTTTCATCAGACCAGAGAATCTTGTTTCTCATGGTCTGAGAGTCTTTAGGTGCATTTTGGCAAACTCCAAGCGGGCTGTCCTGTGCCTTTTACTGAGGAGTGGCTTCCGTCTGGCCACTCTACCATAAAGGCCTGATTGGTGGAGTGCTGCAGAGACGGTTGTCCTTTTGGAAGGTTCTAACATCTCCACATAACTCTAGAACTCTGTCAGAGTGACCATTGGGTTCTTGTTCACCCCTCTGAACAAGGCCCTTCTCCCCCGATTGCTCAGTTTGGTCAGGCGGCCACCTCTAGGAAGAGTCTTGGTGGTTCCAAACATCTTCCATTTAAGAATGATGGAGGCCACTTGCCTTGACACAATCCTGTCTCGGAGCTCTATGGACAATTCCTTCGACCTCGTGGCTTGGCTTGACCTCTGACATGGCTCAGCAGTTCGATCAAAGCTCCTAAAACATATTCAGGGATCTGACTGACGTTAGACACAGCACTGATGAAAGTGAGCTCTTGATTGCAGGTGAATTACAAAAAGTCAAAATCAATCGTTGGTCTGAAGCCTCTCCAATATGTAATTTATTTGTAGAACCCGAAGACAGTGACAAGGTTATTATTGATGTCAGCTAAACTTGCATTAGGCTACTTAGCTAGCTAACTTAGTAACTTTTTGATAACTCATTAGAAAAACGAATAACGCCAATCAATAACTTATTACTATACCTAGGTACTGGATGCGAGTCCTTGACTAGGGCGACCTTGTGGACTGGAAACGTTCTCCTCCTTTGAAATAATTTCATCCTCCTTGCTAGCTTTTCATTACCATAACTGTAATTGGTACTTCAACAGTGGCTTGCTAGGCTTACTCCTTGCACAACAACGTGTCATTTTGTCAGTGACATGAGCTAACTAACTAGGTAACACTAGCTAGCTAGCTAGGCCATATCATATGCCACAAGCCGAGATTGACTGTGTGTAAGCTAGTAAGTTAGCTAGCTACATGTCATTTGCTAGCTAGTGCTATCTAGACTTGCGCTGGCAAACAAATCCATTATATTAGCTACCTAAATGTGAACTAATCTCAACTGAGGAGTAATAATCGACAACACAATCCTTACATGATAATTAGGTGGGCCACCATGTCCGTCTGCCATGTCGCTCTTCGCACACAGACTTCTGGCTACTCTGGCAGGAGCATGTGGACTCAGTTTGCACTATGTCCCGTGTAGCTCAGTTGGTAGAGCATGGCGCTTGCAACGCCAGGGTTGTGGGTTCGATTCCCACGGGGGGCCAGTATGAAAAAAAACATGTATGCACTCACTAAACTGTAAGTTGCTCTGGATAAGAGCGTCTGCTAAATGACTAAAATGTAAAAATATGAATAGAGAATGGAGACTATTAACTTGAAAACGTGCAGGATACCTCTTTCCGGTTTCCCTGACTTCCGTTTTGTTTTTATATTGTGTTATGCTTGTTCGCGTAGCACTCCTCACAGGTCGTTCAGTGTATGTTTTTTTTGTTGGTGAGATGAAATTGCCCAAACTCTGAAAGTTTTTATTTCATGCCAGACTTGCAACACAAGATTTGTTCAAGCCTAAAATGTTAGTCCGTAATTGTAACATGGTGTTTGTATGTTCACAGATGAACGCATGGCTTTTCTTACAATCCTAACAATATACGTATGGATTTTCTTTTCGAATGGATTCTAACGATACGTACGTTCAACCTTTTGTCAGCTATTTGGTGCCATACCCATAGTACCCATAGTATACACCGCAATGAAATGCTTACTTTCAGAATCCGCTCTAAACAGCATATCACCCCAGGTATTACATTCATTCCAAATGGCAACAAGTCCTTTCATGATGTTAACTTGTAACTGTGAAATAAATTCTGGCAAATAGCCCAGCACTCTGTTTATTTGTACAACAATATAACACAGAGAGAGAGAGAGAGAGAGAGGGGTAGGAAGATAGAGGGTGAACAACAGTTGAGTACTGCTTATCTTTGAAGCACCTAGCGAAGTTCATTAAGTACTAAAGGTCAGTCTCTAGGACAGTTTCGCCAGTTGTTCTCTCTCACACTGAGCAGTTTCGGATCATGACAGAAGCGGAGCTGTACACAGAATACAAGGGGGTCTACCTCCCCACAAACATACACCCTCAGGAGAGCCTGAAATACTATGAGGAGTTTACTTTCCGTCACGACGACATTCTCATTGTCACATATCCTAAGTCAGGTAAGTAGCTTTTATTAATAAACAACTATAGACTATTGGTAGACAATTGCACAGACTGAGTTGATAATACATGAACTGCTGCAACACACACTGTGATAGTGAACACTAAATAGTTTTCAAGCCTACTGTTGCCTTTATTTCAAGGCACATGCCTGAGTGACTGCACATCACAAATAGGTCTGTCTGTACATGTAGACTTAAGCTATGATACTGTCGCAATCCTACCCTCAGTATATACAGTGCATTCGGAAAGTATTCAGACCGCTTGAGGGGAGGCACTCGGAGCGGCCTGCTGGTTCAACTTAGGAGGCACGCACACCACCCACCTTTGGATAACAAAGTTGACGAGCTCAGGGCAAGGGCTTCTTTCCAGAGAGGCATCAGGGCCTGCAACATTCTTTGTTTCACGGAAACATGGCTCTCTCGGGATATTCTGTCAAAATCGGTCCAGCCAGATGGGTTCTCAGTTCATCGCGCAGACAGAAATAAATATCTCTCCGGGAAGCAGAAGGGCGAAGGTGTGTGTTTCATGATTAACGACTCATGGTGTAATTGTGGTAACATACAGGAACTCAAGTCCTTTTGTTCACTCAACCTAGAATACTTCACAATCAAATGCCGACCGTATTATCTCCCAAGATAATTTTCCTCGGTTATAGCCACGGCCGTTTATATCCCCCCTCAAGCCGATACCATGACGGCCCTCAAAGAACTTCACTGGACTTTATGCAAACTGGAAACCACATATCCTGAGGCTGCATTTATTGTAGCTGGGGATTTTAACAAAGCAAATTTGAGAACTAGGCTGTCGAAGTTCTATCAACATATTGACTGTTGTACACGCGCTGCTAAAACACTTGACCATTGCTATTCGAACTTCCAGGATGCTTACAAGCCTCCCCCGCTCTCCTTTCGGCAAATCTGACCATGACTCCATTTTGCTCCTCCCTTCCTATAGGCAGAAACTCAAACAGGAAGTACACATGCTAGGGACTATTCAACGCTGGTCTGACCAATCGGTATTCACGCTTCAAGACTGTTTTTATTACACAGACTGGGATATGTTCTGGGTAGCTTGCGAAAATAATTCAGACGAATACACTTCCTTTATCAGGAAGTGTATAGGAGATGTTGTGCCCACTGTGACTATTAAAACCTACCCTAACCAGAAACCGTGGATAGATGGCAGCATTCACGCAAAACTGAAAGCGCGAACCACCGCATTTAACCATGGCAAGGTGACTGGGAATATGGAAGAATACAAACAGTGTAGCTATTTACTTCGCAAGGCAATCAAACAGGCAAAACGTCAGTATAGAGACAAAGTGGAGTCGAAATTCAACGGCTCAGTCATGAGATGTATGTGGCAGGGTCTACAGACAATCACGGACTACAAAAGGAAAACCAGCCACGTCGCCGACACGATATCTTGCTTCAGGACAAGCTAAACACTGTCTTCGCTCGCTTTGAGGATAGCACAGTGCCACCAACGTGGCCCACTAGAAAGGATTGTTGGGCTTTCCTTCTCCGTGGCCGACGTGAGTAAGACATTTAAGCGTGTTAACCCTCACAAGGCTGCCGGCCCAGATGGCATCCCTAGCCGCATCCTCCGAGCATGCGCAGACCAGCTGGCTGGTGTGTTTACGGACATATTCAATCTCTCCCTATCCCAGTCTGCTGTCCCCACATGCTTCAAGATGACCACCATTGTTCCTGTACCCAAGAAAGCAAAGGTAACTGAACTAAATGACTATCACCCCGTAGCACTCACCTCTGTCATCATGAAGTGCTTTGAAAAACTAGTCAAGGATCATATCACTTCTACCTTACCTGTCACCCTAGACCCACTTCAATTTGCTTACCGCACCAATAGGTCCACAGATTATGCAATTTCCATCACACTGCACATTGCCCTATCCCATCTGGACAAGATGAATACCTATGTAAGAATGCTGTTCATTGACTATAGCTCAGCATTCAACACCATAGTACCCTCCAAGCTCATCATTAAGCTTGAGGCCCTGGGTCTGAACCCCGCCCTGTGCAACTGGTTTCTGGACTTCCTGACGGGCCACCCCCAGGTGGTGAAGGTAGGCTTTGCACCTAAAACCCTCACAAACTTTTACAGATGCACAATTGAGAGCATCCTGTCGGGTTGTATCACGGCCTGGTACGACAACTGCAGGGCTCTCCAGAGGGTGGTGCAGTCTGCCCAACGCATTACCGGGGACAAACTACCCGCCCTCCAGGACACCTACAGCACCCGATGTTACAGGAAGGCCAAAAAGATAATCAAGGACATCAACCACCCGAGCCACTGCCTGTTCACCCCACTATCATCCAGAAGGTGAGGTCAGTACAGGTGCATCAAAGCTGGGACCGAGAGACTGAAAAACCGCTTCTATCTCAAGGACATCAGACTGTTAAATAGCCATCACTAGCACATTCGAGGCTGCTGCCTATAGACATAGACTAGAAATCACTGGCCACTTTAAGAAATGTAACACTAGTCACTTTAATGTTTACATATCTTGCATTACTCATCTCATATGTATATACTGTATTCTATAATATTCTACTGTATCTTAGTCCATGCCACTCTGTCATTGCTCGTCCACATAAGTATATATTCTTAATTCCATTCCTTACTTAGATTTGTGTGTATTGGGTATATGTTGTGAAATTGTTAGATATTCCTTGTTAGATATTACTGCACTGTCAGAGCTAGAAGCACAAGCATTTCGATACCCCCACAATAACATCTGCTAAATACGTGTATATGACAAATACAATTTGATTTGATTTGGAAAGGCACACACCTGTCTATATAAAGTCCCACAGTTGACAATGCATGTCAGAGCAAAACCCAAGCCATGAGGTCGAAGGAATTGTCAATAGAGCTCCGGGACAGGATTGTGTCGAGGCACATATCTGGGGAAGGGTACCAAAAAATGTATGTATCATTGAAGGTCCCCAAGAACACAGTGGCCTCCATCATTCTTAAATGGAAGAAATTTGGTCCACCAAGAGTCTTCCTCGAGCTGGCCGCCCGGCCAAACTGAGCAACCGGGGGAGAAGGGCCTTGGTCAGGGAGGTGACCAAGAAACCGATGGTCACTCTGACAGAGCTCCAGAGTTCCTCTGTTGAGATGGGAGAACCTTCCAGAAGGACAACCATCTCTGCAGCACTCCACCAATCAAGTCTTTATGGTAGAGTGGCTAGACGGATGCCACTCCTCAGTAAAAGGCACATGACAGCCCGCTTGAAGTTTGCCAAAATGCACCTAAAGACTCTCAGACCATGAGAAACAAGATTCTCTGGTCTGATGAAACCAAGATTGAACTCTTTGGCCTGAATGCCAAGCGTCACGTCTGGAGGAAACCTGCCACCATCCCTACGGTGAAGCATGGTGGTGGCAGCATCATGCTGTGGGATGTTTTCAGCGGCAGGGACTGGTAGACTAGTCAGGATCGAGGGAAAGATGAACGGAGCAAAGTACAGAGAGATCCTTGATGAAAACCTGCTCCAGAGCGCTCAGGACCTCAAACTGGGGCCAAGGTTCACCTTCCAACAGGACAACAACCCTAAGCACACAGCCAATACAATGCAGGAGTGGCTTCAGGACAAGTCTCTGAATGTCCTTGAGTGGCCCAGCCAGAGCCTGGACTTGAACCCAATTGAACATCTCTTGAGCGATGCTCCCATCCAACCTGACAGAGCTTGAGAGGATCTGCAGAGAAGAACGGGAGAAACTCCCCAAATACAGTTGTGCCAAGCTTGTAGCGTCATACCCAATAAGACTCGAGGCTGTAATCGCTGCCAAAGGTGCTTCAACAAAGTACTGAGTAAAGGGTCTGAGTACTTATGTAAATGTAATATTTCCATTTTTATTATTTGATAAATTAGCAAACATTTATACAAACCAGTTTTTGCTTTGTCATTATGGGGTATTGTGTGTAGATTGATGAGGAAAAAAATCAATTTAATCAATTTTAGAATAAGGCAGTAAAGTAACAACGTGGAAAAAGTCAAGGGGTCTGAATACTTGAATAGCTCCCCTGTAGCTCAGTTGGTAGAGCATGGCGCTTGCAACGCCAGGGTTTTGGGTTCGTTTCCCACGGGGGGCCAGTATGAAAAATGTATGCACTCACTAACTGCAAGTCGCTCTGGATAAGAGCATCTGCTAAATGACTAAAATTTAAAATGTATATGGCCATTTCCAAGGCTTCATGTCCTGTTGGGACTGCAGTTACCATTCCTGCCTTTGGGAGTACAGACCTGCTGGTTCATGTGGTTCATTCTCTGCCAGGGCGATATTTTGGGTATGTCAGTGAAGCTCAGAAACATCTGCTTTTCTACTTCACCTGTCTTTCTCTGTCTCTCTGTCTCCCTCTCTCTCTCTCTTGCTGTACCACCCCCCCCCCCCCCCAGGTACAACATGGATGCAGGAGATTGTTCCCCTGGTACAGAATGGAGGGGACCTGACCCCGGTGCTGACCATCCCAAACTGGGACAGGGTTCCTTGGCTAGAGGAGCACAGAGCCTGTGTCCTCAATCTGGAGCAGAGGGCATCACCACGCCAGTTTGCTACCCACTTCCACTACAACATGATGCCCGTCTCCTTCTTCACTGTCAAGCCTAAGGTAGTGCACTGTAGATATGTGTAGATCAGCTCCTGTAGTGGAGGTGGTTTGGTGAACTAAGCTTGCTTTAGCTTTAGGCTTTAACACAATGGGCTAACACGATCATGGGTCGCATGGATGACCTTGGTTCAATACCCAGTTGATCATATTTCTCATAATGTCAAGAGAATGTAGTCTGTCACTACACTACATCGAATGTTACAATTCCATGGCTGATTGCACACATTGTGCACTATTAGAATAATAAACAATGGCCTTGGGTAATGAATGGTTGATCAGAGCGATTCCTCATCTCCAGGTCATCTATGTGATCAGAAACCCTAAAGATGTGTTCACATCTTCCTATCACTACTACGGCATGGCCTCCTACCTGGTCAAACCTGGCACTCAAGACCAATTCCTGCAGAAGTTCATCAATGGAAAAGGTTTAGTATTCTATTATTTCTGATTTCCCAACTATTACAGACATTTTAATCATTTCAGTTTCATACTTTTAGAATCTCTATGTCCCGGTTAGTTGTTAATCAGAAAAGGCTTAGTGATCTATGCCTTTTTGATTGACGGATTTATTTGGGTCCCCGTGACCTACTCTACTGTATAAAACAGACTTGGCTATAGAATCTATGGGCTCAAATATCCAATATGAAAGAACAGGAGCAATTTAGCAAAAGAGCAATGTTCAAGGCTAGCATATTTATTACCCTGGAATTATCATTAACAATTGTAGTCCCCTGTAGCTCAGTTGGTAGAGCATGGCGCTTGCAACGCCAGGGTTGTGGGTTCGTTTCCCACGGGGGCCAGTATGAAAATGTATGCACTCACTAACTGTAAGTCGCTCTGGATAAGAGCGTCTGCTAAATGACTAAAATGTAAATGTAAAAAAATGATGTACTGTTTAGTCTCCTTCCTTTGAATAATTGATGCTACCTCTGTTATTCACAATTCATTCACTTATCTTCTGGCCTATAGAGTATTGATAGAGCATTTGAAGTTGTCTTTTATTGTAATAGCTTTGATGACGGGTTTGTGGTTGTCTCTCCCCCCCCACCCACCCAGTGATGTTTGGTTCGTGGTTTGACCACGTGAAGGGCTGGTTGAATGCTAAGGACCAGGACCGCACCATGTACATCTCCTACGAAGAGATGATATTCGTGAGTATAGTATGCTCAGTCAATACCCTACCAAAATCACTTACACTTGAACATGATGATTGCATATGATAACATCTCTTCCTTTATACAGAGTTAGAGAGGAGTGTGTTTGTGATGTTAGGGATGGATAGACCACCATGTTTTTACCCCCACAATTTTTTTCAATTTTTTTTATCTACAGTGGTGACTCCCAACAAAACTTAGTCAAATTCAGTCAAGAACACATATGGAGATTTTCATTGTAGTGTTCATGTCCCCCAGGATCTGAAGGATTCTGTGTCAAAGATCTCCCAATTCATGGGGAAGTCTCTGGACTCTGAGGTAATAGAGAAGATAGCAGACCAGTGTGTGTTCAAGAACATGAAACAGAACAAGATGTCCAACTACTCCCTGGTGCCGAATGAGTTCATGGACCAGAATAAATCAGAGTTCCTTAGGAAAGGTACCCACATATCTTTATAAATGACAATATCTTTGTTCAGAGTACTTGGGAATGATTGGACTGTTACAGAAGGCCTACAGTGGCTTGCGAAAGTATTCACCCCCCTTGGCATTTTTCCTATTTTGTTGCCTTACAACCTGGAATAAATTTTAAAAAATTAAGTAAAATTGATAATAAGTATATAGGTTGTATGTTTGGAGCTTTTGGGAAAGAGCACAGTTAGAAAGATATGGCATATAGAAGCAAACCGGATGGACATCATGAAAATGATCGGAGAGGTTGAGAGTAGAAGAAGTTCAGGAGCAAAAAAATAAAAATTATATATAATATAAATATTGTAAAATTAACTGTGTCCATAAGGTGTAGATAGTAAGTATAGACCGGAAGTAGAGGCCTGGGCATTGTTGTTCACTAATTTACTCCAAGTAGGGAAAGGATGGCGGGGTTGAAAAGTAATAAAGGGGAGTATATATATAAAAAACATGGGGGATTGGAAGTGATGCAGACAATTACATTGATAGAAGATACAATCTATCTGCAATATTAAGCTGATCCATCCATCCCAGAAAAAAAAAAAAAAAAAAATTGTTTGATTTTTTGGGTGTTTGTATAATTTGATTTACACAACATGCCTACCACTTTGAAGATGCAAAATATTTGTTATTGTGAAACAAACAAGAAATAAGACAAAAAAACAGAACTTGAGCGTGCGTAACTACACTGCTCAAAAAAATAAAGGGAACACTTACACAACACATCCTAGATCTGAATGAATGAAATACTTATTAAATACTTTTTTCTTTACATAGTTGAATGTGCTGACAACAAAATCACACAAAAATGATCAATGGAAATCAAATTTATCAACCCATGGAGGTCTGGATTTGGAGGCCACACCACACTACAGGCTGATCCAACTTTGATGTAATGTCCTTTAAAACAAGTCAAAATGAGGCTCAGTAGTGCGTGTGGCCTCCACGTGCCTGAATGACCTCCCAACAACGCCTGGGCATGCTCCTGATGAGGTGGCGGATGGTCTCCTGAGGGATCTCCTCCCAGACCTGGACTAAAGCATCCGCCAACTCCTGGACAGTCTGTGGTGCAACGTGGCGTTGGTGGATGGAGCGAGACATGATGTCCCAGATGTGCTCAATTGGATTCAGGTCTGGGGAACGGGCGGGCCAGTCCATAGCATCAATGCCTTCCTCTTGCAGGAACTGTTGACACACTCCAGCCACATGAGGTCTAGCATTGTCTTTCATTTGGAGGAACCCAGGGCCAACCGCACCAGCATATGGTCTCACAAGGGGTCTGAGGATCTCATCTCGGTACCTAATGGCAGTCAGGCTACCTCTGGCGAGCACATGGAGGGCTGTGCGGCTCCCCAAAGAAATGCCACCCCACACCATGACTGACCCACCACCAAACCGGTCATGCTGGAGGATGTTGCAGGCAGCAGAACGTTCTCCACGGCGGCTCCAGACTCTGTCACGTCTGTCACATGTGCTCAGTGTGAACCTGCTTTCATCTGTGAAGAGCACAGGGCGCCAGTGGCGAATTTGCCAATCTTGGTGTTCTCTGGCAAATGCCAAACGTCCTGCACGGTGTTGGGCTGTAAGCACAACCCCCACCTGTGGACGTCGGGCCCTCATACCACCCTCATGGAGTCTGTTTCTGACCGTTTGAGCAGACACATGCACATTTGTGGCCTGCTGGAGGTCATTTTGCAGGGCTCTGGCAGTGCTCCTCCTGCTCCTCCTTGCACAAAGGCGGAGGTATCGGTCCTGCTGCTGGGTTGTTGCCCTCCTATGGCCTCCTCTACGTCTCCTGATGTACTGGCCTGTCTCCTGGTAGCGCCTCCATGCTCTGGACACTACGCTGACAGACACAGCAAACCTTCTTGCCACAGCTCACGTTGATGTGCCATCCTGGATGAGCTGCACTACCTGAGCCACTTGTGTGGGTTGTAGACTCCGTCTCATGCTACCACTAGAGTGAAAGCACCGCCAGCATTCAAAAGTGACCAAAACATCAGCCAGGAAGCATAGGAACTGAGAAGTGGTCTGTGGTCACCACCTGCAGAACCACTTCTTTATTGGGGGTGTCTTGCTAATTGCCTATAATTTCCACCTGTTGTCTATTATATTTGCACAACAGCATGTGAAATGTATTGTCAATCAGTGTTGCTTCCTACGTGGACAGTTTGATTTCACAGAAGTGTGATTGACTTGGAGTTACATTGTGTTGTTTAAGTGTTCCCTTTATTTTTTTGAGCAGTGTATTGAAAACCCCAAAGTCAATACTTTGTAGAGCCACCTTTTGCAGCAATTACAGCTGCAAGTCTCTTGGGGTATTTTTTATTTATTTATTTTTATTTAACCTTTATTTAACCAGGTAAGCCAGTTGAGAACAAGTTCTCATTTACAACTGCGACCTGGCCAAGATAAAGCAAAGCAGTGCAATAAAAATAACAACACAGAGTTACATATGGGGTAAAACAAAACATAAAGTCAAAAATACAACAGAAAATATATATACAGTGTGTGCAAATGTAACAAGTTATGGAGGTAAGGCAATAAATAGGCTATAGTGCAAAATAATTACAATTAGTATTAACACTGGAATGATAGATGTGCAAGAGATGATGTGCAAATAGAGATACTGGGGTGCAAATGAGCAAAAATAAATAACAATATAGGGATGAGGTAGTTGGGTGGGCTAATTTCAGATGGGCTGTGTACAGGTGCAGTGATCGGTAAGGTGCTCTGACAACTGATGCTTAAAGTTAGTGAGGGAGATAAGAGTCTCCAACTTCAGAGATTTTTGCAATTCGTTCCAGTCATTGGCAGCAGAGAACTGGAAGGAATGGCGGCCAAAGGAGGTGTTGGCTTTGGGGATGACCAGTGAGATATACCTGCTGGAACGCATACTACGGGTGGGTGTTGCTATGGTGACCAATGAGCTAAGATAAGGCGGGGATTTGCCTAGCAGTGATTTATAGATGGCCTGGAGCCAGTGGGTTTGGCGACGAATATGTAGTGAGGACCAGCCAACAAGAGCGTACAGGTCACAGTGGTGTGTAGTGTATGGGGCTTTGGAGACAAAACGGATGGCACTGTGATCGACTACATCCAATTTGCTGAGTAGAGTGTTGGAGGCTATTTTGTAAATGACATCGCCGAAGTCAAGGATCGGTAGGATAGTCAGTTTTACGAGGGCATGTTTGGCAGCATGAGTGAAGGAGGCTTTGTTGCGAAATAGGAAGCCAATTCTAGATTTAACTTTGGATTGGAGATTCTTAATGTGAGTCTGGAAGGAGAGTTTACAGTCTAACCAGACACCTAGGTATTTGTAGTTGTCTCTATAAGCTTGGCACATCTAGCCACTGGGATTTTTGCCCATTCTTCAAGGCAAAACTGCTCCAGCTCCTTCAAGTTGGATGGGTTCCACTGGTGTACAGCAATCTTTAAGTCATACCACAGATTCTCAATTGGATTGAGGTCTGGGCTTTGACTAGGCCATTCCAAGACATTTAAATGTTTCCCCTTAAACCACTCGAGTGTTGCTTTAGCAGTATGCTTAGGGTCATTGTCCTGCTGGAAGGTGAACCTCCGTCCCAGTCTCAAATCTCTGGAAGACTGAAACAGGTTTCCCTCAAGAATTTCCCTGTATTTAGCGCCATCCATCATTCCTTCAATTCTGACCAGTTTCCCAGTCCCTGCAAATGAAAAACATCCCCACAGCATGATGCTGCCGCCACCATGCTTCACTGTGGGGATGGTGTTCTTGGGGTGATGAGAGGTGTTGGGTTTGCGGCAGACATAGCGTTTTCCTTGATGGCAAAAAAACTCAATTTTAGTCTCATGTGACCAGAGTACCTTCTTTCATATGTTTGGGGAGTCTCCCACATGCCATTTGGCGAACACCAAACATGTTTGCTTATTTTTTTCTTTAAGCAATGGCTTTTTTCTGGCCACTCTTCCGTAAAGCCCAGCTCTGTGGAGTGTATGGCTTAAAGTGGTCCTATGGACAGATACTCCAATCTCCGCTGTGGTGCTTTGCAGCTCCTTCAGGGTTATCTTTGGTCTCTTTGTTGCCTCTCTGATTAATGCCCTCCTTGCCTGGTCCATGAGTTTTGGTGGGCGGCCCTCTCTTGGCAGGTTTGTTGTGGTGCCATATTATTTCCATTTTTTAATAAAGGATTTAATGGTGCTCTGTGGGATGTTCAAAGTTTCGGATATTTTTTTTATAACCCAACCCTGATCTGTACTTCTCCACAACTTTGTCCCTGACCTGTTGGGAGAGCTCCTTGGTCTTCATGGTGCCACTTGCTTGGTGGTGCTGCTTGCTTGGTGGTGAGGCAGACTCTGGGGCATTTCAGAACAGGTGTATATATATTGAGATCATGTGACACTTAGATTGCACACAGGTGGACTTTATTTAACTAATTATGTGACTTCTGAAGGTAATTGGTTGCACCAGATCTTATTTAGGGGCTTCATAGCAAAGGGGGTGAATAAATATGCATGCACCACTTTTCCGTTATTGATTTTTTTTGCATTTTTTGAAAGAAGTTCATTTTTTCATTTCACTTCACCAATTTGGACTATTTTGTGTATGTCCATTACATGAAATCCAAATAAAAATCCATTTAAGTTACAGGTTGTAATGCAACAAAATAGGAAAAACGCCAAGGGGGATAAATACTTTTGCAAGGCACTGTACGTGTTAATCTGACTATATGTTTCTGCAGGAATTGCTGGAGACTGGAAGAACCATTTCACTGTGGCCCAGGCAGAATACTTTGATGCAGTTTACAAAGACAAAATTAAGGACATCAAATACAAATTTGTGTGGGATTAAACTGACCATATTTTTCCCTCCAGTCATTATATCATCAATCACATAATCCCAATATAAACTTTGTTTTTATTGCAAATCATTCAAGACATAACATACATATGATGGAACTGCTGTTGGTTCACTTGATTTGAAATGTTGTATCATTAAATATATTAGGCCTATGTCTCAGTCACTGAATATAGCCTTGTAAAAACAGCCTACATGTCTCTATACTGTTTTTTCCTAAGGGATAAATGTCTGTCTATATTGTCAATATTGTATTATCAATCAGGTATTGTGTTGTAATACTGTGTAATGTTCATATTTATATATTGTCATACAACAGTCAAAAACCAACGATAAATCGTTGGTCAAAACGTTAATTGGTACTAGAGTAGATTACACTTTATTTGATAGCTCCTTCCCACTAGGTGGCGACAACATTTCAATACAGTCCCCGTGTCGATAAATAATGTAATCTAGCCACGTAAACATTGTAGCCAAGGAACCAGAAGCAATTTAAAAGCAGCTCGCCTTTCTGAGAGTTTTGTCAGTAACATGGCAAACATACAACGGATAATTGCAGATTATTTGCGGTGTGAAATTATTTGTTTATAAATGCAATGCTAACATGCAAGATGCGCCAGAAGTATCTTAACCAGGCAGCCAGGTAAGTGGCTAACGTTATTAGGGGTGTATTCATTTATCAACTTCTGTAGTAAAACGTTTCTTAAACGGAGCAAATTGAACGAAACGTGGAGAGACCTACCTGAATTTGTCCAATGGAAACTGTCGTTTTATTGCAAATGGCGGAATGAATACACCCCTGGTGCTCACTGGATGCGAAACGTTAGCTAACTAGGTAGGTAGTGATAAACGCTACAATGTACAATTAATAAGCTAGATAATATGGTTTTGGAGGCTAACGTAGTTAAATCATTTGAAAAGGAAGAATTGATAACTGGCTCGCTAGCTAATCTTGTTCAAAGACAGTGTACTAGTTAGAGCCAGGTATCAACGTCACATCAGCACTTGTAGCTAGCTACTTTTTTTTTTAAATCAGCCTTCAAGTCCTTTTTAACATGTTTGCAGCAACATCACGTTTTGCTTTGTCATATTCTGCAGCAACATCAAGCTAGCTAAACAAAATTCCATTGTTGCAATAAAGGCTTTTTAGTTGTATGTTTTATATCATCATGTGCCATTCCCCAGGACCAATGATGAGTCACTGTGCTCCAAGAACCTATTTACCTGACAGGCCTTGACAGCACACAGGAACATCATGGAGGAAACCAAGGGAGAGCTGGTGCATCTGTGTATGGACTATCCTGAGGGTCTCTCCATATTCAAGATTCACAACCTTTACCTGAAGGCCTACAACAAGCCTCTGGATCTGGGGTGCTCAAACAGGCAAGGATAACTTCTAATATAGGCCAGGGATGGGCAATTGGGCCTAGGGGTGTACCGTCAGCTCGTTTTTCTTCCAGCCCAGCTCTAACACACCAATAGTCAACTTCTCATGGGTTAAATCAGTGTTACGAGTTGAGCTTGTATGAAAGCCTGTACACCAGAGATCATCAACTAGATTCAGCCGCAGGATAACACATTTTTTGTGTGGATTGTCAGGGGGCTAGAACGTAATTACAAATAAGACACAGCGGTTGGAACAAAAAATCTGAAATTTGGACTCAACAGACCAAAGGACAGATTTCCACCGGTTTAATGTCTGTTGCTCATGTTTCTTGGCCCAAGCAAGTCTCTTCTTATTATTGGTGTCCTTTAGTAGTGGTTTCTTTGCAACAATTTGACCATGACGGCCTGATTCACGCAGTCTCCTCTGAACAGTTGATGTTGAGATGTGTCTGTTGCTTGTACTCCGTGAAGCATTTATTTGGTCTGCAATTTGAGGCTGGTAACTCTAATGAACTTATCCTCTGCAGCAGAGGTAACTCTGGGTCTTCCTTTCCTGTGGTGGTCCTCATGAGAGCCAGTTTCATCATAGCGCTTGATGGCTTTTGCGACTGCACTTGAAACTTTCCAAGTTCTTGAAATGTTCCGGATTGACTGACCTTCATGTCTTAAAGTAATGATGGATTGTCATTTCTCTTTGCTTATTTGAGCTGTTCTTGCCATAATATGGACTTGGTCTTTTACCAAATAGGGCTATCTTCTGTATACCACCCCTACCTTGTCACAACACAACTGATTGGCTCAAACGCATTAAGAAGGAAAGAAATTCCACAAATGAACTTTTAACAAGGCACACCTGTTAATTGAAATGCATTCCAGGTGACTACATCATGAAGCTGATTGAGAGAATGCCAAGAGTGTGCAAAGCTGTCATCAAGGCAAAGGGTGGCTACTTTGAAGAATCTGAAATATAAAATATATATTTTGATTTGTTGAACACTTTTTTGGTTACTACATGATTCCATATGTTATTTCATAGTTTTGATGTCTTCACTATTATTCTACAATGTAGAAAATAGTAAAAATAAAGAAAAACCCTGGAATGAATCGGTGTGTCCAAACTTTTGACTGGTACTGTATTTCCAAAATTAAAATAACTTGGAGTTGATTTGCTAGTGTTTTTACAGTCTTATGTCTCCCCTTCCCTCCCTCAGAACTTGGGGGGCCAAATAAAATCACCCGTGGACAAAATTCGGCCTGTAGGCTGCCAGTTGGGGAACCCTGCTGTACACCTTGTAGGCCTAGCGCAAGGTTTCCCAAACTCAGGACCCCAAGGGGTGCACATTTTGTTTTTTTCCCTAGCACTACACAGCTGATTCAACTAATCATCAAGCTTTGATAATTTGAATCAGCTGTGTAGTGTTAGGGCAAAAAACGAACTGTGCACCCCTTGGCATCCAGAGGCCCGAGTTTGGGAAATGCTGGCCTAGTACCTAGCAATCCTAGCAGTTGACATTGTAGATGACAGTGTACTGATGTATAGTGTACAGATGATTATTGATCGCTCATTATCTGCTTTTTCTACCTGTATTTATTGTCTCTTTGTCTGTATATGTATAGACAGCTTTTTTTTGTATACACAGAGCAGCAACCAACATTTCCCACGGGGATAATAAAATCATTATCTTATCCCTACTCTACATTGTTACTATGGTAAATGTTCTCCCATAGGTATCATTGAAGTACAAACTTTCTAATCCTATCTTATTTCATCTTAGGTTGTTGGCACTAGAGACACTGCTGAAGACCATGCCTGACCAGCTCCGCTTCTCCTCTACTAAAGGACTGACTGTATGGCCTATCATGTCTCGTCTACAGACAACCTCCTCATCATCTTCCTCATCATTAGCATCATCGTCAGCAGCAGTTGTAGAACGTCCCACTGCACCTGAATGCTCAGCACAGGAGATCAGCAAAGGTAAGAAGTTGAGGAACGCACTGATCTGTATATGAGTGGATAAGTGAAAACAAGGATTCCACCATCCTACTTACACCAATCCATCCCTCAGATCTGTGAAAGGAAGGGCAGAAGTTGTATTTTCAAAGCAATCAAAAACAAGGAGACCTTTGATCTTACCTGACGTGTTGAATTTGATTTGTCTTTCTCTCCAGCTGTGTGCCTGAACAGGCTCAGAAGAGAGGTGCTGCACATGCTCGGCGCCATCCCTGGTGGTGTGGAGGTGCCTAAGCTGTGTGCCCGCTACAAGCAGATGTACGGCAAGCAGTTGACCCTAGGAGAATATGGGTTGGCGGGCCTCCAAGAGCTGTTTGTTGCCCTGGGGGACCAGGTGTGTGTGGAGCGACAGGACAAGATGAACTTGGTCAGGCTGAGCAGTCCTGGCGACCAGATGGAATACACGCAGCCACAGCAGGGGCCTGTACGGGAGAGGAGGAGGAGGAGGAAGAGGAGAGAGGAAGGAGAAAAAGAAGAGACTGATGTAAACAAATGCCCATCAGGAGCTCTGCTCAGGAAGACAGGTGAGGCTTTCTGTGGTTATGTTTAGAGTTGAATTGACTATGGGGCTGGGTGAATGTATGTTTTAGCACAATATTCCAAATGCCTGTTTCGCAAAAATCGTATTTTTATATGAACGTTTATGTCCTCTTGTTCTCATGTTGTCTTTTTGGTCTCGTCTCCTTCGCTCCTTCTGTGCTGTGTGCATATTCCCATTTACAAACACATACATCACGCCCCTCCCCCTGCCACTTACAACAACAAAGATGAGAGAGCACTTCTTCCTCTCTGACAAGCGGTTTCAATTCGCTATTTGCATTTAGGTTTGGTCCAACAGAATCGGTCATATGGACACAGAAACATGTTGAGACATTATTTTACTGTAATAGAGGAGAAGTTAACATTTCCAATGATACCCTTTTATGTTTCAACTACTCAAATTGCGCGCAGAGCAGACACTACTAAAAAGGGAGTGTAATTGAACATTGATTCTAGAAAATGAATGCTCAGTTTGTCATTGCGGTACTAGGTACCGGTAACAGCATTTTAGCCAAAGACTGTTATACTAGCTGTGTAGTCTGTTTTATAATTGTGCAATAAGCATAAAACACAATTTATATAAGGAATTGGCAATTTGTTCTCTCTCATTCCTAGAATGAAGGTAAGCAACCTGATTTCAACAATTGAAAACAATGTGGACAGGCAGCATGCTGTTCGAACAGTTGGAGATGGACAGAAGGGTGTGTTCATAACAATGAAACTGATCTAACTTGTTAGCTAGCAAAGAGATCAAAGTTGGCTAGACTTGAAATATAGCCTAAAGATTAGCTGGCTACTCAATAGCATTTGAGCTTGAGAGATTTATGAGACCTATGTTAATTTTCTATAATGCCTGCTACAAGAAGCTAGTCATTATTAGTGAATGTGCATTATGCATGGTTCTGGTTAAATTTGTAACAAAAAGGGTATTTCGTAGGAAAACTGGAAAGCCAGATCAGTGATTATGGCAAAAAAGCAGGTTAAACTATTTTTTGGGCTTATACTGTATATAGCCTAGGCATAATTTCACACACCCTGAATTCATTAGATTATTGCTGACTGTTTGAAATGCAGTGAATTTGACATTTAATTGTACAACAAAGCTTATTTGTGTCCGACCGCCTTGATTCGGTCTTATGTAGCAAGGTTTGAAATTGTGTTTTTTACGTTGGATAAAAGCAGAGACGCAGAGATACAAAATGGTATATCATACACTGCATTTGAGGAACAATGGGAAAGTAATTCTGCTTTGAAAGATGATAAACTTGTAACCCCACTTTTGAGAAAATTGCCCTTTTTAATGTTTTGGTACACCTACTGGAGAGCTCTTCTTTGTCTACACCCATTCATCATCGTTCACACCCTCTTAAGCCAGCCCCACCCTTCTCTATAAGGATTCACATGTGAGGTCATGTGTACAGAAAGTGTCCAGATAACGCTTACCCAGACACACTTGTCTAAATTGATGGGTCATGTGAAATAAATGCTATAACCCCCAGCCACATCTTGCTAAGTGGATGGGTCTCTACAGAAGGTGTAAATGGTACAGCAAAATGGTTACTTGCAGAGTAGCAATATCAAAAATAGTGTCAATATAAAGAAAAAAAGAACAAGTGTCAATGCCAGTAGAGAAAGAACAAAATAATATACAGTATGTACAAGAACAATATCAGTAACGATATCAGTGATACTGGTGATAGATGAGGTAGTTATATGCATACAATCAGGGGTAAAGTGGCTGAGCAGCAAGATAAAAAAATAGTAGCAGATACGTATGGCGTGTGTGTGTGTTAGGAGAGAGTCATGTGAATAGAGGCACTGCAGATAGTGCTGATGACTGGGAACTCGCCCCCAGTGATGAACTGGTCCGTCCAAACCACGCATGAACAAGGGAATCTATATTCGGAGAGCCTGTTTCTGTCCTGCCCTTGACTTTGGTGCAGGGCATGTGATGTCCATAGCCTCTTCGTCGCAAAACTCCCTGATCTTCTCAAAAATATAAGTTTGTCTAGCTGTGTCCAGTCCAGGTGGTGCTTGTACAGGCAGACCATCTATGGGAGGAAGGATGTCAGCGTTGCGCAGCAGCCAAAACCTGGTCCCGACTGAGTACGAACGCTCCTTGGTGACAACAACACCAGGCTCCAGAGCAATGAAGCTGCAAAACAGGAAATAACAAAACAAATTCAGAAGACGTTACAACCTTGCATAACATCAATTCACCTCCCAAGTTGAGATAAGAAGAATAACCTCATACAATGCAATGGAAATGATATTCACCTGAAGTGCTGGTACTGCTTGATCTGTGGCAGCGGCCTGAGGTACGGAGTCAGGTGTTGTTGCCAGCCATTGCTTTCCACCAGCACCGTTGTACCATCCTCCAGTCCAACCAGCTGTGGGATGTTGACCCCTGTCACAGTGCTGTCCTTCACAACACCAGCAATCTGTAATCCCAGGTGTCTGGAAAATACACAAATAATGTGAGATCAATAAAAGTAGTACCAATCATGTTGGAGGTAAATTAAATAATCAAAACATGTTTATGCTTTACATACTAAGTGTTGTCATCGATTCCTTGTAGATACGCCTCACCGCTGCTTTTGTCACATGAGATGGCAGCAAGCAGCTTTCCACCAAAGTGTTTGTGTTCTGGGTGGCGTCCTCGTAATACTATTGCATTATCCTCTGCGTAGTTGAAGTTCACAACTCACTGCAAGTCCTCATGCTTCAGGTATAACCTGTGCTTGCTTGGGCCAGCTCTCTTTTTATAATAATTATAATATGCCATTTAGCAGACGCTTTTATCCAAAGTGACTTACAGTCATGCGTGCATACATTATTTTTTTTGTGTATGGGTGGTCCTGGGGATCGAACCCACTACCTTGGCGTTACAAGCGCCGTGCTCTACCATCTGAGCTACAGAGGATGGGAGGCATTAGACCATTCTCCTTGTATGACTGGTGGAGGAGTCAGGCGCGTTCTACTGATGCTGAAAGACAAATTCCAGATACAAATATTTTAGCATTATTAAACAATATATGGCTGTAATCACCATCAGACACACCTGGCTAACTTGATCGGTCTTGTAATCATCTGGCGAAGGGGAGTCTTTTTGTTTAGACGTGTAGCTAAATAACGAATATAATCCCAATCCGTAGAGTATTTTATTTATTTATTTCACCTTTATTTAACCAGGTAAGCCAGTTGAGAACAAGTTCTCATTTACAACTGCGACCTGGCCAAGATAAAGCAAAGCAGTGCGATTTAAAAGCGACAACAACACAGTTACATATGGAATAAACAAAACCTACAGTCAATAACACAATAGAATATCTATATACAGTGTGTGCAAATGTAGTAAGTTATGGAGGTAAGGCAATAAATAGGCCATAGTGCAAAGTAATTACAATTTAGTATTAACACTAGAGTGGTAGATGTGCAGAAGATGATGTGCAAATAGAGATACTGGGGTGCAAATGAGCAAAATAAATAACAATGTAAATAACAATATGGGGATGAGGTAGTTGGGTGGGCTAATTACAAATGGGCTGTGTACAGGTGCAGTGATCGGTAAGCTGCTCTGACAACTGATGCTTAAAGTTAGTGAGGGAGATAAGTGTCTCCAGCTTCAGAGATTTTTGTAGTTCGTTCCAGTCATTTGCAGCAGAGAACTGGAAGGAATGGCGGCCAAAGGAGGTGTTGGCTTTGGGGATGACCAGTGAGATATACCTGCTGGAACGCATACTTCGGGTGGGTGTTGCTATGGTGACCAATGATCTAAGATAAGGCGGGGATTTGCCTAGAAGTGATTTATAGATGACCTGGAGCCAGTGGGTTTGGTGACGAATATGTAGTGAGTGCCAGCCAATGAGAGCATACAGGTCACAATGGTGGGTAGTATATGGGGCTTTGGTGACAAAATTGATGGCACTGTGATAGACTATATCCAATTTGCTGAGTAGAGTGTTGGAGGCTATTTTGTAAATGACATCGCCGAAGTCAAGGATCGGTAGGATAGTCAGTTTTACGAGGGCATGTTTAGCAGCGTGAGTGAAGGAGGCTTTGTTGCGAAATAGGAAGCCGATTCTAGATTTAACTTTGTATTGGAGATTCTTAATGTGAGTCTGGAAGGAGAGTTTACGGTCTAACCAGACACCTAGGTATTTGTAGTTGTCCACATATTCTAAGTCAGACCCACCGAGAGTAGTGATTCTAGTCGGGCGGGCGGGTGCAAGCAGCGTTCGATTGAAGAGCATGTATTTAGTTTTACTAGCGTTTAAGAGCAGTTGGAGGCCACAGAAGGAGTGTTGTATGGCATTGAAGCTCTTTTGGAGGTTTAACAGTGTCCAATGAAGGGCCAGATGTATACAAAATGGTGTCGTCTGCGTAGAGGTGGATCTGAGAGTCAGCAGCAGCAAGAGCGACATCATTGATATACGCAGAGAATAGAGTCGGCCCGAGAATTGAACCCTGTGGCACCCCCTTAGACTGCCAGAGGTCCAGACAACAGGCCCTCCGATTTGACACATTGAACTCTATCTGAGAAGTAGTTGGTGAACCAGGCGAGGCAGTCATTTGAGAAACCAAGGCTATTTAGTCTGCCAATAAGAATGCGGGCATGGGCAAGTTGCAGCGGAGGGTGCAGAGCTGGTGGCCGGGGTAGGGGTAGCCAGGTGGAAAGCATGGCCAGCCGTAGCAAAATGCTTATTGAAATTCTCGGTGGTGACAGTGTTTCCTAGCCTCAGTGCAGTGGGTAGCTAGGAGGAGGTGCTCTTATTCTCCATGGACTTTACAGTGTCCTAGCCGTCCTAGAGTACTAGCAATACAAACCGATTTGTCATAGCTAGCTAAAGTTAACCAAATAGGTTCGATGTTAGCTAGCTAACATTAGGCTATAACTAGCAATACAAATTGCTTTCTGAGATATTACTAGACAGATCATAAACGTGATGTTAGCTAGAGAGCCAGCCAGCTAACGTTAGCTAGCTAGCTAACAGTAAGCTTTAACTTGCAATGAAAACTACTTTCTGACAAAATTAGAAACTTATAATATCTGAAATTGTAGCTAGACTCTTACTTGTATACATGGATGAACGCTTTACGGCAGACTGCAACCCCTTTCATTAAATAAGACGCCCTGTGTCGTTTCCATTTTGTTTGTACAGCTTGCTTGGCCCGATCTGTCATGTCATTCTGGTTCACACTGACCGTGTGCAATGCCATAAGAATCGTCCTACTGAAAGTAGTCCATCACAACTTTTTCACAGTGACCTTTGTCGATAACGCCCGATAAATTCAGGGCAGCAATGTTATTGAGCGCACATTTGCAGTTCTCCATGGCTAACATATATTTTGGGGAAAAAACTGCAGTAGAAAGGATTACATAATGAGCAGCTCATTTTATAGACAGAAGATGCTACACAGCAGACCAATCCAAAACTAATCTCTTGGCATGTCCAGCCCATTCATTATCTCAGCCAATCATGGCTAGCGGGAAGGTTCCTGTCTTTTTCTGTGGCTAAACCAACTAGGCTCGTAATTTAACTACTTTTATTTGTATTTACAGATGACATACAACTTTGCTATTAAGGCACAAAAAAGTTCAAGTGTTCCAGAAGGCATTTCTGCCAAAAAACGCATTTTGATAAATTAAAGTAAACGTTGAAATGCCTCTCCTGTGAAGTCATGACTTGCGACATACGCCTAGTTTCCTGAAACGAGTCACATTTAGAGAAAACATTTTAAAAATTGACATATCGTGAATCGGTCAGAAGTTCGGAAAAAAAATTCCATATTTTAGACTATATCGACCAGCCCTATTTGACTGTGTTAGAAGTTCCACTTGGCCTATTGGAGCACCAGATTGCGCCATGGCCATAATGCTGTTGAGCAATGTTCCCTCTAAGCTGTGCACGCAGCTCCCCCTGGACTGCCCCGCAGAAAAAACATCAGTCCGCGCAGAGAATCATGAGATTGAACTTCAATCAACATTCTGGAGTTTTCCCCCTTAGTTAACACTGTCAACGTTTCCCTTTACTGTGGGAATTGTGATCGGATCAACGCAATATTAGCCACTTTTTCAATGCAAGATACTAAAACAAAACGGATTATGCAAGACTTAGTATGCAAAACTAACTGTGCAAGAGTTTGTTGTAGGCAGAACACATCGGAGTAGGATTCTATTGGATTGACCGGCATGACTCAGGCCCGTACTCTACACAGACCGGTGTGCCATATCCAATCAGAGCTGCAGTAGGCTTATATGCAAATAGACCATTGCCATAATGGATCTGTGCCATTCACTTTCAACTGGACTGTGTTTTCAGCATGAACGGTCGTGAGGGATGCGCTTGTGTTGATCAAAGCGAGAGCTGCATGTAGCCACGTGTCTACATTTGTTCATATTCTTTTCTAGTGAGTGAGTTATTATCCCAGTTATAGATAATTTGTAGTCATCAATGGGGGAGGGATTGCTTCTTACAAGAGCACAAAACGTGTACATTTCTAGACGTCTTTGAAAATAGTTGGTAAAACGTTTTTTTGTATTTTTTGTATTTTGAGACGGGCTTGAATAAGCTAAGTAGCCAATAGGCTGAGGGTAGCATAATTTGTCTGATTCTCTGTAATAAGTGGTTTCTTGCATCGAACAACACAACTTTTTCAGTCACCACCTTGTCTGATGTGGATGAACAGGTTCATGTAAAGTCTCATGGAATGTAGGCCTACATTGAACACCACACATTGGCTTCTACTGGGGGCTTGAATGATAGAACAGCTATTTCCATGTTATGGGATGCATTTTCTCTGTTTTTTTTAGTTGGTAGGCCACTCTGGTAGGTCTACATTATCATCCACAGTAACCTACTTGACCACTGTCTGAAACTGTAACTTAAAGCAGGTACAGCCTTAGTGTGCATGGTAAACGCATGCTGGAAGTTGCACAGAATTTTCACAATGTTCAAGTTTGCTCTCAGCAGACCTGCAATTTGCTCAGTGCCGAAAACAATTAGAGGGAACATTGTTGTTGAGTCTTTTCCACTGTATGAACCCTACACGTTTATATTGGGAGCTGCTAGGCCTAGGGGACGGGAATAGGGGCTGGCCATTCTATAGTCAAGGTTCTCTGTGTTAAATGGAATAGAATAGGAAGAGGCCTGAAAACCAAGTGTACATGGCAGCACATGTGCGCACACACACATAAAAACAAGCCTCTGGTTTCTGCAAGCACGGTCACATGACTTCCCTGGTAACAGCTCAGATGAGATCAGCTGTAGCAGACCAGGAAACCGAAACTCAAGGCTTGGATCAATCCCTCCCTCCTCCCATCCTCTCTTCTCTTCACTCACGTCATCCCTCACTCTCCTGTTTTCTGTTCTGTTTTCCTCTATTGCTTAGTCACCATCATCCCTAATCCCATTCCAACATCTAGCCAATATACATCATAAACATAATTACTACACAGATAAGATACTGGAGTAACGTGTCCTGTGTTTTACTGTATTGTGTCTCCTGTTGTTACAGTTTAACATCTGCCTAGGGACTGTATGCAAATCCACTTAATAGCGAATCTGGGTGCAACACGCAAGTTATGTATGCCAACATGGTCCCTGACTATTTAAAAATACACTGAAAAAGAGGCAAAACAAGGTATTGAAAATAACATTTGAAACTAGTCCTGATGTGTGTGCCAACCATCTGTGAGTGGTAAAAACAAGTCTGGTGGCTGGTTTCTGTCTCTCCTTCCTGGAATACCAGAGTCAGACACTAATGACTCTGTTCTCAGCTGATCACTGCTTTACTTTCTGTTTCTTTTCTCCTGTGAGCTGCTATGATTGGTCGATTGTCAGATGGGGAGAGGGAGGAGGGGGAGGTTTAAAGGATGAGAGAAGGGTGCAGGGAACCATTTTGCCTCAAGCATAACAAAGTTCAGACTGAAGTATATTATATTTACCTGTACATCGACAATCAAAACAACCATTTGGTAAGGTGACATTTTCCTTATAGGTTTGACTTGTCAATGAGGATAGCTGTTGTTAAAGGGATACTTCCCCAGTCAGGTGAACTTGTATGTCTGTGTGTCCTGTATGAAGGGAGTTAGAGGTAGCTTTATGATCCAATGCTAACTTGTTTTGGTTAATTTAATATTCTGTGACCTGAGTATTTTAACAAAAATGTTGGAGACAAAAATGTTTAGCTGCCCCTTTAAGATTACCTTGGTAACCGGGCCACTCAGTCATCACATGTCACTAGTAGAGGCCAATTATGTATCATTTTGCTAGCAGTGGGAGCAAACTCAAACATTGAAAAGAAACCTAGCTTGTGAACAAAACCAATTTTAATAGTCAAGAAACACCTGGACAAATTCTCACTTTAGTAGACTTTTGAGTAAATTAGACCAAGTTTTATGCGAGGTGGGGTAGCTATAACGTTAGGATTCAGATTTCTTTGTGCATTTGCAGATATGTAACAAAACGGCAGAAATACTTTGAAAATAGCTACTGCAGCATTTATTTAGCTATAAATCACAACTCGTACTTGTGCCCATACTTGAATATTTTTATTAAATGCTCACACTGTAGAGCCCGGAGTGTTACCACATGCCAATGTGGCAGGTGAATTTGAAATTCTTACCCGCAAATGCTAAAATCTACCCATGTTTGGCGGGTGTTAATTTTAGGCCCTGTCTATCATATACAGTGGGGGAAAAAGTATTTAGTCAGCCACCAATTGTGCAAGTTCTCCCACTTAAAAAGATGAGAGAGGCCTGTAATTTTCATCATAGGTACACGTCAACTATGACAGACAAAATGAGGAAAAAAATCCAGAAAATCACATTGTAGGATTTTTAATGAATTTATTTGCAAATTATGGTGGAAAATAAGTATTTGGTCAATAACAAAAGTTTCTCAATACTTTGTTATACACCCTTTGTTGGCAATGACACAGGTCAAACGTTTTCTGTAAGTCTTCACAAGGTTTTCACACACTGTTGCTGGTATTTTAGCCCATTCCTCCATGCAGATCTCCTCTAGAGCAGTGATGTTTTGGGGCTGTCGCTGGGCAACACAGACTTTCAACTCCCTCCAAAGATTTTATATGGGGTTGAGATCTGGAGACTGGCTAGGCCACTCCAGGACCTTGAAATGCTTCTTACGAAGCCACTCCTTCGTTGCCCGGGTGGTGTGTTTGGGATCATTGTCATGCTGAAAGACCCAGCCACGTTTCATCTTCAATGCCCTTGCTGATGGAAGGAGGTTTTCACTCAAAATCTCACGATACATGGCCCCATTCATTCTTTCCTTTACACGGATCAGTCGTCCTGGTCCCTTTGCAGAAAAACAGCCCCAAAGCATGATGTTTCCACCCCCATGCTTCACAGTAGGTATGGTGTTCTTTGGATGTAACTCAGCATTCTTTGTCCTCCAAACACGACGAGTTGAGTTTTTACCAAAAAGTTCTATTTTGGTTTCATCTGACCATATGACATTCTCCCAATCCTCTTCTGGATCATCCAAATGCACTCTAGCAAACTTCAGACGGGCCTGGACATGTACTGGCTTAAGCAGGGGGACGCGTCTGGCACAGCAGGATTTGAGTCCCTGGCGGCGTAGTGTGTTACTGATGGTAGGCTTTGTTACTTTGGTCCCAGCTCTCTGCAGGTCATTCACTAGGTCCCCCGTGTGGTTCTGGGATTTTTGCTCACCGTTGTTGTGATCATTTTGACCCCACGGGGTGAGATCTTGCGTGGAGCCCCAGATCGAGGGAGATTATCAGTGGTCTTGTATGTCTTCCATTTCCTAATAATTGCTCCCACAGTTGATTTCTTCAAACCAAGCTGCTTACCTATTGCAGATTCAGTCTTCCCAGCCTGGTGCAGGTCTACAATTTTGTTTCTGGTGTCCTTTGACAGCTCTTTGGTCTTGGCCATAGTGGAGTTTGGAGTGTGACTGTTTGAGGTTGTGGACAGGTGTCTTTTATACTGATAACAAGTTCAAACAGGTGCCATTAATACAGGTAACGAGTGGAGGACAGAGGAGCCTCTTAAAGAAGAAGTTACAGGTCTGTGAGTGCCAGAAATCTTGCTTGTTTTGTAGGTGACCAAATACTTATTTTCCACCATAATTAAAAATCCTACAATGTGATTTTCTGGATTTTTTTTCTCAATTTGTCTGTCATAGTTGACGTGAACCTATGATGAAAATTACAGGCCTCTCTCATCTTTTTAAGTGGGAGAACTTGCACAATTGGTGGCTGACTAAATACTTTTTTCCCCCACTGTACTTCTAGTTATTGCGCAAACGCTAGTTAGCAATTGCTCTAGCACTAGTTAGCAACTTCCTTCAAACTGCACGCTGAGACATAAACATGGTATGCATGAATTCATCTGACATTGGGGAAGTACAGCTGAAGTCGGAGGTTTACATACACCTTAGCCAAATACATTTAAACTCAGTTTTTCACAATTCCTGACATTTAATCCCAGTAAAAATTCCCTGTTTTAGGTCAGTTAGGATCAGCACTTTATTTTAAGAATGTGAAATAGCAGATTTATTTAAGCTTTTATTTCTTTCATCACATTCCTAGTGGGTCAGAAGTTTACATACACTCAATTAGTATTTGGTAGCATTGCCTTTAAATTGCTTAACTTGGGTCAAATGTTTCGGGTAGCCTTCCACAAGCTTCCCACAATAAGTTGGGTGAATTTTGGCCCATTCCTCCTGACAGAGCTGGTGTAACTGAGTCAGGTTTGTAGGCCTCCTTGCTCGCACACGCTTTTTCAGTTCTGCCCACATTTTCTATAGGATTGAGGTCAGGGCTTTGTGATGGCCACTCCAATACCTTGACTTTGTTGTCCTTAAGCCATTTTGCCACAACTTTGGAAGTATGCTTGGGGTCATTGTCCATTTGGAAGACCCATTTGTGACCAAGCTTTAACTTCCTGACTGATGTCTTGAGATGTTGCTTCAATATCTCCACATAATTTTCCTTCCTCATGATGCCATCTATTTTGTGAAGTGCACCAGTCCCTCCTGCAGCAAAGCACCCCCACAGCATGATGCTGCCACACCCGTGCTACACGGTTGGGATGGTGTTCTTCGGCTTGCAACCTACCCCCTTCTTCCTCCAAACATAACGATGGTCATTATGGCCAAACAGTTATATTTTTGTTTCATCAGACCAGAGGACATGTCTCCAAAAAGTACAATCTTTGTCCCCATGTGCAGTTGCAAACCGTAGTCTGGCTTTTTTATGGCGGTTTTGGAGCAGTGGCTTCTTCCTTGCTGAGCAGCCTTTCAGTTTGTCGATATAGGACTCGTTTTACTGTGGATATAGATATTTTTGTACCTGTTTCCTCCAGCATCTTCACAAGGTCCTTTGCGGTTGTTCTGGGATTGATTAGCACTTTTCGCACCAAAGTACGTTCATCTCTAGGAGACAGAACGCGTCTCCTTCCTGAGCGGTATGACTGCTGCGTGGTCCCATGGTGTTTATACTTGCGTACTATTGTTTGTACAGATGAATGTGGTACCTTGAGGTGTTTGGAAATTGCTTCCAAGGATGAACCAGACTTGTGGAGGTCTACAATTGTTTTTCTGAGGTCTTGGCTGATTTCTTTTGATTTTCCCTTGATGTCAAGCAAAGAGGCACTGAGTTTGAAGGTAGGCCTTGAAATACATCCACAGGTACACCTCCAATTGACTCAAATGATGTCAATTAGCCTATCAGAAGCTTCTAAATCCATGATATAATTTTCTGGAATTTTCCAAGCTGTTTAAAGGCACAGTCAATTTAGTGTATGTAAACTTCTGATCCACTGGAATTGTGATACAGTGAATTATAAGTGGATTAATCTGTCTGTAAACAATTTTTGAAAAAATTACTTGTGTCATGCAAGAAATTTGTGGAGTGGTTGAAAAAACAAGTTTTAATGACTCCTACCTAAGTGTATGTAAACTTCCGACTTCAAAGGGCCTCATTGCCAAAATGCTGAAGTTTCCCTTTAAAATGTTCACTTCCTCTCTATGCTTATCACGTTTAAATGTTTTACAAGTTAAATATTTTGGCTGATATTAATAACTTTGAGCGCAAGTTTAAAGCTGGACTGCTTTTTATCTAGCTAATTGATGTACATATTCAATGGGATATTCTGGGTTCTTGTTGGGACCTTTAAACTCAGGTACTGTGTGTAAGATAACAGTTTGAAATGTCTGAGTCATGAGATTGCTTCACTCTTTTACCAAAGGTCTTATGTTATTACCTGCTATTACACTGCACACTCCACCCAGACTGAGTGATACAAGCATTATCTAAAATGTTCCTTGTGTTTGCATTGATACTGACCTAACTTCCTGTGTGTGTGTGTGTGTGTGTTTTAGCGATGTCGGAGACTGAGAAGGTCCAGAGGGACATCCTGTCCCTGGTGGAGCAGCACCCAGAGGGAATCCCCCTGAATAAGCTGACGGTGGCCTACAGCCAGAAGTACCACCGCAACCTCACCCTGTCCTCCCTGGGCTTCAGCTCCAAATCTAGCCTGGTGGCCTCTCTGGACGGGGAGCTCTGTGTGGACGGGGACCTAGTCTTCCATAGGACCCATAGAGGAGCTGCTGGAGCTCCAGCACAGGCAGGGGGAGACCAGGTTAATAACATACCCCACAGACCTCGGTCTGGGAAGGACCCACCATCGAGGACCCTCACCCCCAGAGCTGTACCACTGAAAACCCCACCTCCGTCTACTGCCCCGATCAGCTGTGGTTCTGGGTCTGATCCCCTACAACCGGCCCCAGGCTCTTGCTATGGGCATCCCCCAAGCTCGGGGTCCTCCATTGGGGCTACCTGTCCTTCTATTCCCCCCTCTGCTGTCCCTCGCTCCTCCCCTCTCCTCTCCTTCTCCAGCACAGTGAAAGAGAATGAAGAGGTGACTCAGGAAGAGCTACTAGACAGAGTTAGAGAAGTATGTTATTTTTCATGATGTTTTCGTTTTGAAAGTTGTTTCTGTTTTATTATATTATCTCTCTAGGCCGTTGCTGGAAAGAGATTATTGTTGTTAGAATTGCCTGGTATAAATAAGGGTTAAAAATCATACTTATTTCTTAAAAACATACTGTTCTCAAATCTGTTGTTCTGAATGTTGCTTTTTGTATTGTAAAGTGGTTGGTGTATTGTTTTGAGTGCACGTTTAAATAAAGCTTGATTGGATGTGATGTAGGTGATAAAGGTGTACCCCCCTGCCGCCACAACCGTCGTCCAGCTACAGAACGGCTACTTCCTGCGCTTTGGGAAGCCACTTCCTCTCCAGCAGTACAGGTCTCTGTACGACAACCATGAGAAACGACCTGCAGCACCCTGCTCAGCTGTAGACCAGGGAAAGACCGGAGCAGAGAAACCAGCAGGTAGAGAGACCATCATAACTCATAATGTTAAGAAGTTGTAGCTGAGCAGCTGCCATGCTGGCTGGTTCAATATTGACTGTATATGTTGAAATGACCTTGCAATTGAACTGTTAACTCAGATTTGACCCATTTAACTATCTGTCTCTCTCAGCCACTCCAAAGAAGACCGAGAGTGAGGAACAATCTGCCCCTTCCACACCCCTGAACAACGGATACATACGGGGCCGGGTGCGCTCTAAAACAAGGTCCCCCCTGCTACAAACAACGTCACCAATTCCATCCTCGTCCCCGTTACTCTCCCAGCCCCCCGTCACGCCCCAAACCCCCCAGCCTGGTACCTCCGCGTCGGACTCTGACTTCCCAGCGCTGAAAGCGGAGCTGAGGATGACCAAAGCCCAAGAGCGGAGGCTGCTAGCTGTGGGACAGAGGGAAGGAAACTCCCCTGTCTTCAGAGAGGCCTACCAGGCCCAGCTCAGGGAAGTGCATGGGGCTAACGTGCGAGCTGTGGAGGCGCAGGCTGAGGCTGAGGAGGAGGAGGAAGATGGGATGAGGAGGAGGAGGAGGAAGAAGGCTCTGGATCCTGAGGCGGTGAACAGTCTGGTGGAGGACGTCATACGAGACATCGCAGCCGAGGGAGAACTTGTCACCAGAGAGAAGGTGACAATCTTTCCCCACTCCCCTTATTTACCTGGAATTACAACACACACAAAACACTACAATTTATTTTCAAGAGGCACCACCTAGTGGACGCTTTGGGATATTCTGCTGTCACTCCAGCCTCTTTCTCTGCTTCTCAACCTACAGTGAGGAGAAAAAAGTATTTGATCCCCTGCTGATTTTGTACGTTTGCCCACAGACAGACATGATCAGTCTATAATTTTAATGGTAGGTTTATTTGAACAGTGAGAGACAGAATAACAACAACAAAATCCAGAAAAACGCATGTCAAAAATGTTATACATTCATTTGCATTTTAATGAGGGAAATAAGTATTTGACCCCTCTGCAAAACATGACTTAGTACTTGGTGGCAAAACCCTTGTTGGCAATCAGAGGTCAGACGTTTCTTGAAGTTGCCCACCAGGTTTGCACACATCTCAGGAGGAATTTTGTCCCACTCCTCTTTGCAGATCTTCTCCAAGTCATTAAGGTTTCTAGCCTGACGTTTGGCAACTCGAACCTTCAGCTCCCTCCACAGATTATCTATGGGATTAAGGTCTGGAGACTGGCTAGGCCACTCCAGGACCTTAATGTGCTTCTTCTTGAGCCACTCCTTTGTTGCCTTGGCTGTGTGTTTTGGGTCATTGTCATGCTGGAATACCCATCCACGACCCATTTTTAATGCCCTGGCTGAGGGAAGGAGGTTCTCACCCAAGATTTGACGGTACATGGCCCCGTCCATCGTCCCTTTGATGCGGTGAAGTTGTCCTGTCCCCTTAGCAGAAAAACACCCCAAAGCATAATGTTTCCACCTCCATGTTTGACGGTGGGGATGGTGTTCTTGGGGTCATAGGCAGCATTCATCCTCCTCCAAACACGGCGAGTTGAGTTGATGCCAAAGACCTCGATTTTGGTCTCATCTGACCACAACACTTTCACCCAGTTCTCCTCTGAATCATTCAGATGTTCATTGGCAAACTTCAGACGGGCCTGTATATGTGCTTTCTTGAGCAGGGGGACCTTGCGGGCGCTGCAGGATTTCAGTCCTTCACGGCATAGTGTGTTACCAATTGTTTTCTTGGTGACTATGGTCCCAGCTTCCTTGAGATCATTGACAGGATCCTCCCGTGTAGTTCTGGGCTGATTCCTCACCGTTCTCATGATCATTGCAACTCCACGAGGTGAGATCTTGCATGGAGCCCCAGGCAGAGGGAGATTGACAGTTATTTTGTGTTTCTTCCATTTGCGAATAATCGCACCAACTGTTGTCACCTTCTCACCAAGCTGCTTGGCGATGGTCTTGTAGCCCATTCCAGCGTTGTGTAGGTCTACAATCTTGTCCCTGACATCCTTGGAGAGCTCTTTGGTCTTGGCCATGGTGGAGAGTTTGGAATTTGATTGATTGCTTCTGTGGACAGGTGTCTTTTATACAGGTAACAAGCTGAGATTAGGAGCACTCCCTTTAAGAGTGTGCTCCTAATCTCAGCTCGTTACCTGTATAAAAGACACCTGGGTGCCAGAATTCTTTCTGATTGAGAGGGGGTCAAATACTTATTTCCCTCATTAAAATGCAAATCAATTGATAACATTTTTGACATGTGTTTTTCAGGATTTTTTTGTTGTTATTCTGTCTCTCACTGTTCAAATAAACCTACCATTAAAATTATAGACTGATCATGTCTTTGTCAGTGAGTGGGCAAACGTACAAAATCAGCAGGGGATCAAATACTTTTTTCCCTCACTGTAGGTCCCAGCAGGCCGTTTTCCAACTTGCCTTTTGTTGTGTTCTTGGGATGGTTTTAACCCCTTCCTCCCTGTTCTGTCCTGTGCCCAGGTGATCTCCAGGGTGTGCAGGCTGATGCAGATCCCCTCTCTGGAGGCAGGCAGGATAGACCTCCGCTGGCAGATACCAGCTCTTAATGACCTGCAACGCACCCTTCGAGAGATCAACATGTTCATAGAGGTCAGGATGCTCACACACACACAAAGCACCTGCAACACACTTTCAAATCAACATGTTCAGTTTGCACACATACGCACGTTCAGTTTTTAAACTGAAGAATCGGATCATTAACTGGCGTGTATCCATATCTCTCTCAGTCTGCAGAGGCTGTGAATGCGACGTGTACCCTGTATGAGTTGGGTCAGAACCTGGCTGGTCTGAAGAACAAGAAGCGTTTTGAGGAGCTGAACCTGGGGCCGCTGTGTAAACTGCCTCTCATCCATCGCATGTTCAAGATAGACAGCAACACCAAGGACGAGGACATTCACCAAATAGAGACTGTTGACATACTGAGGGTAAGAGAGACATTGAACACATAGATACTGTGGACATATTGAGGGCAAGAGAGACACTCCTAGAGAGACATTCACCAGATAGAGGCTCTTGACTATCTTACTTTGTCATTGTTTCTCTAACTGGGGGCCAGGTATAATTGTCCATTACTTGGAACACCCAGTGTGGGTGGCTGTCTTTTTCATGGTCCTTTGAGCCAGATTTAGGCAAAGCGACAGGCAGAGTAAGGGCTTTGTTAGTATATAAATAAATAGATAAAGATATGTGGCTATTTTTCTTGATTGTTTGTTGTGCTGTATTTTAGGTTGATCTGATTTTGATTAGATTGTGTCTATGAATTGTAAGTGCAGGGCTCCCTTGCGAAAGAGACCCTGAGGTGACTCCCTAATTTAAATAAAGGTAAAAATATATATATATATTGATCGAACAATCTTTTTCCTGTCTCCTCCTTCCAGAGTCTGCGTGTGTTCAGGAGGAAACAGACTAAGCCCAAGGTGGACCTGGCTGAGTTTATGAAGCACCTATCTGACCAGTATAGCTGTGACTCTCCCTACGAACTGGGCATTCGTATACACAGCGTGGGCCTGCCCATAGCCGTAAGTTTTGAGTTTCGCGGAGGTATAAGTTCCAAGTGTTGGAATATGATCAGAGGTTATGAATCTGTATGAATCTCTTATTTGAAATAACATTATTATTGTTGTTATTATATCTCATTCATGTCTCCTCCTCCCCCAGACCTTACAGAAGGCGGTGAGCTCAGAACATGTGTGTATGGAGCGTGCCCGGGAGGCCATCCAGAGGGAGTTGGAGGAGGAGGTGGGGGAGAGGATGAGGAAGATGAAGAGGGGCGTGATGGAGGGAGCACAGGGTCCCGTCCTCTTCTCCTCTTTCGGGAGTGCCGAGCTGAGGAAGAAATACGTTACTATGACTGCAGCCGAGGCCGTGCTCGAGGTCTTCACCAACGCATCTGGGGTCTTCAACCCTAAGATGACCAAGGTGATTGGTTGGTTGATTGATGGATAGGTTAATTAATTGATTAACATATGACGACAAAACAACACTTATGGATGGGTGGTTGGATGTTTTTTGGTTGGGTGGTTGGTTTAATCAGGTGGGTTAGAGCTGGGCGGGAAGCAAAGCCTGCAAACCCTGTAGATGACCAGGGCTGGGGTTCACTATTTTAAACACTCACTTTTAACTAACATTTGCTGTGGCTGCTGTGCTTGTATGATGTTTCTTGCAGAATGCAGCCTTGGTGCACCATTGCTTGGTGTCACTGTTGCGATCCTGTACTCAGTAGGAGTAGGTAAACCCTGTGACGTTGGTGCAGGGTTTTGTGCCATCATTTGCATGAATGCCTCAGAGACGTTGTGGTCAAGTTCGGTCCAGTTTATTTTGCCACTCATTCCTTGTGATGTTGGAGGAGAGTTTTGTGCATACAGTTGCCGGAATGCCTGATAGGCTTTGGTCCAGTCTCTTTTTCGGTCATCCACTGATCTTTTCCTTGCTTGAGCAACAGAGGATTTTTCACATTCCTCAAAAACGTGCATTTTGGCAGCTGATGCAGCCATCTCAGCTTCCATTTCCAAGAATTCCCTTTTTGCCTTTAATTGGGTTTCTTCCATATCAAGGGCATGTCTATTTTCCAAAGCTTTAGCTTTCAAAGCAGCGTGCTCAGCCTGTGCTTTCATTCTAGCACTGGATGCCCTTGACCTTGTGCTGGATGCACATTCCTTTTTTGATACAACAGAGACACTGTCATCTGGACCAATGACACTTTGCAGGTGGGAATTACCTTTCACTTGATCAAGAAATTCCTTAAAGCAATAGTTTTGGTTCATACCAATCGGCATGATCAGACTCTCTTCCTCTTCAGGCAACATTTTATGCACAGCCACATGCAGTTCCATAAAGTCAGCCAATAAACCATTGAACACCTCAACATTAGTACTGACAACTTCAACATTTTCGCCACCATCCATCAATGCTTGAATTGCATTCTTCTTCTTAATTAACGTTGCAAGCTTCCATCGTCGGGCGCCAATCAACTTGTACAACTTTTTCTCATCCAGCTCATTCAGACCTTCAGAATGAGGATCCGACATTTCCATTCACTATTTTCAGTTCCACACTTCAATATCAACAGTGCATTTCCAATAGCGCCTAATGAACCCATTCACAGTTGAATAGCTTGCGACGTTTGCTTCCAAAACAGACGCATCAAACATTTCCAAACCAACAATCACAAAAGAGCAGATTAGCTTGCACATTATACCGGTATTGTACTCAGTCTTTAATTTCATTATCTTTTTGTGGTTTTTACCCCCTTTTTCTCCCCAATTTTGGGATTACGATCTTGTTTCATTGCTGCAACTCCCCAACGGGCTCGGGAGAGGTGAAGGTCAAGTCATGCGTCCTCCATAACATGACCCGCCAAGCCACGCTTCTTAAAACCCGCCCGCTTAACCCGGAAGCCAGCTACACCAATGTGTCGGAGGAAACACTGTTCAACTGACGACCGAAGTCAGCCTGCAGGCACCCGGCCCGCCACAAGGAGTCGCTAGAGCGCGATGAGCCAAGTAAGGCCTCCCCGGCCAAACTCTCCCCTAACCCGGACAACGCCAATTGTGCGCCACCCTATGGGACTCCCGGTCACGGCTGGTAATGACACAGCCTGGGACACCCCAGGCTGTAGTGACGCCGCAACACTGCGATACAGTGCCTTAGACCGCTGCGCCACTCAGGAGGCCACTCACTGTCTTTTTCGTCAGCGCTGCTTCGCTCCAAGTGGCTTGATAAATCTATTAAGTGTGGAACTCCATTTAAATCCATGGCAATTGCACTTGTCACTAATGCCTTTTCACTGACTTCTGTAGGTGCCTCCTCCTCAGTCGGCTTGTGGTTTTTCTTATCCATTTCAAAGTATAACAAACTGGGGTTCTTGCTCATACAGTGCATTCGGAAAGTATTCAGACCCCTTGACTTTTTCCTCATTTTGTTACGTTACAGCCTTATTCTAAAATTGATTTAAATAAAACATTTTCCTCATCAATCTACATACAATACCCCATAATGACAAAATATAAAACAAATACCTTATTTACGTAAGTATTCATACCCTTTGCTATGAGACTCGAAATTGAGCTAAGGTGCATCCTGTTTCCATTGATCATCCTTGATGTTTCTACAACTTGATTGGAGTCCACCTGTGGTAAATTCAATTGATTGGACATGATTTGGAAAGACACACACCTGTCTATATAAGGTCCCACAGTTGACCGTGCATGTCAGAGCAAAAACCAAGCCATGAGGTCGAAGGAATTGTCTGTAGAGCTCCGAGACAGGATTGTGTCGAGGTACACTTCCCCAAACATTTCTGCAGCATTGAAGGTCCCCAAGAACACAGTGGCCTCCATCATTCTTAAATGGAAGACATTTGGAACCACCAAGACTCTTCCTAGAGCTGGCCTCCCAGCCAAACTGAGCAATCGGGGGAGAAGGGCCTCTTGGTCAGGGAGGTGACCAAGAACCCGATGGTCACTCTGACAGCACTCCAGCGTTCCTCTGTGGAGATGTTAGAACCTTCCAGAAGGACAACCATCTCTGCAGCACTCCACCAATCAGGCCTTTATGGTAGAATGGCCAGATGGAAGCCACTCCTCAGTAAAAGGCACATGATAGCCCACTTGGAGTTTGCCAAAAGGCACCTAAAGGACTCTGACCATGAGAAACAAGACTCTGGTCTAATGAAACCAAGATTGAACTCTTTCGCCTGAATGCCAAGCGTCACGTCTGGAGGAAACCTGGCACCATCCCTACGGTGAAGCATGGTGGTGGCAACATCATGCTGTGTGGAGGTTTTTCAGCGGCAGGGACTGGGAGACTAGTCAGGATCAAGGGAAAGATGAACGGAGCAAAGTACAGAGATCCTTGATGAACCTGCTCCAGAGCGCTCAGGACCTCAGACTGGGGCGAAGGTTCACCTTCCAACAGGACAACAACCCTAAGCACACAGCCAAGACAACGCAGGAGTGGCTTCGGGACAAGTCTCTGAATGTCCTTGAGTGGCCCAGTCAGAGCCCGGACTTGAACCCGATCAAACATCTCTGGAGAGACCTGAAAATAGCTGTGCAGTGACGCTCCCCATCCAATCTGACAGAGCTTGAGAGGATCTGCAGAGAAGAATGGGAGAAACTCCCCAAATACAGGTGTGCCAAGCTTGTAGCATCATACCCAAGAAGACTTGAGACTGTAATCGCTGCCAAAGGTGCTTCAATAAAGTACTGAGTAAAGGGTCGAAATACTTATGTTATCAGTTTTCATTTTTAATAAATTTGCAAACATTTCTAAAAACCTGTTTTTGCTTTGTCATTATGGGGTATGTGTTTAGATTGAGGGGGGGAAAAAAACAATGTAATCAATTTTAGAATAAGGCTGTAACGTAACATAATGTGAAAAAAGTCAAGGGGTCTGAATACTTTCCGAATGGATTGTATGTCCCCTTGTGAGACATCCAAAGCACAGTCCTTAGCTTTTGAAAAAGGCAACTTTATCCTTGTTTGCCTGTGTTTCAACTTCTGGCAGAGATCCAATGCATGAACACTATCACAGAAAATGCAGTGTTTCTTAAAAACACCTGTTGTTGTCCTCTTGCTTTTTAAAAACTGAAATGTAGCGGCTTTCGAATAGCCGTGGGAAAACCAGTTGCAAGATTTGAGACGCACATCCAACATCCAATAGAAAGTCAAGAATCCAATGGCTTGATGAATAAAACTTAAAACGTTTTATATGTAGAATCCAAAATGATAAGTGTCAGGTAAACAAAGGTTCCAATATTCAATTTAAACTAAAAAGATCAAGGTAAGACATATGTGCGTTTCAAATCTTGCAACTGGTTTTAAGTTACTCAAAATGGAGCAATATGACCAAATAATCAAATATTTGCATAACCAAAGAAACTGACTCCAACAGTTACAAATGTTTAGATTTCTAAAGGTCAAACTCTGACCCTAGAATCCCTCCTCTCTAAATCTAGCAGAAACCTCATTAACCTTCTCTCTATTACCCCTCAGGAGGCTGCTCTGATCCCTTTGTCTCTGCTAGGGGACTTTGTGTAAAACTTGTCTGGAATTTAGCTGGTTATCCCCCATGACATGTCACACCATGCCCTGGCTTTTATTTGACACTGGGTGATAATTCCACTAAGCCCCTGCTTCGGTCCACGAGCAAGAGGGGCCGAGTAAGAGAGAGGTGGATCACAGTCAGATGAGTGTGTGAACGACTGTGCCTCTTCTCCGCTTATTAAGGAAATGTCACCGTAAGTAATAATTGCTAATTGGCTAATCCTAAACAAGCCAGAGGAAACGGTTGTTAGTGAACAAAACGCTGGCTGGCTGACCGGTTTTAGCTGTAGCTGTTTCAGCCTGAGGCTGGTATGCTTTGTTGAATATGTTCCACTGTCACATCACATTTTTCCGGCCCACAAATGTAATTTGACAAACAAATCTGCCCACACTGTCTTATTTAGGATGATGTCTTGCGTCTGAGGTTTACTCTAATGCCGTAATGTGACTGACGGAGTGTGCTGTCATTTCCTGTCTAGTCGGTGCAGGACTTCATGCTGCGGGTGTCAGCTGACCGTCTGGCCAGGGCCTTGTTCCAGCTGGCTATCTGTGGGGGGTCGCTGGCCGCCCCTCAGGACCTGGTGCCCAAAGAGAAGCCAGCCAGACCCACTCAGGAGAGGAGAGCTGAGGAGAAAACACAGGCTACACCACCCAGCGAAGGTAGCTGCTAACATCATTCATTATCAGTGTCTCACTCCGTTTCAATGATAAGATTAAGTGTAGGTTGGGGATCTTGAAATTGTTAAAAAGTCCTATCATATGACAGTGAATGTACAACAAGGACCTTTGTGTTTGCATGTACGTGTGTGTCTCAGCCGCAGTCAAGCAGATCCTGAAGGAGAACCTGTCCAATCACAGCTCTGCATTCACCCTGGCCCATGTGGCGTCTCTGGAGAGGAAGTTAGCCAAGCACTTCCAGGTCACAGAGTTCACCTCTCTGGAGCAGGGCTCATTCCTGGAGTTCCTGGTCAAACAGGCTCAGGTAACATAAACGACTTATCTTCTAATCTTTCTGTCTGTTCAATCACTCTCCTGTTCTACTCCTCTCCCGTCACCCCTCTTCCTTCAGTGGTCATGAGGGAAAAGAGGCGAGGAGAGGAACCATTCTAGAGTGCATTTGTGCGTCCCAAATAGCACCATATTCCCTATATATAGTGCACTACTTTTGCCTGTGCTCTGGTCAAAAGTAGTGCACTAAATAGTAGTGCACTAAATACGGAATAGGGTGTGATTTCAGACAGAGCCTGATACTCCTCATGCTGTATTGATGAATCCATCCTCTCCTCTGTCTGTGTGCAGGTCCTGCAGGAGACAGTAGGTGGCGCTGTGGTCGTGGGCAGCAGCAGTAGTAGTGGTGGAGGTCAGGACTGGCAGGGCCAGGGCTGTGGCTTCAGACCCAGCAGACAAGATGTGTTTGAGTTCATCAAACAGTGTGGCACTACAGCAGCCAACGAACCAGACGGGGTGAGTGAGACGCGGGGTCACGCTCGCGCACACACACACCACACACTCCTATTGATTACTATGATGGAAAAGTACATAAATAAAAAAACTTCTAAATGTCTGTACTGATAATGTTTGTTGATCTCTCGATCTCTGTGGGTGTGTTTCTCCCAGCTGTCCCACATCGAGTGGTGTCTGAGAGCCCACTACGGGGTGAAGGACAGTCGAGACCTGGGGCTGGGACCTCTTAGGACCTTGGTGGGACTGGTGCAGCGCCAGAGAGAGCTCAGTCTGGGAGGAGGGCTCAGCCAGGTCCGCTACGAGGCAGCTCTACTCCCCAGAGACACCAGGTAAGAGGGTGTGTCCCAAATGGCACTCTATTCCCTATATAGTGCACTATCCCTCCACTATGTAGGGAATAGGGTATCATTTGGGAAAAAACAGACTCACACCTCTCTTACAGTACAGTACAGTACAGAGGAACTTTGGTGGCAGATTGGGTGTATGGCCTTTAATTGGACTGATCTAATCAAATGTCAATCTCCTTTTCACTCATCTCTCACCCCTGTTCACTCTTTCTTTTTCTCTCCCTCTCTTCTTTCCCTCTCTTCCCTCGCTCTCTCGCTCTCTCGCTCTCTCGTTCTCTCGCTCTCTCGCTCTCTCTGTCTGTCTGTCTGTCTGTCTGTCTGTCCCCAGTAGCAGTAGTATAGGTGAGGCCCAGCAGACGGTGGGTATCCTAGGGGAGGTATCTCAGACCCAGGCCTTGTCCTGTCTCTTCTCCTGCCCTCTACTGGATGAGCTGGGTCAGTGGAGCCAGTGGGAGCTGGTCTTCAGGCCCCGTCACGGACCCCTTAAGGACTTCATTGACAGGAATGCTGGTAGGAACCATACACAGCAATTACAAATTGACCTCCTATCACCTACAGTCTTAGACAGGGGTTGTAGAGTTGCCGATAGTAATGTATCTGTTAAAGGCCAATAATGTTTGATCATGTTGGTGGGCTTATCTACAGACATTTCGTTTCTTGTGTTTTTTTGTTCTAAATTGAAAATCGATACACAATTGATCATAATAAATATACATGACATGTCCATCTGTTGTGGGGAAGCGAGCACAGACCTGTCAGCGTTGGAGGTGTCCCCAGGCGTTCTCCTGCGGGTCACCACCTGTACAGGGGACAAGCTCTTCTCCCAGGCAGCCATGACCCTTGACCCCGTGGGCACAGCCGGACACCTGGTCTCCATGGTGGTGGCTGATGGGATAACCAACACCCCCACCGCCCTCCTGGCCAATCACATGGAGAGCTCTCTGGCAGCGGCAGTAGCGAAGGAAGGTAAGAATGCGATGGGGAACTTGATATCGTGATTATTTGCATCAATCCAAACTGCTTCATGAGCGCTACAGAAACATTGCTAACCAAAAAAAGGTATCTTGCTGGTGTGCACTTGCATTAAATTAACTACACCCAAAAATCTAGTTTTTACCAGACCTCAAAAGTGGTCTTCTGATGTGGTTTAAGCATTGTTGTGGACTTAGAACATCCAATTATGTTGTTTTTCTATGAAAAAGTGTGATTTCCAGGGCTTAACATTCAAGTAAATTTGGCACACCGGGCCAGTACCACTACTGTCCCGAATGAGAAGATTACTGGCCCAAGATCAAATTGTATTTGTCACATGCGCCGAATACAACAGGTGTAGATCTTACAGTGAAATGCTTACTTACAAGCCCTTAACCAACAATGCAGTGTTAAGAAAATATTGACTAAATAAAATAAAAAAGTAACATAATAACAATAACTAGGCTATATACAGGGGGTACCGCCACTGAGTCAATGTGCGGGGGTACAGGTTGTCGAGGTAATTTGTACATGTAGGTAGGGGTGAAGTGACTATGCATAGATAATAAACAGCGAGTAGCAGCACTGTAAAAACAAAAGGGGGGGTCAATGCAAATAGTCCGGGTGGCCATTTGATTAATTATGGCTTGGGTGTTGAAGCTGTTAAGGAGCCTTTTGGACCTAGACTTGGCGCTCCGATACCGCTTGCAGTGCGGTAGTAGAGAGAACAGTCTATGATTTGAACGACTGGAGTCTTTGACAATTTTTTGGGCCTTCCTCTGACACCGCCTAGTATATAGGTCCTGGTTGGCAGGAAGCTTGGCCCCAGTGAAACAGACGCCTCACAGGTCCTCAACTGGCAGCTTCATTAAATAGTACCCGCAAAACACCAGTCTCAACGTCAACAGTGAAGAGGCGACTCCGGGATGCTGACCTTCTAGGCAGAGTTGCAAAGAAAAAGCTATATCTCAGACTGGCCAATAAAAATAAAAGATTAAGATGGGCAGTCTGAGATATGGATTTTTCTTTGCAACTCTGAAGGTCAGCATCCCGGAGTCGCCTCTTCACTGTTGACGTTGAGACTGGTGTTCTGCGGGTACTATTTAATGAAGCTGCCAGTTGAGGACCTGTGAGGCGTCTGTTTCTCAAACTAGACACTCTAATGTATTTGTCCTCTTGCTCAGTTGTGCACCGGGGCCTCCCACACCTCTTTCTATTCTGGTTAGAGCCAGTTTGCGCTGTTCTGTGAAGGGAGTAGTACACAGCGTTGTACGAGATCTTCAGTTTCTTGGCAATTTCTCGCATGGAATAGACTGATGAGTTTCAGAAGAAAGTTATTTGTTTCTGGCCATTTTGAGCCTGTAATCGAACCCACAATTGCTGATGCTCCAGATACTCAACTAGTCTCAAGAAGGCCAGTTTTATTGCTTCTTTAATCAGCACAACAGTTTTCAGCTGTGCTAACATAATTGCAAAAGGGTTTTCTAATTATCAATTAGCCTTTTAAAATGAAACTTGGATTAGCAAACACAACGTGCCATTGGAACACAGGAATGATGGTTGCTGATAATGGGCCTCTGTACGCCTATGTAGATATTCCATTAAAAATCAGCCGATTCCAGCTACAATAGCCATTAACAATGTGTACACTGTATTTCCGATCAATTTGATGTCATTTTAATGGACAAAAAAATTGCTTTTCTTTCGAAAACAAGGACATTTTTAAGTGACTCCAAACTTTTGAACGGTAGTGTGTGTGTGTGTGTGTGTGTGTATATTGTGACGTCACGAGAGGCTACACAGCTTTCAGCGGGATTGCTCAAGTAGTGCAAGGAGACCAGGTTCAACCAAAACAAGGATTTTATTAAAGGTCTTGGGAAACTAACGAAAGTATAACACAATTCTGTTCTCTGGTGGCTCTTTAAGGGTTAACAGTTCAGGGATGTCTCTTCCACATCCAAAATCATAACTCTCCCTCGCTCAAATAACTTTTCCCCAGTCTTACTGTATTCCACGTTGCAGCTAGTGGCCAACCCAGCAAAACGTCCTTCCAAATGTCCCACACGTATTTCCACAGGTGCATATATCCAAAGGTGAGTATTTCCCAAAGGTAAGTATCTCCAAATCCTTATATTCCTCATGGAAGTGGACGTGCAGCACTCTTGTCCTCCAGAGAGCCCAGGTTGGAGACCGTGTCTCTTCCCCTTCCCAAACCTTCAGCTCATCAGCTCCTCATTTGTTTCAGCTGCGTGGGAAGATTGGCCATAGAGGGGTGGAGTTCCCGACCATACCAGCAGATGGAGCCATAGCTGTCTGGGTTTGCAGCCACCTCAGGGGGATGTAACGTCCCTCCAGGACACAGCCTCTCGTGACATCACACATCCCCCTCCTCGGGACCGACGTCCTCGTCGGGGTAAAGGCAGCGAAGAAGGCATCACGCCGGGAGAGGGCGTCCGCATTGCCGTGGTGCTTGCCAGCCTGCTCTCTCTTCAACTCCTCCACCTCTAGGACCAGGGACTCAGCCTCCTGTTGTCTCTCCTTGAGTTTCTTACTGAACGCATCAGCCTTGGTTTTAGCAGAGTTTAGCTTCTGTTGAGCAGCTTTCAGTTCCTTCTCTCTCTCTGCCTCCGCATTCTTCATCTTGTTCTCCAACACCTTGTACTTCTCCTCTGCCTTCTTCTGGACCTCCTTACTACTGCGCAGGGTCTCCTCACACTCCTCGATGGTCCTGCGCAGCCTCTCCAGCTCCTCCTGTTGCTTATGGAAGGAGCTCTGTTGGAGTTTAGCCTGGAGGATATCTAACTCTTCTGTCTTCATGTCTAACTGTTGCTTTAACAAACGATACCTCTCAGCGGTCCCCTTCAGACCAGACAGTTCTTTGTCTAGATTCTGTAGCTCCGTCTCTGTGTCGGTCTGGCCACCTGCCATCCCTATCAGAGCCCGGGCGGGAGTGAGTAATTCGGAGGATTGCACCGGAGCCTTCCCAGGATGAGTCTTGCCTCTCCGTTTCCGAGGTACTCGGGTTATCCTCTCCCTGAGACTCTCTCCAGAGTGGGTAAAAGGCTGGGCAGTCTCGTCCAATTAGGACAGGGACGGGGAGGGAATCAACCACCCCCGCCGTCGTGTGTATGGTTCCCCGTGTGCTGGTCATTGTAAGTTCAGTAATGGGGTATTCTCTGGTGTCCCCATGGACACAGGAAACTGGGAGGACTTTCCCGGGGTCAGACACGTTGGGCCCACCAAATCCTTACGCACCAGGGTGGCCCGGCTACCAGAATCCAGTAAGGCCTCCACATCATGGTGATTCACAGTTACCGGGCAGGTGGGGGGTCGATCTGGGCCGCCATCTACGACTCCCAAGAGCGAGGCAAACGGTGTGTGGGTGCTGAGCTGGAGGACTCCGCAGTGGGCATAGGTTCATCGGCTGGTTTCCCACACTGCCAGGAGATATGTCCCATCTCCCCACACCGGTAACACTGTCGAGTTTCCCCCTCCTGGTGTACTCTTCTTGGACCCGCCTGGTTTCTGGCTCCCCCTGGAGCCGGGATAAGTCCTGACGTGGCTGGGTTCGAGACCTTGGGGTCCTTTGGACGGGTTCTTCCCATTTGTGGTGGGGCCGCACTCCTGGGGTCTTTTCGGGAAGCATTCAGCATCTCCGCTGTGGCCTGGTACTTTTCCACAGCTTCCACGGTCAGATCAGCCGTGGTCAAGGCCTGTTGACTGATGAACCGTTTTGCCTCATAAGGCAGGGGCGCGTAGGTAACGATCCACCACAACGGCCTCCACCACCGCCGCTGCTGTATTCCTCTGCGGATCCAGCCATTTCCTTGCGATTCGGACAAGTTCATGCATCTGCGCCCGAGGAGGTTGGTCTGGTTGGAAGGTCCAACTGTGAAAGCGCTGGGCCATACCAAACTTTGTGAGTCCATATCTGCTGAGGATCTCAGACTTCAGGGCATCATAGTCAGTAACCTGGTCAGGGCCCAGGTCCCGGACAGCATTCAGCGATTCCCCGGTTAGAAAGGGGGCTAACAGACCAACCCACTGTTGCTTGGGCCAGGCTTCCCTAGTGGCCGTGGCCTCAAATGCATGCAGGTATGCCTCAATGTCATCGGTAGCTCCCATCTTAGATATAAAGTCACTTGCCTTTATTGGGCGGGTATTTTGGACAACCCTCTGTCTCTGCAACTGCAATTCCTCTGCCTTCAGAAGGTTGGCTTTCTTTTGCTCCTCCAAGAGAGCCACGTTTGCTTGCATCTGGGCTTGCTGGCCAGCAACAAGGGCTTTCAATATGTCCTCCATTTCAGTCGGCGGGGAGCCTACGGCCAACTTGGAAAACTGGGTGATCAAACCTTCGGTATCCTCCTCTGACATGCACTATTAACGCTTGAGCATGCCCGTATTCTCCACCATCTGTGACGTCACGAGAGGCTACACAGCTTTCAGCGGGATTGCTCAAGTAGTGCAAGGAGACCAGGTTCAACCAAAACAAGGATTTTATTAAAGGTCTTGGGAAACTAACGAAAGTATAACACAATTCTGTTCTCTGGTGGCTCTTTAAGGGTTAACAGTTCAGGGATGTCTCTTCCACATCCAAAATCATAACTCTCCCTCGCTCAAATAACTTTTCCCCAGTCTTACTGTATTCCACGTTGCAGCTAGTGGCCAACCCAGCAAAACGTCCTTCCAAATGTCCCACACGTATTTCCACAGGTGCATATATCCAAAGGTGAGTATTTCCCAAAGGTAAGTATCTCCAAATCCTTATATTCCTCATGGAAGTGGACGTGCAGCACTCTTGTCCTCCAGAGAGCCCAGGTTGGAGACCGTGTCTCTTCCCTTCCCAAACCTTCAGCTCATCAGCTCCTCATTTGTTTCAGCTGCGTGGGAAGATTGGCCATAGAGGGGTGGAGTTCCCGACCATACCAGCAGATGGAGCCATAGCTGTCTGGGTTTGCAGCCACCTCAGGGGGATGTAACGTCCCTCCAGGACACAGCCTCTCGTGACATCACAATATATATATATATATATATGAGGGAAAAAAGTATTTGATCCCCTGCTGATTTTGTACGTTTGCCCACTGACAATGACATGGTCAGTCTATAATTTTAATGGTAGGTTTATTTGAACAGTGAGAGACAGAATAACAACAACAAAATCCAGAAAAACGCATGTCAAAAATGTTATAAATTGATTTGCATTTTAATGAGGGAAATAAGTATTTGACCCCCTCTCAATCAGAAAGATTTCTGACTCCCAGGTGTCTTTTATACAGGTAACGAGCTGAGATTAGGAGCACACTCTTAAAGGGAGTGCTCCTAATCTCAGCTTGTTACCTGTATAAAAGACACCTGTCCACAGTAGCAATCAATCAGATTCCAAACTCTCCACCATGGCCAAGACCAAAGAGCTCTCCAAGGATGTCAGGGACAAGATTGTAGACCTACACAAGGCTGGAATGGGCTACAAGACCATCGCCAAGCAGCTTGGTGAGAAGGTGACAAGAGTTGGTGCGATTACTCGCAAATGGAAGAAACACAAAATAACTGTCAATCTCCCTCGGCCTGGGGCTCCATGCAAGATCTCACCTTGTGGAGTTGCAATGATCATGAGTACGGTGAGGAATCAGCCCAGAACTACACGGGAGGATCTTGTCAATGATCTCAAGGCAGCTGGGACCATAGTCGCCAAGAAAACAATTGGTAACACACTACGCCGTGAAGGACTGAAATCCTGCAGTGCCCGCAAGGTCCCCCTGCTCAAGAAAGCACATATACAGGCCCGTCTGAAGTTTGCCAATGAACATCTGAATGATTCAGAGGAGAACTGGGTGAAAGTGTTGTGGTCAGATGAGACCAAAATCGAGCTCTTTGCCATCAACTCAACTCGCCGTGTTTGGAGGAGGAGGACTGCTGCCTATGACCCCAAGAACACCATCCCCACCGTCAAACATGGAGGTGGAAACATTATGCTTTGGGGGTATTTTTCTGCTAAGGGGACAGGACAACTTTACAGCATCAAAGGGACGATGGACGGGGCCATGTACCGTCAAATCTTGGGTGAGAACCTCCTTCCCTCAGCCAGGGCATGGCAAAATGGGTTGTGGATGGGTATTCCAGCATGACAATGACCCAAAACACACGGCCAAGGCAACAAAGGAGTGGCTCAAGAAGAAGCACATTAAGGACCTGGAGTGGCCTAGCCAGTCTCCAGACCTTAATCCCGTAGAAAATATGTGGAGGGAGCTGAAGGTTCGAATTGCCAAATGTCAGCCTCGAAACCTTAATGACTTGGAGAAGATCTGCAAAGAGGAGTTGGACAAAATGTGTGCAAACCTGGTGGCCAATTACAAGAAACGTCTGATCTCTGTGATTGCCAAGAAGGGTTTGGCCACCAAGTACTAAGTCATGTTTTGCAGAGGAGTCAAATACTTATTTCCCTCATTTAAAATGCAAATCAATTTATAACATTTTTGACATGCATTTTTCTAGATTTTTTTGTTGTTATTCTGTCTCTCGCTGTTCAAATAAACCTACCATTAAAATTATAGACTGATCGTGTCTTTGTCAGTGGGCAAACGTACGAAATCAGCAGGGGATCAAATAATTGTATCCCTCACTGTGTGTGTGTGTGTATATATGCATATAGTTGAAGTCGGAAGTTTACATACACTTAAGTAGGAGTCATTAAAACTCGTTTTTCAACCACTCCACAAATTTATTGTTAACAAACTATAGTTTTGGCAAGTCGGTTAGGACATCTACTTTGTGCATTACACAAGTAATTTTTCCAACAATTGTTTAGACAGATTATTTCACTTAATTCACTGTATCACAATTCCAGTGGGTCAGAAGTTTACATACACTAAATTGACTGTGATGATGTCATGGCTTTAGAAGCTTCTGATAGGTTAATTGACATAATTTGAGTCAATTGGAGGTGTACCTGTGGATGTATTTCAAGGCCTACCTTCAAACTCAGTGCCTCTTTGCTTGACATCATAGGAAAATCAAAATAAAGACCTCAGAAATAAAATTGTAGACCTCCACAAGTCTGGTTCATCCTTGGGAGCAATTTCCAAATGCCTGAAGGTACCACGTTCATCTGTACAAACAATAGTATGCAAGTATAAACACCATGGGACCACGCAGCCATCATACCGCTCAGGAAGGAGACGCATTCTGTCTCCTATAGATGAACATACTTTGGTGCGTGGGGGTGCTTTGCTGCAGGAGGGACTGGTGCACTTCACAAAATAGATGGCATCATGAGGAAGGAAAATTATGTGGATATATTGAAGCAACATCTCAAGACATCAGTCAGGAAGTTAAAGCTTGGTCGCAAATGGGTCTTCCAAATGGACAATGACCCCAAGCATACTTCCAAAGTTGTGGCAAAATGGCTTAAGGACAACAAAGTCAAGGTATTGGAGTGGCCATCACAAAGCCCTGACCTCAATCCTATAGAACATTTGTGGGCAGAACTGAAAACGCGTGTGCGAGCAAGGAGGCCTACGAACCTGACTCAGTTACACCAGCTCTGTCAGGAGGAATGGGCCAAAATTCACTCAACTTATTGTGGGAAGCTTGTGGAAGGCTACCTGAAACATTTGACCCAAGTTAAACAATTTAAAGGAAATGCTACCAGATACTAATTTAGTGTATGTACATTTCTAACCCACTGGGAATGTGATGAAAGAAATAAAAGCTGAAATAAATCATTCTCTCTGCTATTTCACATTCTTAAAATAAAGTACAGGGAATTTTTACTAGGATTTAATGTCAGGAATTGTGAAAAACTGAGTTTAAATGTATTTGGCTAAGGTGGATGCAAACTTCCGACTTCAACTGTATATGATGTTTCTTCAGATCTGTCACGGGCTGAGGAGGACGGGTCATGTTTCAGCTCTGTGGCTCTCTTCCTCCTGGACTGTCTGATCCGCATCCCCACCAGAACCTGCCGGGCCCTGCTGCAACAGGTCAGCGGTCAAGTGACAGGTTGCATCTGAAATGGCACCCTATTCCTTATCTAGTGTATTACTTTTGACCAGGGCCCATAGGGAGCCCTACAGTTCATATTCAAAACCAGCCATGAGTGGAAAGAAGTTCGGTAATCAATTTGGACCTGTATAACCTCCCTTTAGGTGTTTCTGGAGCCCTTCTCCCGGGTGCTGGGTGGCCAGGCCAAGTCTAAAGCGGTGCTGCTGTCTACAGCCCGGTCCAACCTGCGCCACCTCAACTGTCTGCACCAGCTGGGCATCGTGCTTGGCATCACAGACTGGGTCAAGGACTACCACACCAAGCTCAGCGCACCACAGAACCAGGACCTAAACCAGAGTCAGAACCAGGACCAAACACCACCAGCCGACCAGACAAAGGTCAGAACAGGGGAGATTACCATCAGTGATGGGGGTCAATTCAGTTTTTAATTATTTAAGTCCAGGAAGTGAATTTAAAATGATTTCATGAATTGAAAATTGTCCATTTGTTTTTTTTTATCCATAGCTGTTTGGTTTTTATACAGTCTAAAGCTCCACTTTGTTGCTTTGTAAAAAATCTTCCCCTCTCGCTCTTTCTTATCTTATCCTATCCTATCTCCAGCCTGCTCCTGTGGATTCTTTGAACAGAAGTCTCTCTCAGACTCTCAGTGAGGATGAGGAGTTCCCAGAGGACTGCAGCTCTGACTCCTCCCACCCCACCCAGCCACAGCATGCAGGTGAGGAGAGCACTAGAGCATTATGGGTAATGTAGTCAGGAAGGGTGTGAATGTTTAAACAACATTGGGATCGTTAATGTTTAGAAAAATCCCTAACCTAATTTTTTAAAACAAAATTAAAATCACAGTGCAGTTATCACAAAACTACCACCAACAGGCCCCGATCATCATCATAAAGGGTTTTTGTTATTTACACATACCTAATGCAACAATGCTGTAATGTAAGTAGGAGGAGATATGCATCTTTCAAATGTTTTGGCCGATATAATGCGCTCCGCACGTAATCGTCGTTAACAGTTGGAAAAATGGCAGCGAGTGAGACAGGGAAGTGACTGCAGAGAAAGTCCTGTATGGCAATACTTTGAGAAGTTAAATGAGAAGGTGATGAAATGCAAACTTTGCGAGGGAGAATTGAGCTACAGTGGCGGTCATGGGCAATGCTGAAAGGGATGACCCAACCATTTTGCTAGCAGCAGTGCGATAAGGAACAGAGTTTAGAAAATCACAGCGCTGATTTCAGAAGTGATTGCAGTTGATATGCAGCAATTGTCAATGGTAGAGGATGTGGGCTTCAATACCGTAATGGCATATCTAAAACCAGACTACAAGATGCCTTGTCGAAAAACCGTGACGGCCCTGATGGAGAAATTGTACAATGATTGCTCTGCAAGTGCAAGTACAAAGCACGAGCTCTCGAACACCAGACGTGGCGTTAACAACAGATTGCTGGACATCTATGAACACGCTGTTGAACATCATTGCAACGAGCCATCACATTAATGAGAAGTGGGACATGAAGTACGTACTGACAACTGAGAACATGGAGGAGAGGCACACAACAGAGAACCTAAAACGGTATTAATACCATCGTTGCTGAGTGAGTGGCGGACAGCAGTAAAGTGAGCGCCGTCTGGTAGGGTGGTTTCCACTAGTTACCACAGCCACAAGGTCAAAATATTGGCTATATTGTAAAAACTTCTGAAAACAAAGATTAATATTTTTGGTCTTAATTTAAGGTTATAGTTAGGTATAAGGTTGGAATTAGGGTTAGGTTTAAAATCACATTTCAAGAAAATACATTGTGGGAAAACCTTTACATTTACAGAATAGGCAGGCTTTATGACTATTTCCTAAGAGTCTAAGCCGTGGGGTGGGGAGGGGGGTTCTAAGCTGACATATGGAATTGTTTTAAGATGGCCATAACATGGTTCATTTAGCAATTTTATTTAGATTTTTAGGACCCCTTTAGGTATCCCCCAAAAAGACTTAAATTTTTTTTGATACATCTCTATCTTAAACTGACAGATTTTGATGGGGATTTTTTTATTATCTTACTTAGATTGACGCACCTAGGGGGTTATGGTGACGACCAGGACTGCGGTAGATTCAACTGCATTGCCCCCTAGCGGTCATACGCAGAACCGCATCTGAATTGTGAATTGTCATTTCATGATTTTAAATTTTTTACAAAAAACATTAAAACAATAAACAAATGGCAGTTTAAAGGAGGGGTTGGAACCAGTTCAGGGAACAGAACCGAAAACCGGAAAATTACTAAATATTTAAAGGAACAGAAATGGAACCTGGAATGAGTGTTCATTGAATGTTCATTTCTCTACCATAAACCGCCTTCAACTTATTTTATTTTTTTATTTGGCAGTACGTCCAACTGGCCTCAACCGCAGACCACGTGTATGGCATTGTGTAGGCGAGCGGTTTGCTGATGTCAACGTTGTGAACAGAGTGCCCCATGGTGGCAGTGGGACTATGGTATGGGCATGCATAAGCTTGGGACAATGAACACAATTGCATTTTATCTATGGCAATTGAAATGCACAGAGATACCGTGAAGAGATCCTGAGGCCCATTGTCGTGCCATTCATCCGCCGCCATCACCTCCATGTTTCAGCATGATAATGTACGACTCCATGTCGCAAGGATCTGTACACAATTCCTGGAAGCTGAAAATGGCCCAGTTTTTCCATGGTCTGCATACTCACCATACATGTCACCCATTGAGCATGTTTGGGATGCTCTGGATCGATGTGTACGACAGCGTGTTCCAGTTCCCACCAATAACCAGCAACTCCGCACAGCCATTGAAGAGGAGTGGGACAACATTCCACAGGCCACAATCAACAGCCTGATCAACTCTATGCGAAGGAGATGTCATGCTGCATGAGGCAAATGGTGGTCACACCAGATACTGACTGGTTTTCTGATCCACACCCCTTTTTTATTTTTTCAAACCGGATCAGAACTTTATTTTGCTGGGCGGAACAGTGGAACGAAAAACAAAAAAAATAGTTGTTCTGTTCAGAACTAAACAATTGAAAAAATTATATTTCGGTTCCAGACCCTGGTTTAAACATTAAGATACATGTTAAATTTGTCACATCCCTAGTAGTCAAGTACAGTCAGAGATTTCTAACAGATCTTCGTCCTACAGGTGGCTGGGATGAAGACGGTGATGAAGATGAGTTGTATGAGCTGATCTTGGAGACACACGGAGACACACACACCGAGAGAGACGGAGAGGAAGACTGGGAGGAAGGGCAGTCATTGGCTGAGCCTGTGAAAGCGGACAATGCTGATAGCCAATCAGAGAGCAGAGTGGATTGCCACCGGGCCATAATTGATGACATCAGGTTTGTCTTAAACCGCCTTTATACTGCCTAATGTATAAAATGATACAATACATGAATAGAAACACTAACCTGGTCTCACAATGCTGTCTGTTACAGGAAGAGTGAGTTTGGTATAGGAGTAGAGATGAATGAGGAGGGTCAGAGGTTGATGACTGTTCACCAGGAGAGGCTGGGGCGCAGTCTGGACCGACTGTCCACTGAACTCTACAGTAAAGACACACACTTTGTACTGGAACTCATACAGGTGACTGACTCTCTCCTCTGTCTCTCGCTTTCGTGTCTCTCTCCCTCTCTCTCCTTCTCTCCTCTGTCTTGCTTTATCCCTTTATATCTCTCGCTCTATCTCTCTGCCTGAGCTCATCCAGGTGTTTTGAGATCTACTCTATGCAATGCACTTACATAGAATGTGCTTTCTTTATTGTGCTATTCACAGAATGCTGATGATAACAGTTACCCGACTGAGGAGGGCCCTGTCCCTGCACTGGCCTTTGTTGTGGAGAAAGACTGTGTGACTGTCCTCAACAATGAGACGGGCTTCCAGGAGAAAAACATCCGGGCCATCTGTGACGTGGGCCGCAGCACCAAGGGCAAACACAAATACGGATACATAGGTAACAGCTAAAAGAGTTTGAAACCCTATAGGTAACCTATCGAAGACTAGATCTTAGGTGCACCAAAGTATTTTCTCAACTGTTTCTCCATGTCTTTCTCCTTCCTTAGGTCAGAAGGGTATAGGTTTTAAATCTGTGTTCAAGGTGACTGACTGTCCTGAGATCCACTCCAACGGGTTCCATCTGTGCTTCGACAAGACCAGTGGCCCCATGGGATACATCCTGCCACACTGGGTCGACGACGAGAGACCTCTCAACACACACCTGGCCGACCACACACATACCAGGTTAGTGGTGGCATCACACACACACCTGGCCGACCACACACATACCAGGTTAGTGATGGCATCACACACACACCTGGCCGACCACACACATACCAGGTTAGTGATGGCATCACACACACACCTGGCCGACCACACACATACCAGGTTAGTGGTGGCATCACACACACACCTGGCCGACCACACACATACCAGGTTAGTGATGGCATCACACACACACCTGGCTGACGACACACATACCAGGTTAGTGGTGGCATCACACACACACCTGGCCGACCACACACATACCAGGTTAGTGGTGGCATCACACACACACCTGGCCGACCACACACATACCAGGTTAGTGGTGGCATCACACACACACCTGGCCGACCACACACATACCAGGTTAGTGATGGCATCACACACACACCTGGCCGACCACACACATACCAGGTTAGTGGTGGCATCACACACACACCTGGCCGACCACACACATACCAGGTTAGTGATGGCATCACACACACATCTGGCTGACGACACACATACCAGGTTAGTGGTGGCATCACACACACACCTGGCCGACCACACACATACCAGGTTAGTGATGGCATCACACACACATCTGGCTGACGACACACATACCAGGTTAGTGGTGGCATCACACACACACCTGGCCGACCACACACATACCAGGTTAGTGATGGCATCACACACACATCTGGCTGACGACACACATACCAGGTTAGTGGTGGCATCACACACACACCTGGCCGACCACACACATACCAGGTTAGTGGTGGCATCACACACACACCTGGCCGACCACACACATACCAGGTTAGTGGTGGCATCACACACACATCTGGCTGACGACACACATACCAGGTTAGTGGTGGCATCACACACACATCTGGCTGACGACACACATACCAGGTTAGTGGTGGCATCACACACATACAACAAACTGACTACACACACACACACCTGGCCGACAACAAACACGCACCAGGTGAGTCTAATGACATAATCTAAAACTAGGTAAAACACACACACACCTGAGTGACAACACATACCCACACCAGGTGTGTCTAGTAGTAACAACTCAATTGTATTTGTCACATGCACTTAATACAACAGATGTAGACATTACTGTGAAATTCTTACTTACGAGCTCTTTCCCAACAATGCAGAGTCAAAAAGTTAGAAAAATTAGAAAAAAAGGAAATAGTAACATAATAAAATAACAGTAACGAGGCTGTATACAAGGAGCACCGGCACCGAGTCAATGTGCTGGGGTACGAGGTAGTTAAGGTAATTGAGGTAATATGTACATGTAGGTAGGGGTAAAAGTGACTAGGCAATCAGGATAGGTAATAAACTAGTAGCAGAGTATGTAAAGAGTGTGAAAGCGTGTGTGTGGCGTCAACATGCATGTGTGCTCCGTGTATGTGGTGTGTGTGTGTGTGTAGGAGTGTCAGTGCAGTATGTGTGGGTGGGTAGAGTCCAGCGAGTGTGCATACAGCCAGTGCAAGAATGTCAATGCACATGCGGCTATTCTGTGTTGAGCGGTTAACAAAGAAACAGGCCCTGCTATATGCTTAATTTAGTTATTTATGCAACTTTAGTTGTGATACAAACGTTAGGCTACATGTTTAGATTTTTAATACATTCTAAAGCTGCATGATGCAACTCTAATGATTTGATAAAAGTCGCATGAAAGGCATGAGTTCTGCTCTGTTTCTTGCACAGGCTGCATTCACAATTTGACAAGCACTTGATAATATTCTCACTCATCAGACTATTCTTAATTTAATCTGGTCTTTACATATAGCCTACTAATATATGTGTGGAATTCTTTTTTATTTAGAATGGCCCACAAAAAGTCATCCGTAGCCTGCACTCGAATAGCACCAGCTGTAAAGCGGATGCATGTGTTTAATTTTAAGAATTGAGCAATAAATATAGCAGCACAATGCACAATGACTGGGCTAATAAGAACACATTTCACTAGGCTCTGTAGGCTATATGCTCTCCAACCGTGTTCCAGGAATCCTAGGCCTATAGGCTATTTTTTGGAGTTATTTGGCCGCTTTAGTTGTGATACAAACCTTATCAAAACATATAGGACTTTGGGGTAGGCAACATGATGCATGTGACTATGATTAGAAAAAGTAGGGGGAAAAGGCATGCGTTGTTTCTTGCCTTAGACTGCACGCGTTGGGCATCATTCACAAGTGATAATATTCTCACCCATTAGACTATCCTCAATTTAGTATTTACAAATACTAAATAATATACAGTGCCTTCAGAAAGTATTCACACCCCATCACTTTTTCCTAATTTTGTTTTGTTACAGACTGAATTAAAAATGTATTCAATTGAGATTTTTTTGTCACTTGCCTACACACAATACCCCATAATGTCAAAGTGGAATTAGGTTTTTCAACATTTTTACAAATTAATCAAATGAAAAGTTGAAATTTATTGAGCCAATAAATATTCAACCCCTTTGTTATGGCAAGCCTAAATACGTTCAGGAGTAAAGATTTGCTTCACAAGTCACATTAGTTGCATGGACTCACTCTGTGTGCAATAATAGTGTTTAACATCTGTACGGTCCCTCAGTTGAGCAGTGAATTTCAAACACAGATTCAACCACAAAGACCAGGGAGGTTTTCCAATGCCTCGCAAACAAAGGCACCTATTGGTAGATGGGTAAGAAACAAAACAAAAAAAACAGACATTCAATATCCCTTTGAGCATGGTGAAGTTATTAATTACACTTTGGATGGTGTATCAATACACCCAGTCACTACAAAGATACAGGCGTCCTTCCTAACTCAGTTGCCAGAGAGGAAGGAAACCTCTCAGGGATTTCACCATGAGGCCAATGGTGACTTTAAAACAGTTACAGAAAATTGAGGATGGATCAACCACATTTTAGTTACTCCACAATACTAACCTAATTGACAGAGTGAAAATAAGGAATATTCCAAAACATGCATCCTGTTTGCAACAAGGCACTAAAGTAATAGAGCAAAAAATTTGGCAAAGCAATTCACTTTTTGCCCTGAATACAAAGTTTTATGTTTGGGACAAATCCAATGTAACACACTACTGAGTACCACTCTCCATATTTCAAGCATAGTGGTGGCAGCATCATGTTATGGGAATGATTGTAAACGTTAAGGACTGGGGAGTTTTTCAGGATAAGAAAATAAACGGAATGGAGCTAAGCACAGGCAAAATCCTAGAGGAAAACCTGGTTCAGTCTGCTTTCCACCAGATAGTGGGAGATTAATTCACCTTTCAGCAGGACCAATAACCTAAAACACAAGGCCAAATCTACACTAGAGTTGCTTACCAAAAAGTCAGTGTTCCTGAGTAGCCGAGTTACAGTTATCTCTACAGTTAAATCTACTTGAAAATCTATGGCAAGACCTGAAAATGGTTGTCTAGCAATGGTCAACAGCCAATTTAACAGCTTCAAGAATTTTGAAAAGAATAATGGGCAACTGTTGCACAATCCTGGTGTGAAAAGCTCTTAGAGACTTACCCAGAATGACTCACATCTGTAATCACTGCCAAAGGTGCTTCTACAAAGTATTTACTTAGTGGTGTGAATACTTATGTAAATTAGATATTTCTGTATTTCATTTTCAATCAAATTGCAAAAATGTTTTTTTTAAAAAACTTTAAAAAACTAACTTATTATGGGGTATTGTGTGTAGATGGGTGAGGATTATTTATTTAATCCATTTTGAATTCGGGCTGTAACACAACAAAAATGTGGAATAAGTCAAGGGGTATGAAAACTTTCTGAAGGCACCTTATGTGTGAAATTAGTTTTGATTTAGAATGGGCCTTTATCATGCACCTGTCGGAACAGGGGCAGTGGAAAAAAAAAAAAAAGTCATCCGTATACACTTAAATAGCAAATGGAGGACGCTTTTCCCATGGTTAATTTTCATGCCAGCCAGGTAGGCTACTCCGGTTGTAAAGCGAAGCAATGTGCTTAATGTTAGTAAAGTTGAGAAATAAATATAGTAGACCTAGCCCAGGGCTATCCAACCCTGTTCCTGGAGCGCTACCATCCTGTGGGTTTTCATTCCAACCCTAATCTAGCGCACCAGATTCTAATAATTAGCTGGTTGATAAGATGATTCATGTTAGTTACAGCTGGGATTGGAGCGAAAGCCTACAGGAGGGTAGCGCTCCAGGAACAGGGTTGGAGAGCCTTGGCCTAGCCTATAGAAAACTGATGGGATCCTCCTCTTTTTAAGAGGCCATCAAAACTCTGTTTTCTCAAGCAGTTGCATAGCCTATAAAAATCTTGCTCAACATATGCTTATGGGTTCTTATTTTTGATTGCATTTGCATTGATGTCAGAGATATTAGAGGGACAATAGAGTGCTGAGTACCAGGCCAATAGCGAGGTGTTGGCAGGTAGCAAATTTGGTAGGCTACCAATGACCATCAGTGGCATCGCAGTTTTGGAGAAGCCTAGTTACTGTGACTCAACAGTCCCGTGGAATTTGACTGCGGTCATTACTGGGGACTGCCGGTGTGGCGGTAATACGGTCACCGTAAAAGCCATACTCTCACGCATGGTTCAGTGTTTGCTTCGAAACGAGCATAGAAGGTATTTAGCTTATCTGATAGGCTTGAATCACTGGACAGCTCGCGGACGGATTTCCCTTTGTAATCCGTGTTAGTTTGTAAGCCCTGCCACATCCAACGAGCGTCAGAGCCGGTGTAGTAGGTTTCAATCTTGGTCCTGTATTAACGCTTTGCCTGTTTGATGGTTTGTCAGAGGGCGTAGCAGGATTTCTTATAATCGTCCAGATTAGTGTCCTGCTCCTTGAAAGAGGCAGCTCTAGCCTTTAGCTCAGTGCGTATTTTGCCTTTAACCCATGGCTTCTGGTTGGGATATGTACGTACGGTCACTGTTGAGACGACGTCGTCGATGCACCGATTTGATAAAGCCAGTGGCTGAGGTGGTAAACTGCTCAGTGCCATCGGATGAATCCAGGAACATATTACAGTCAGTGCTAGCAAAACAGTCCTGTAGCTTAGCGTCCGTTTCATCGGACCACTTCCGTATTGAGCGCGTCACTGTTACTTCCTGTTTGAGTTTTTGTCTGTATGCAGGAATCAGGAGGCTAGAGGTATGGTCAGATTTGACAAATGGAGGGCGAGGGAGAGCTTTATATTTTTATTTATTTCACCTTTATTTAACCAGTATGCGTTTCTGTGTGTGGAGTAGAGGTGATCTAGATTTTTTTTCGCCTCTAGTTGCACCTATGACATGCTGGTAGAAATTTAGATAAAATGGATTTCAGTTTTCCTGCATTAAAATTACCGGCCACTAGGCGCGCCGACTCTGGGTGAGAATTTTCTTGTTTGCTTATGGGCCTATACAGCTCGTTGAGTGAGGTCTTAGTGCTAGCATCTGTTTGTGGTGGTAAATAGACGGCTATGAAAAATATAGATGAAAACTCTCTACCTCAGGCGAGCAGAACCGTCTATACTCAGTAATTTACTATGTAGGGGCAGTCACATCAATGTTGAATGTTTGTGTTCTGTCAGCTGGACCACTAAGATCTGTCTGCCGCTGCGCTCTGAGTGCTACCAGACCAAAAACCTGTTCCACGATGTCCACCCCTCTCTGCTGCTCTTCCTACACCGCCTACGATCTATCACCATCTACAACCAGGTAACACACACACACACAAAGGTCATGGCTCCGCCACGCCTTTCAATAGGCTTAGAGGAGATTCCACCATATTGCCTTCGGTGTACAAACACCGAGCTGTAGAGGCAAGTAGTTGGTTTCAGACTGGACTGTTGTGTGCTGACATCTGACTTGTCTCTCTCTGTGTGTTTCCCTGGCCAGGCTGAGAAGCGCATGGTGACCATGACGCGTAGAGACCTGAGTCACAATGTCCTGGAGGTGGAACACACTGAGGGAACAGAACGCTGGCTGGTGGTCAAACACACACTGCACCCCACCAAGGTACCACACACACACACAGTGATCCTCTCATCTCCTCGTCAGAGAGCCAGCTGCTTGTTACCTGCATTGAGGTTATGCAACAGTAGAGACAGATCAGAGAATGAACAGACTCAGAAATGTTACATGATTTATCGAAAACAGTCAGGCAAATTTTTATGGGGTTCCCATTGTGACAGTGCACATTGAAATGCTAAATGTTCAAACTCAATATTTTTCAGGTATTCTCTCTGTTGGAGTTATCCTCTGATCAGTGGCACAACAGAGCAGTTGTCTTAGTGACTGCCTGGAGATTGGCCCTGTTTGAATACTTTTCAAATGCATCCTGCTTTCCTTTCTTCTTTCCTCCCTTCCTTGAGGGCTTACTAATCTAACTTCAGGGGAAGGGTAAAAGCAAGGGCTCCACATAGCTTTCACAGATCAATTGAAGACAGATCAGTGATTACTTAGAAGAAGGGAGGTGAAAAGGAAGTATTAGAATGTGCCAAATGTAATGATGATCATGGTGTTACGTTGACATGTTTCCCCGTCAGATCAAAGATGAAGTGGAGTCCACGGAGCTCGCCCTGGCCTTCCAGCTGGGTGATGACCTCACAGGAAGTGACATCAGAGCCCAGCCACAGAAGCAGCCAGTCTTCGCCTTCCTGCCTCTCCGAAGCTTTGGCTTCCGCTTCATCATCCAAGGTTACACACACACACACACACACACACACACACACACACTGGTGCTCTCCTCAAGGTTCACCCAAATTGCCCATTTTAAAATGCACTCTTGAATTTTATTTTTTCTCTTTCACTCCAGGTGACTTTGAAATCCCTTCTTCTCGTGAGGACGTGGACAGAGATAGTTCATGGAACCAGTGGCTCCGATCTGAGATCCCCCAACTGTTCTTACATGCCATGGGCGTCTTCACTGTAAGAGAAAGGAGGGAGGGAGAGGTTGATCAAAATAATTTACTCCTGCTCTGCACATTGGTAAATGTGGTCCTAAGTTGTGTTTCTGACCCCTGTCTCCTCTTCTCACCTCTCCTCTCCAGGATCACCCAGAGTTCAGTGGGCTGAAGGGCCTATGTAATTTCCTGCAGTTTGTCCCTCTGCCTGACGAGGTACTGGATTTCTTCAAGCCTGTCGCCGGGCAGATTATACAGCTGCTAAAGGGAAAGGCCTTCCTACCCACACTCAACACAGGTACCATTCTACCCCTCTTTCTCTCTCCTTCTCCATCACTTCTATCTCCATCCGTAAGTCAGCTTTATATTTAGTTTATTTTCTTAACTCTTATTTTTCTTAACTGCATTGTTGGTTAAGCACTTGTAAGTAAGCATTTCACGGTAAGGTCTACACCTGTTGTATTCGCCAAATGTGACAAATACAATTTGATTTGAGTAAATCTGCAGATTTCATCTTCATGCTCAAGTAACCCTCATACGTGCCTGTATTATGTATTTTTACTATGTTTTGTAACTTTGCCCAGATCGTTGCTGTAAATGAGAATGTATTATCAGTCAACTCACCTGGTAAAATAAGAAAACATCAAATCAACTGACTCCTGTCTCTCCAGATGGTTCTGTGGTCTACAAGCTACCCTCCCAGGTCGCTGTGTGTCAGGACCTGGTCATTCGCGACGTGATTGGTGGAGAGGAGCTTAACAGACACCTGTCTCTGGCCTATCTGCATCCGGGCCTGCTGCCGGCCCCGCCCCTATCCCTGCTCACACACCTGGGAGTACGACACCTGAGGGGGAGTGACGTCACCACAGTAACAACCGCCATGGCCAAGGACCTGTTGCAGGAAGATGGTCTCAACTCAGGTGAGGGGAGGGTGGTGTGTGTGTGTGTGCGCGCACGTGTTGTTTATATTTCTTTGTGAGGGTTGTAAACTCTCTCTCTCTCCGTCTTTGTGTATCAGACTCAGGCCTGCGTCGTCTGGCCAGGTTGTTGGTGTGTAACTTCCGTGCGTTGGAGCAGGGCTACGGAGAGACAGATTCTATCCTGACCACCCTCAGAGATCTACCCATAATCCCACTGGCTGATGGGCGCATGGTGGCACTCAGCGGAGAGGGAGTCTTCTTCCCCGTGACTGAGACCAAGAATCATAGCAACACAGGTAACATAGTGTCACAACATTTTTGAAAAATAAGCTTTTTTTTGTGTATGAAACATTTCTGGGATCTTTTCTTTCACCTAATTAAACATGGGACCAACACTTTACATGTTGCATTTTATATTTTTGATCATAGACAATAATTGTTTATATTTTTTCAGAGACTACCCATAAACAGTTTGGTATATTCAGGGTTGTAACTGTTAGAGATATTTGTGGTAGAAGGTTTGAAAATAGAAGCTAAAACAGATTGTTCCATCAAAGACTACTCACATCCCTGTAAGGCCACGAGAGCTTGACGTCAAGAGTAGTGTTTTCTCATACCCACATGTCCTTACACACACAGAGAGAGGCGCGGCGCAGAGGTGGTATTACAACAGCACTGGTGTGCGTCATCACATTGACAAAAATAACCCAAAAGCAGCTTTAGAATAGGGCTGGGACGATACCAGTATCGCGATACTCGTTAGTATCGTGGCAAGGAAACAAAACTTGAAACGGATTTCACTTCTTTAGGAAAACAGCCCTAATGTTGGAAACAAACATCATTATGTTATCATCCAGAGTCACATTTATTTATTTTTCAAGCTATAGCACACAATATTTGACATACAGCAGGTTTTTAAAGTACCAAAGAGTTGTCTGCTTCGTGTTTTTCATTTTTGCCAAGGAAAAAAGTTTGCGATACTGGTATCGTCCCGGGCCTACTTTAGAGCGTGTTTATAAATAAGTCTCATTCCTCTAAACTTGTTTGGTGCCTCTACTCGGTAAGAGTGCTACTGCTTCTTAAGTATGCCATTTCTTCTGCATCACCTATTTTAACCTCCTATGTTTGATGTAGTTCCACTCTCTCCCTCCCCTCCTCTAGCTGTGTATGGAGCACTGTACAGGGATGTGTGTGTGGTCCACCCGTCTCTGCTGTCCTGTGTGGAACCACTGGAGAGCCAGCAGATCAGAGAGCTGCTCAGGAGGCTGGGAGTCCATGAGCTAGAACCACAGCAACTGCTACAGCAGCACATATACCCTGCACTGAAGAACAACACATGGAAGGTAACACAGACACAGACATCCATTGTTATATATAAATTGATAATTGATTTCTACATTTGTTCATAAGTGCACAAAGAGCATCTTCTCCGTATCCCTTCCTCTATATCTCTCTATTGCTCCCTCCCCCTCATGCCATCTCTCTCTCTCTCCAGTCCAAGCCGGTGGAGGTAGTGGTGAGCTACCTAGTGTTCATCAAACAGCACTCCCCCCCTCAGGAGTACGCTCACCCAGACACTGTAGTACCGGTACTGACCACAAGGGGACTGCTTTACCCTGCTGACCACAAAGTACACTTCTCTACACAGTACGGCAATATGGACCTGCCCAACAAACTACCAGGTACACACACACTGTAATTATTAGGTAACGACTATATAGAATTCTTAAAACGTTACCATTTATGAGTAAATACCAGTCAGCTAGCAGTTAAGGAAAGTGTTTGTAGAGACAATGATTTAATGAGACTTGAAGTGTTGAACTGGCCCAAATACTGCATGACTAACTACAATGGGATATTGTTCCCCGAAGTAAGCCTTGCCCTTTGTGACTGTCCCCAAAACAAACATCGCTTGGTCCACGTCGTCTGGTGAAATGATGGACAGTGCACTGGAGTGTGTGTGTGTGTGTGTTTAGTAACCCCCTTTGTGAGAGAGTTTGTGCGTGTGTGTATAGCAGCCTCAATTGTGAGGGGGAAAGAAGGCATGAAATGCCGTGAAGAGGGGAGCTGTGTGTGTGTGTGTGTCATTAGTTATGTAACAGAGTGGACGTGGTGTGGAAAATGGATGTGCACGCTTGACCTGCCTCTAAAGGAAAGAGAAGAGAGACTAACCACTCCTCTCTCATCCCTCTTTCCTCTGTTCTTCCTGTTACTAACCACTAACCTCTTTCTCTGTAGTCTTCCCCTTTTTTCTGCTCCCTCGCTTGGCTGAATTTACAATAATATTAGTCCATAAGCTAAAGCTACACATCACTCATTATCTCTCGCTCTCTCTCTCCCCCTTTCTCCAGGTGTGGACTGGGTGTTGCTGAGTGGTTGTTATGTGGAGACGGATGGAGACGTGGAGGGATGGAGAGCTCTGTTCATCAGGCTGGGAGTCAGAGATGGACTCATACTGAGGAAAGAGAGACGAACTCTAACTGCTAAAGAATTGGTGAGGGGGGAGGGAGGAATGGAGAGATTCACACTCACTGCTAAATAACTGGTGAGGAGGGAGGACTGGAGAGTGGGATAATAAATAGAGATATGGCAGGAGGAGTGTAGAATAGACATATGTTTGACCCATATAAACAAGAGGATGTAGAAGTTTAAAGGTTTTTGATCTGTTTTATCAGACACAATATTGACTGGTTGCCTGGTGACTATGAGCCAGTTAGAATCCACCATAAACTCTGTGGCATTTACTAGTGCATCAGAGTTCCGGTTTCAAATAAAATGTATTTGTCACATGCTTCATAAACAAAAGGTGTAGACTAACAATGAAATGCTTACTTATGGGCACTTCCCAACAATGGGGAGGGAGAGAATAATATGAGGAATAAATACACAATGATTAACAATAACTTTGCTATATACACGGGGTACCAATACCGAGTCAATATTTTATTTTTATTTAACCTTTATTTAACCAGGTAAGCCAGTTGAGAACAAGTTCTCATTTACAACTGCGACCTGGCCAAGATAAAGCGAAGCAGTGCGATTTTAAAAACAACAACACAGAGTTACATATGGGGTAAACACAACGTACAGTCAATAACACAATAGAAATCTATATACAGTGTGTGCAAATGTAGTAAGTTATGGCGGTAAGGCAATAAATAGGCCATAGTGCAAAATAATTACAATTTAGTATTAACACTGGAATGATAGATGTGCAGAAGATGATGTGCAAATAGAGATACTGGTGTGCAAATGAGCAAAATAAAGAACAATAATATGAGGTAGTTGGGTGGACCAATTACAGATGGGCTGTGTACAGTAGCAGTGATCGGTAAGCTGCTCTGACAACTGATGCTTAAAGTTAGTGAGGGAGATAAGTGTCTCCAGCATCAGAGACTTTTGCAGTTCGTTGTGCAGGGTTACAAGGTAATTAAGGTAGATGTGTACATATAGGTAGGGATACAGTGACTAGGCAACAGGACAGATCATAAACATTAAACTGTTTATTATCTATCCACTGGGTAACCAACTCCTCTCCTCTGCTGTCTACACACACACACAAACTTCTGCACACACCCAAAGTATGAGAAACACATTCACAAATGCACACAGTGACTGGCTAGGGGCTAAGGCTAGAATAGTCTATGGATGATAAACAGATTCCACACGTAGTGCTCTGGCCAAAAGTATTATATGGATAGGATGCCATCATGATCAGCAGCAATGACTAAGGCTAAAGTAATCTATGAATGTCTTAGAGCAGGGATGGGAAACTCCAGTCCTCAGGGGGCTGAATGGTGTCACACTTTTGGCCCAGCCCATCCCTGCCTTAGAGATTAACATAACATAGGACTGTTTCCCAGGCATGACTAATCTTCCCATGCTTAATGGGTGGACATACCTCAGAGGTGACTGATTTATAAACAACTCTTTAAGACCGGGGTATATCACATAGGCGATGGATTAATAAGGTCTGTTTTAGACGATGGTGAGGAAAGGGATTGTCAATGGTATTCATGACTGAGTTATTTGAAGGCTTCATCACTCTTATGTGATGTTGTCTGAAATCAATTTAATTATTAAGTACAACCCAGCCTCCCAAACACAACTACCTACCAAGATGGCACCGACAAACATGGCCTCCCTGATTCTAGCTCCTAGCCATCTTTGCAGTATTTTGTTTATTTTTGGGGGGTTACAGTGCCTTGCAAAAGTATTCATCCCCCTTGGCGTTTTTCCTATTTTGTTGCATTACAACCTGTAATTTAAATTGATTTTTTATTTGGATTTCATGTAATGGACATACACAAAATAGTCCAAATTAATGAAGTGAAATTAAAAAAATAAAAATTCTAAAAAATAACTAACCGAAAAGTGGTGCATGCATATGTATTCACCCCCTTTCCTATGAAGCCCCTAAATAAGATCTGGTGCAACCAATTACCTTCAGAAGTCACATAATTAGTTAAATAAAGTCCACCTGTGTGCAATCTAAGTGTCACATGATCTGTCACATGATCTCAGTATATATACACCTGTTCTGAAAGGCCCCAGAGTCTGCAACACCACTAAGCAAGGGGCACCACCAAGCAAGCGTTACCATGAAGACCAAGGAACTCTCCAAACAGGTCAGGGACAAAGTTGTGGAGATGTACAGATCAGGGTTGGGTTATAAAAAAATATCAGAAACTTTGAACATCCCACGGAGCACCATTTTAAATCCATTATTAAAAAATTGAAATAATATGGCACCACAACAAACCTGCCAAGAGAGGGCCGCCCACCAAAACTCACGGACCAGGCAAGGAGGGCATTAATCAGAGGCAACAAAGAGACCAAAGATAACCCTGAAGGAGCTGCAAATCTCCACAGCGGAGATTGGAGTATCTGTCCATAGGACCACTTTAAGCTGTACACTCCACAGAGCTGGGCTTTACGGAAGAGTGGCCAGAAAAAAGCCATTGCTTGAAGAAAAATAAGCAAACATGTTTGGTGTTCGCCAAAAGCCATGTGGGAGACTCCCCAAACATATGGAAGAAGGTACTCTGGTCAGATGAGACACAAATTGTAGCTTTTTGGCCATCAAGGAAAACGCTATGTTTGGCGCAAATCCAACACCTCTCATCACCCCGAGAACACCATCCCCACAGTGAAGCATGGTGGTGGCAGCATCATGCATTGGGGATGTTTTTCATCGGCAGGGACTGGGAAACTGGTCAGAATTGAAGGATTGATTGGTGGCGCTATATACAGGGAAATTCTTGAGGGAAACCTGTTTGTCTTCCAGAGATTTGAGACTGGGACGGAGGTTCACCTTCCAGCAGGACAATGAGCCTAAGCATACTGCCAAAGCAACACTTGAGTGGTTTAAGGGGAAACATTTAAATGTATTGGATTGGCCTAGTCAAAGCCCAGACCTCAATCCAATTGAGAATCTGTGGTATGACTTGAAGATTGCTGTACACCAGCGGAACCTATCCAACTTGAAGGAACTGGAGCAGTTTTGCCTTGAAGAATGGGCAAAAATCCCAGTGGCTAGATGTGCCAAGCTTATAGAGACATACCCCAAGAGACTTGCAGCTGTAATTGCTGCAAAGGGTGGCTCTACAAAGTATTGACTTTGGGGGGGTGAATAGTTACGCACGCTCAATTTAGTTTTTTTGTCTTATTTGTTGTTTGTTTCACAATAAAAAATATTTAGCATCTTCAAAGTGGTAGGCATGTTGTGTAAATCAAATTATACAAACCCCCCAAAAATCCATTTTAATTCCAGGTTGTAAGGCAACAAAATAGGAAAAATGCCAAGGGGGGTGAATACTTTCGCAAGCCACTGTATTTCTTACAGTATTCTTAATTGTTTCTCTCTCTCTCTTCGCCATTCCCCCTCTCTCTCGAACCCCCCCCCTTCCCTCCATCCTCCCCTTTCTCCCAGGCCTCCAGTCCGTGGGCGGTGGAGAGTGAGCTGTGGCCGTGTCGAGCAGGCAGGGCCGGAGGACCAGAGGAGGGGTGTGTGCTGGATGACTACCCCAGCGAGGAGCTCCTCTCTCTGGTCACAGCGCAGCTGCCTGCCCCTGTCCTCATGGAGCAGAGACAAGCCCTGCTGGGGCTACTGGGGACCAACTGGGACACTGGGTAACCAACTCCTCTCCTCCGCTGTCTACACACACACACACACACACACACACACACAGAGAGAGACCCAAAGTATGACAAACACACGCACACACTCTTATACAACATGATAATTCACTGGATTACTGAGCCCTCTCTTGAGGAGCTGGGTTTACAGGCCGCCACACTCCCAGATTATAATCCCTGCAGTCTGCCACCGAGACGCCCTAATCCAGCCCAATCCCTGCTGTATGTGGGGGAGTTAGGTTTTGAAAGATCTATCTGGTCTTGTTCGCAATCTGAAGATTACTCACTTGTATCCTCACTCCTTTGCCCGCATTTTTGTGTTTGAGTGTCTGTGTGTACTTCCTTATAATAATTTGAAATCCAGGTTAGCAGGGTAGGAAGTGGAAGTGCTCTATTTAATGAAGAGAATTGCAGTCACATTGAAAGGACTGAATTCTCATGGTTGTCATGGTTTAATACTCTAATATAACAATGTAGGCCATTGGCCTGGAGTTGATGCTACTTTAGCTGGTAGTGATGGTCTTCTCATACCATCCATGTCTACTGAGTCATATAGGGATGTGATACTGAGCATTATCACATTGCACTCATCTCTTTCAAACGTTTGTTAATTCAAATTATCCAGTTTTCGTCTAAACAACTACTGGACTCATTCATTCTGATTATGGCATACTCATTTAGGTCTTTCTTTCTCCATCTCTATCTCTCACTCTTTCTTTCTTTCTTTCTCTCTCTCTCTCTACCTCTCTCTCTCTCTCTCTACCTCTCTCTCTACCTCTCTCTCTCTCTCTCTACCTCTCTACGTCCTTCTACTTCTATCAGTGACCGGTACTCTCAGTATCTCACAGCCCAGGTGATTGACAGCGAGGGCCGACCAATCAAGATCACGAAGTCCTCCTTTTTCCACTTCCTGTCCTGCCTTCCCTGGGTGCCGGCCTATCATCTGCAGGCAGGGACAGGTGCAGGGGAAGGGAGAAAGGTGGAGTATCTGTGTCCTAACTCAGTCTACCTGTTCTCACCTGAGGTGCACAGTCTACTGGGGACTCATGTCAGCTATATGGACATGACCCCCAGCGAGTTCACCAGGACTCTAGGTAAGAAAGTGTGTGAGTGTAAGGACTACAACAACAAAAACTACAAATCAAAGAGGTGTCCTTAATCCGGCTCCTCTTTTTTTCCTGTAGGAATGAAGAACAGCGTCAATGTGGAGGAGCTGATTGGCTACCTGAAGAAGTGGTGTGTAAAAACATGCTCAGCCATTGGTCCAGAGGGGCAGGAGAAGCAGGAAGAGGAGGAGTCAGAAGGGTCAGAGTTTAGCTCGACGGTGCAGCACGTCCACAGAGTGTACTCCTTCCTGCACAAGAACTGTTCTCAGACCAGCCTCAAAGAGCTGTTCCAACACACACCGGCCGTCTTCATAGAGTACAACAGGTAGGTCCCCAACCCGTGACCTCTCACCTCTAACCCCTCCCATGTAACATACCGGCCATGTTCAGCGAATACAACAGGTATACCACAGCCCTGACCTCTAACCCATGTGTGTGTTGGCCGTGTCCCTTCAGGAACGGAGACTGGTGTTCCGGTAGGTTCTACCACCTGAAGGAGGTGTGTTGGAGCGACCCCACCGAGATGTTTGTCCGCTACCGGGAGCTGACCCGCGGGGCTGACAGTACGATACAGGAACCCAGAGTCCTGGCCCCCTTCTACAGCCAACTGGAAGATATGAGGGACCTCTTCAAACGGGTATGGAACTACTCTAAGTCCTGGTTCAACCCAGGGATTATTGTTATGTCAAACCTTTTGATATATATGGCGCTTCAACCAAAGGCATTTTTCATTTTCAGATTACAGATTTTGTATTATTTTATAAGTACACTGTCCAGAGTTCTCAACTGACATTGAAGTATATTTATAGACTGTATGTAACATCAAGACTCTGGATGATTCATATCGACTATACAACTAGAAATACGCTGAGTATACAAAACATTAAGAACACCTGCTCTTTCAATGACAGACTGACCAGGTGAATGCACTTCAGGATTTTTAAGCATTGAAACAATTGAGACATGGATTGTGAATGTGTGCCATCCAGAGGGTGAATGGGCAAGACAAAATATTTAAGTGCCTTTGAACGGGGTATGGTAGGTGGTGCCAGGTGCACCAGTTTGTCAAGAACTGCAATGCTACTGGGTTTTTCACGCTCAACAGTTTCCTGTGTGTATCAACAATGGTCCACCACCCAAAGGACTTCCAGCAGGAGTCAACATGGGCCAACATCCCTGTGGAACGCTTTCGACACCTTGTAGAGTCCATGCCCGACAAATTGAGGCTGTTCTGAGGGCAAAAAGCAGGGGGGGTCAACTCAATATTAGGAGTTCCTAATGTTTGGTATACTCAGTGTATACCACATCACCAACATTTTCCAAAACTGAGATATATTGTTAGTTGGTTGGAGGGTTTAGATGACACCCATTTTGATGTTGTTCATTCTCCTTTGAGTATATAAATAATTTTTAAACAGCACTGTTGTTCGCTCTTGTTTTTTTTTTTACTGTAGTTAAACGTGGAGCACACCCCATCCATGCTGCAGTATGTGGGTCTACTGGAGCTGGTGTGTAACTCCTGTCCTCTACCTACTGTAGATGTACTCAGAGATGTGTCTAAACTCTACGCCAGGCTGGGTGAGTCTCTCTCTCTCTCTCACTCACTCACTCACTCACTCACTCACTCACTCACTCACTCACTCACTCACTCACTCTCTCTCTCTCTCTCTCTCTCTCACACACACACACACACACACACACACACACACACACACACACACACACACACACACACACACACACACACATATGGTCCTTTCATGGAATTTATATAATGCCCTTCTACCTGAACCCAGTCTGAATAACTGTCTGTTATTACCCGTCTGAATAACTCTGTGTCTGTCTCTTCAGCTGACAAGTGTAGAACCCCTGTACTAGGAGACCAGGACCACAACGTAAACGTCAACCCCAGCTACTGTTCTACACTGAAGGGTGAGGAACAACACACATGTCAGTTTCTTATTGGACTGGTTTTAGTAACATGTACATTCCTATTGTCCTCTCTGATATTCAGGGATGTTGCTGGATAAGAGGGTGTTCCCCACTAAGGACAACAGCTGGGTGACTCTAGCCCACAGACCCATGATACCAGACAGCAAAGAGCTGGAGAAGATCTTTAAGGCCCACAAACAGGTGTGTCTGCTCAACCTGCCCCTATCAGAGAAAAAGCCAGCACCCAGGACCAAGACTGGACCATCCCAAGGTACTGGACATAACACTGCAAAAGTCAACAATGTGACTAACAGGAAAAGTACAAGCTGTGGGTCTGTATATCTGACACTCTCTCTCCTTTTCTCGCTCTCCCTCTCTCTCCCCAGGTCGGTCTGTCAGTGCGGGGTGTTTCAGTGAGGAGGATAGGATTCTGTTCCTGGAGATCTGTGGCGTACGCTTCCTGTCCCATTGTGTCAGTACTGAGGCACAGACGGAGAACTACAGACCCTGCCCCTCCATGCAGAGCCTGGTGCGGTCTGTGGTTCCCTACATCCAGAGGTTCATCTACCACCACGAGGACCTGCAAGAACTCTACGGGGAACTACAGGGGAACAACATCAGACAGACCATCAGACAGCTCACCTTCGGACAGGTACAGTACAACCTCACCTTAGAACTTCATCTGAGAAACTCAAATTAGAACCTTACCTTAGAACTTCATCTGAGAAACTCACATTAGAACCTCACCTTAGAACTTCATCTGAGAAACTCAAATTAGAACCTTACCTTAGAACTTCATCTGAGAAACTCACATTAGAACCTCACCTTAGAACTTCATCTGAGAAACTCACATTAGAACCTCACCTTAGAACTTAATCTGAGAAACTCACATTAGAACCTTACCATAGAACCACAGCGTAGAACCTCACTGTAGAACCTTACATTAGAACCTCACTTTAGAACTTTAGCTGAGAACCACACCTTTAAACAGGTAGGAACCTCACCTCAGAACCTGTGTTTGTGTGCAGGTAGGTATGCTGTACACGCGGTACCTGCTGTCTGTGAGTGATGAGGAGCATCCCTTGGTAGAGATGGAGAATGTCATATGTCTACTGAAGGACAACAAGGAACTCTACATCCAGAAAGACCACCTTTCAGCCAGGCTCGACATCTGCAGGTGTCTGCGCTTATGTATATGTTTGTGTGTGTGTGTGTGTGTGTGTGTGTTGGTAAATAACTCCTGACTCTGTGTGTGTGTTTCTTCAGAGAGCTGGTGAAGCTCTTCAGCTTCGAGAGCAGTCACAGGAAGGAGCTGGTGGACTTCCTGAGTGGTCTGATGACGTCACTGCAGGACCCTGCAGCTCTGAAGAGGTTCCTTCAGAAGGAGTGCCCAGGAGAACTGCCCAGTGAGGAGGAGGCATGGGAGGTCCCTCAACCTGTAGTACCTGTACAGCCAATACCAGGTAGAGTGTGTGTGTGTGTGTGTGTGTGTGAAGAGACTCTTGCGCTGACCAATATGACTACACTCATTGGAATATAATGACCTAATTTATGTAAGTAAACTGCTGACATTCCTTGTTAAAACTCCTCTCCTCCAGTTCCAGTGGCATCACCGGGGCCCCCGGTTGTCTCAACCCCAGAAGATGATTCCCGTCCTAGGCAGGAGGATGGAGAGCAGACGCTAATGTGTTGGCCTCCCCGCGCCTCACTCTCAAACACAGCAGCCAGTCGCACAGGTACTGAGAGTTCTGTGTGTGTGTTTCTGTGTGAATATAGTGTATACCCATAATCCTGTATGATTGTATCCTCTCAGACCGCCAGCAGACAGCAGGACCAGTGGAGGCTGTGTTGAAGATGTGGCCCCCTCCGGCTGAACCCAAAGACAGCCCCAGCCATGACCCCAGCTCCATCTCCAACCACAGCCCCAGAGAGAGAGACCCAGAGAGGGAGATGGACGCAGGGAGAGAGGGTGTCCAGAGTCAGAGCCCCCGCGATGGCACAGCGGCGCACCTCCTACCACCACACAGAGACCACGGGCATCCCAGCCACCTGGGTACCATAGGTCAGACCCTCTTTGTCCTTATTATGGCGTATTTAGGTGTTTATGATGGTATATGATTAGGTGATTGGTTGATTTGTCGATTGATAAATGTTTTGATCATATGCTTGTAAGCAGTATGGAACAGTATTGTAATTCTCTCCACTCCTGGTTGTTTTGCTCCACACAGAGCCCAGTCAGGATGCAGCAGTGGAAGCAGAGCAGAACGCAGACAGAGCTGTGGCAGGTGGAGAGTCTGGAGGAGAGAGGCCCAACACTCACAGAGCCAGCCAGCACGCTGCAGGAGGCCCAGACCAGACCAGTGGACACACCCAGCAACAGTAAGACCCATCCCCTGGCTGCAGCTTCTACACTCAGAACATTTTAGTTTTTTTGCAGTAGTCCATTAAATGGCGTCTTTTAAATGTTGCTTGCTACACTACATGACCAAAAGTATGTGGACACCTGCTCGTCGAACATCTCATTCCAAAATCATGGGCATTCATATGGAGTTGGTCCCCCCTTTGCTATAACAGCCTCCACTCTTCTGGGAAGGCTTTCCACTAGATGTTGGAACATTTCTGCAGGGACTTGCTTCCATTCAGCCACAAGAGCATTAGTGAGGTCGGGCACTGATGTTGGGCGATTAGTCCTGGCTCGCAGTCGGCATTCCAATTCATCCCAAAGGTGTTTGATGGGTTGAGGTCAGGGCTCTGTGCAAGCCAGTCAAGTTCTTCCACACCGATCTCGACAAACCATTTCTGTATGGACCTCGCTTTGTGCACGGGGGCATTTTCATGCTGAAACAGGAAAAGGCCTTCCCCAAACTGTTGCCACAAAGTTGGAAGCACAGAATTGTCTAGAATGTCATTGTGTGCTGTAGCGTTAAGATTTCCCTTCAATGGAACTAAGGGTTTTGAACCATGAAAAACAGCCCCAGACCATTATTCCTCCTCCACCAAACTTTACAGTTGGCACTATGCGTTGGGGCAGGTAGCGTTCTCCTGGCATCCGCCAAAACCAGATTCATCCGTCGGACTGCCAGATGGTGAAGCGTGATTCATCACTCAAGAGAATGCTTTTCCACTGCTCCAGAGTCCAATGGCGGCGAGCTTTACACCACTCCAGCCGATGTTGGCATTGTGCATGATGATCTTAGGCTTGTGTGCGACTGCTCGGCCATGGAAACCCATTTCATGAAGCTCCCGACGAACAGTTATTGTGCTGATGTTGCTTCCAGAGGCAGTTTGGAACTCGCTAGTCATTGTTGGAACCGAGGACAGACGATTTTTACGTGCTTCAGCACTCCGCTGTCCCGTTCTGTGAGCTTGTGTGGCCTACCACTTCGCAGCTGAGCCGTTTTTGCTCCTAGACGTTTCCACTTCACAATAACAGCACTTACAGTTGACCTGGGCAGCTCTAGCAGGGCATCCTATGACGGTTCCACGTTGAAAGTCACTGAGCTCTTCATTAAGGCCATTCTACTGCCAATGTTTGTCTATAGAGATTGCATGGCTGTGTGCTCGATTTTATACACCTGTCAGCAACGGGTGTGGCTGAAATAGCCGAATCCACTAATTTGAAAGGGTGTCCACATACTTTTGTAAAGTGTACATATGAAGTGGGTAAAACAGTATGTAAACATTATTAAAGTGACCAGTGTTCCATGTCTATGTACATAGGCAGCAGCCTCTAAGGTGCGGGGTTGAGTAACCGGGTTGTAGCCGGCTAGTGACAGTAATTTAAGTTCAGGGCAGGGTACTGGGCGGAGGCCGGCTAGTGGTGACTATTTAACAGTCTGATGGCCTTCAGATAGAAGCTGTTTTTCAGTCTCTCGGTCCCGGCTTTGATGCATCTGTACTGACCTCCCTCTTTCTCCCCCCTCCCCCAGATTCAGTGGCACAATTCCAGAGGGGGTGGTGTCCAGTGTGTTCCAGGGGACTAGCCAGCGTCCTCCCCTGGCCCTGGACTCACCTGTTTGGGCTAAACCTCAGCATCCTCAGGCCCTCCTGGAGGACCTGCAGCTTGACTGCCAGAGACCTTCCACAGTGAGTGACTGATCACACATATATATGATGATTTATAAACACACACATTAGGAGGATCATCCCACTGTTTCGAAATCATCATCAACAACATAATTCTAAGACAGGACAGGGCATACATTGGAAAGTGCAAATTTTGTTGTTGTTGATTTCTATAAGCAGGAAGTCACCCTGCTGTGTATGATGATGTCATATTACTGAGTGTACCTTTTTTTAAAAGGTGTATTTCCATGTGTGTCCTGTAGGTACTGTTTTCTGACGATCAGGGGGACACGGTGGCCATCGGGGAGTGGGGCGAGCAGCTGGTCTTCTCCTTCCTCTGTCACTGGAGAGACAGCCAGGCCCCCGGGGGGCCCATCCTGGTCACCTGGTACAACCAGCACAGAGAGAGCGGCCAGCCCTACGACTTCAAACTCACCTTCAACCTCACCCAGGAGGGGGAGGCAAGAGAGGGGGAGGCAGGAGAGGGGGAGGAAAAGGAGAAGAAGCAAGGGATGGTAGTGAGAGAGGTGTTTGTGGAGGTGAAGTCAACGGTGAAGAAGGACAAAGCGTTCATCCACCTCTCAGCCAACGAGCTGGACTTGGCCCTGAGGGAGAGGGAGAGGTATCACGTGTTCAGGGTGTACAATGCAGGCGACTCCGAAAAGGTCCGTCTATGTCGTATACAGAACCTGGCCCAACACCTCCATGCTAAAGACCTGGAGCTCTTCCTATTTGTCTAGGAGAGACGATGGGGCACCCTATTCCCTATATAGTGCCCTAGCCAAAATAAGTGCACTATATAAGGAATAGGGTGCCATTTTGGACCAAGACAAGTTGTCTTTCTTCCTGACTGTGTCTTTTAATGTCCCTCCAGTAACATTTGGATTCAGGTCTGTTGAACATACCATTTGATACCATAATGTAGATGCCACTTTTGTTCAATTTAATACCATAAAAAATACTTACTTTATTAACACAATTCCCTAGTGAATGACAAGACGAATACCAGCTGAAACAACTGTCATTTATTTCCTGAGTGTGTCTTATCTTTGGTAACATTTGTGTTGATGTCTGTTGAAAAAAGTTGCTTCCCTTAGTTTATTAACTGTTTATTTTATCATGCGAGGTGTTTTTATCTACCTCTGTGTAAGAGGGGTCGGGTTTCTATGTTCTAGCTGTTGCACTATAGTCAGAAGGACTGCAGAGAATACTTTTACTGGAAACTGTTTTACATGGATTTGTGCTGCCTTTTAAACAACCTTTTAAATGCACAGATTTTCTTATAAGAATCTTTTATAGTTTGGAGATGTGTTGAATCTTGACTGATCCGATGTAAGTGAACATACACTTATGAAATATTAGTTTTATGCCCTGTTCTCCATCCCAAGCAAGTGACAGGACATTCTCTAGTATTCAGTCAGTTATATTGTAATGTCATACTGGACTGTGAGTTATGTTATACAGTTTCGAAACCAAGATGAGGTGTTTGATTCAAACAGAATATTTTATTTTTGTCTGTTCTCAACCCAAAAAAACGGAAAATACTGAACAACCGTTGGCGTTAAAACAAATCTATCACTTCTCTTATCATTCGTTTGAAAAATAAAAACATTTTCCCCTGTAATATGGGGGCAAAAATAGTCTAAATGTAATTTATTTTGTACCATTTTGTTTCTCTGATCTTTGGAAAGTAATCATAGGCTCTAAGTCTAGGTGCTGCGACTCACAGAATGCTAGCACAGCGTTGTGACGCAAATGCACACACACACACACACACACACACACACACACACACACACGCCTCTTTGCCCTTTTCAGCAAACTTCGTGTATTTGTGTGTGACATCCAGACCCTGTAGGAACAGAACGGTTTAGAGGCCTCTCTGTACCAGAGGATTAAGTGATTATGATGAGTGTGTGTGTGAAGATAAACCATGCAGAAACGGAGCAGAGCAGGCTGCCAGACCAGACCGGCGCAACACACACACACACACAAGGCTCACACCGTTCCTCCTTGATTACTGTATAATAAAGAACAGACCTCCATTGACAGGACATACACACATAATATATAATATACACACACACAGTCATATCTGTTCTTGTGATGCAACCTGTTGGTAACACCACAACCGAGATGGTAATGATATGTTACTAGGCCTAATAACAGTGACAGTTTAGTGCATCAGGTGCAACAGTCTAAGGTGGATTCCTCTTGCTTTTCCTTCATCTGCAGTGATCTGAAAGAACTGGACAGGTAATATCAAAGTCCTACTGTAGAGGACATTCTCCTGTTTTCAGATCAGTTATCAGCCTAAACTAAGATGATGGAGAGGCAGCCACTGTTTGTTACAAGACTGTCATTCATCCATTGTGCCCCCTTCCTTGATCAAGGGATGTAGTGGCAAAGCTGGCATTGCTTGAAATAGTTCCAATTGTACTGATCATAGTGGTAATATGAAACGATGTCCATCCTAGTCCTACTATAAAAATACCTAATTTTGAGATATAGCCCATCACTTTCCATGACTTGAATCCCTGTAAGGCCATGGCCCTCCCAGTTCCTCCCAATACCTTTAACAACAGTCAACCGATAAATTCACGTCTCATTCCTCCCTTTCCTTTCCCAGTTTAACTCGCTAATCTGTACGGAGACAGCGAGGACCGTCGCTCCAGTCCAGGCGTGCAAGCAGGGTCCGCTGCTATTGGTTGAGGTGGAAAAGGGGCTGGCGCCTCCTCTCGGATCCTCTCATCCAGGAGCGATGCGGAGACAATAGGACTGGAGCTAGAGGAGCCTGCGAAAGGGCTAGCGGTCCGCTGAGCAATGCGAATTTACCGCTAGACCGGGTGTCAATAGTACGATAAGGTCAATTTGAATGCAGACGGTGAACATACATTTTTATATCAAACCGCACGGCTATGCGCTATTATCATCCTCACGATTTGTTATTTATCTGGCGTGACTGGGCGGAATTCAGAGTCCTCGTATGTTGGACGGATTGAATGGTGAGTATCCTATTGCAGAATGAGAAGTAACTGATAATGAATTATCTAAACAATGTAGAATCTTCCACTGCTGCTGGGGAATGGGTTATGCGCATTTGACTGGCACGAAATGGGACTTCTGCTTGCAAGGCTACTGCTGCAAGGTGTCAGTCACTTGAAACAATGTTGTTGCTTTTGTATTTCTGTGCTAATTATTTATAGCCGTCCTCTGCACTGGATGCAATGTCTTCTGATGTTTATTATGAGCTTGCGTAAATGTGTACCTGGATCATGCCAGGGATGTGTAGTGGATAACATAATCCATTATATCCGACAATTTATATATGTTTTGCCTCTATTCGCAATGTGGTTATCTTGATTTGTTCTAGGCTTACACTCATGTATGTCAATTAATTCCTTATCAAGTGCTCTCTCTCTCACGCGCGCGCAATGACAGTCACTTTACATCATATTGACTATTTTCCAGTATCTATTTCTTCGTCAGCTCTCTCTCCTTATTTATCTCTCTCTCTCGCTCTCTCTCTCTGACGGTCACTTACTTGTTCTTCACACCTGCAGGTGTCGAGGACAGAGCAGACAAGAGTCATATATATAATTTAGTATAGGTCTATGGCTAGGCCTACAGGGCACACCAGCATAGCCGCTTCTGGCCGGGTTGGTGCAGCAGGCGGCCAGGGTGCTCAGGGTCAGTCCGTCAAGCTATCAGAAACACACTTAAAGGGAAAGGCCTTTTTTTAATTATTCATCATCTACAGCACCACCCAAACTTCAACATGTGTGAAAATGGCGCATTTATATGTTTTGTAGTAAAAAAGATAAAGGAAGATAAGTGTTTCCAATTACATCATCAACCAATTAGTAGGCAATGCCTAAAAAAATCATAAGCTCCAAGGTGCGACAATGGGGAAAAAGTCCACCTGGGCCAAATATGGGCTTAGGTACATTATCCTGAAAAACTCTTGGGCAGATTGCAGGTGCGAACAGTGGCTGGTACGGCACAGACCACCAATACGCTTAGGGATGCCAAGGACAGTTGTAAGTCACTCTGGATAAGAGCGTCTGCTAAATGACGTAAATGTAATGTAAATGTAAAGCGAAAGATGAAGGAATATTACATCTCCACGCGTTTTAGTGTCCAGTAGCTGCTGTGAAAGGATCTTAAAGGGATAATTCATGATTTTGGCAATTAAGGTTAATCTTTGTTACGGTCCTGCCAAGGCCCCGACAGTGATACAGTTTATCCATAACTGTTGTGTCGTCTCTAAGGGGGCACGTCGCTTACGCCCAGTCTCTAAGCCTTTAGCTGGGAAAATAACCTCTCCCTCAACGTCAACAAAATGAAGGAGCTGGACTTCAGGAGACAGCAGAGGAAGCACGCCCCTATCCACATCGACGAGACCGCTGTAGAGAAGGTGAAATGTTTTAAGTTCCTCGGTGTACACATCACTAACAATCTGAAATGGTCCACCCACACAGACAGAGTGGTGAAGAAGGCGCAAACCTCAGGAGGCTGAAGAAATTTGGCTTGGCCCCTAAGACCCTCACAAACTTTTCCAGATGCACAATTGAGAGCATCCTGTCGGGCTGTATCACCGCCTGGTACGGCAACTGCACTGCCCGCAACCGCAGGGCTCTCCAGAGGGTGGTGCGGTCTGCCAAACCCATCACCGGGGGCACACTTCGTGCCCTCCAGGACACCTACAGCACCCAATGTCACAGGAAGGCCAAAAAGATCAAGGACATCATCCACCCGAGCCACGGCCTGTTCACCCTGCTATCATCCAGAAAGGAAAAGGAAAGGGGGATACCTAGTCAGTTGTACAACTGAATGCATTCAACTGAAATGTGTCTTCCGCATTTAATCCAACCTCTCTGAATCTCTCTTTGGCCCCCGGGGAACAGTGGGTTAACTGGCTTGCTCAGGGGCAGAACGACAAGGCGAGGTCAGTACAGGTGCATCGAAGCTGGGACCGAGAGACTGAAAAACAGCTTCTATTTCAAGGTCATCAGACTGTTAAAAAGCCATCACTAGCCGTCTACCACCCGGTTACTCAACCCTGCACCTTAGAGGCTGCTGCCCTATGTACATAGACATGGAATCACTGGTCACTTTAATAATGTTTACATACAGTGAGGGGAAAAAGTATTTGATCCCCTGCTGATTTTGTACGTTTGCCTACTGATAAAGACATGATCAGTCTATAATTTTAATGGTAGGTTTATTTGAACAGTGAGAGACAGAATAACAACAAAAAAATCCAGAAAAATGCATGTCAAAAATGTTAGAAATTGAAATGGGAAATAAGTATTTGACCCCTCTGCAAAACATGACTTAGTACTTGGTGGAAAAACCCTTGTTGGCAGACGTTTCTTGTAGTTGGCCACCAGGTTTGCACACATCTCAGGAGGAATTTTGTCCCACTCCTCTTTGCAGATCTTCTCCAAGTCATTAAGGTTTCGAGGCTGACGTTTGGCAACTCGAACCTTCAGCTCCCTCCAGAGATTTACTATGGGATTAAGGTCTGGAGACTGGCTAGGCCACTCCAGGACCTTAATGTGCTTCTTCTTGAGCCACTCCTTTGTTGCCTTGGCTGTGTGTGTTGGGTCATTGTCATGCTGGAATACCCATCCACGACCCATTTTCAATGCCCTGGCTGAGGGAAGGAGGTTCTCACCCAAGATTTGACGGTACATGGCCCCGTCCATCGTCCCTTTGATGCGGTGAAGTTGTCCTGTCCCCTTAGCAGAAAACCCCCCCCAAAGCATAATGTTTCCACCTCCATGTTTGACGGTGGGGATGGTGTTCTTGGGGTCATAGGCAGCATTCCTCCTCCTTCAAACACGGCGAGTTGAGTTGATGCCAAAGACCTCGATTTTGGTCTCATCTGACCACAACACTTTCACCCAGTTCTCCTCTGAATCATTCAGATGTTCATTGGCAAACTTCAGACGGGCCTGTATATGTGCTTTCTTGAGCAGGGGGACCTTGCGGGCGCTGCAGGATTTCAGTCCTTCACGGCATAGTGTGTTACCAATTGTTTTCTTGGTGACTATGGTCCCAGCTGCCTTGAGATCATTGACAAGATCCTCCCGTGTAGTTCTGGGCTGATTCCTCACCGTTCTCATGATCATTGCAACTCCACGAGGTGAGATCTTGCATGGAGCCCCAGGCCGAGGGAGATTGACAGTCTTTTGTGTTTCTTCCATTTGCGAATAATGGCACCAACTGTTGTCACCTTCTCACCAAGCTGCTTGGCGATGGTCTTGTAGCCCATTCCAGCCTTGTGTAGGTCTACAATCTTGTCCCTGACATCCTTGGAGAGCTCTTTGGTCTTGGCCATGGTGGAGAGTTTGGAATCTGATTGATTGCTTCTGTGGACATGTGTCTTTTATACAGGTAACAAACTGAGATTAGGAGCACTCCCTTTAAGAGTGTGCTCCTAATCTCAGCTCATTACCTGTATAAAAGACACCTGGGAGCCAGAAATCTTTCTGATTGAGAGGGGGTCAAATACTTATTTCCCTCATTAAAATGCAAATCAATTTAGAACATTTTTGACATGCGTTTTTCTGGATTTTTTTGTTGTTATTCTGTCTCTCACTGTTCAAATAAACCTACCATTAAAATTATAGACTGATCATTTCTTTGTCAGTGGGCAAACTTACAAAATCAGCATGGGATCAAATACTTTTTTCCCTCACTGTACTGCTTTACTCATTTCATATGTATATACTGTATTCTACTGTATTTTAGTCAATGCCACTCTGACACTGGTCGTCCTAATATTGATATATTTCTTAATTCCATTATTTTACTTTTAGATTTGTGTGTATTGTTAGATACTACTGCACTGTTGGAGCTAGGAACACAAGCATTTCGTTACATCTGCAATAACATCTGCTAAATATGTGTATGTGACGAATAACATTTGATTTGATTTTAACAGAGTGTAGGATGGAACAGTCTGTTTAGTCATACCATTTATCCAGGAAAAAAACACAATACCTCTAAAATAGAGAGTTTGCATAAGGGGCTGGCACTCTTTCCATTTTAATATTTATTTTCTCACCAGCTATGCCCCGAGGGCTAAAGCATCCAGGTGAGGACCGAGAATTGCTTTGTTCGCTAGGATATAAACCCTGTATGACAATAGCTGCCAGGACTGGTTGTAAGCAGTGTTGTAACTGCTGACCGGAAGCAGCTCCCCTGCTCTCTGGGCCGTCAGGCCTGCGGAACTAAGAGGGCGGGAGAACGGGGTCGTCAGCCCCCACCTCCTGAGCTTTCTCGAGGATATCTGTGAGATTAATGTCACACCCTGATCTGTTTCACCTGTTTTGTGCTTACTCCACCCCCCACCAGGTGTCTCCCATTTCCCCCCATTATCTCCTGTGTATTTATACCTGCGTTTTCTGTTTGTCTGTTGCCAGTTTCGCTTGTCTTGTCAGGTCGTACCAGCGTGTTTCCCGTTTTCCTGTTCTCAAGTTTAGTTTCTAGTCTTCCCGGTTCTGACCTTTCTGCCTGTCCTGACCCTGATCCTGCCTGCCTGCTGTCCTGTCCCTGCCTGACTCTGACCTGGATTATGAACCTCTGCCTGCCCTCGACCTGCCGTTAGCCTGCCCCCTGTGTTATAATAAATATCTGAGATTCGAACTATCCGTCTCGTGTGTCTGCATCTGGGTCTAATCCTGAGCCGTGATAATTAATCCCATCGTCATTCTCGTCATCCCCTATCTCACCTTCCGCTGACAGTATGTCGTCAGACAGTGAGGGGAGGGAGTCGAGGCTATCCATGATACCGAGATAGAAGCACGTTTAAGCCTCCTCTTCAGACCTGCCCTCGTCAGCGTTTTGCAGTTCTCACTGGACTCAGGGTCCTCGAGCGCCTCTTTGGCATGTTCCTTACCCAAGCAATTGATGCATTGAGGGTGGGAATCTTTCCCTGCAATGATGGAACCACAAGCACAAGAACATGGGGGTTCGAGTGCTAGGCTCGTCCTGGGATGGGATAGCAGTGGCCATTGTGAGGAACAAGGCTTGATAGGGGGACAGAGCAACGCCTGTTGTAAGAACAACGTGTAGATGGCGTAGGCTAGTTAGTTAGAAACCTTGCTCCTGGTGGCTAGCAAATAGTAGCTTGTGTAAACGGCGTAATAAGCCAGCTAGTTAAAAGCCCTGCGGCTAACAGATAGCAATAATGAGCATAGTAGAACGCTATAGCCGCTAGGGGGCGTTGGGGCATTAGCTAGCTACCAGTTACCTTGTGGTGAAGGCATATGGCTAGGTCAGTGCGGGCTGAAGGAACACGCTTGGGGGCAGAGTTAGCCTTTAGATCAGGGGTGGGCAAACCTTTTGGCTCAAGGGCCACATTGAGTTTTTGAAACCAAGTGAAGTGCCACATACTATATGCGTGACAAAACATGTGAAGCCTTTATTCATTTTCACATCGACACGCAGCTACTAGTGTACTGTAGGTGTACATATGCTTGCAGAACAATTCTACCCTTGTTTTTTGTGAACACATTTTTCACAAATGTTTCACAAAATGTATATAATTTATAACATCACAGTCAAACACACACACAGATCCTGCATCTCTACCCTTGTAAAGTACAATCAAACTTACAGTTACAATATGCAAACTTAAAAAAATATATATATATATATATTATATGACTGGAGACATGCAAAATGTAACAGCGGATGTGTAAAAAAATAACTATTCTAGAATTTGAGTGAAACATATGGTAAGAGCATCCGTTTCATTTGGAATGGTCTGTTTTTGAAAGCATATTAAGAAACAATTCTCATCTCCATTGTGAGCCATATTTACAGTTATCCAATCACCTCAGCCCAAATCTGACTGATTAGTTATTACCTGTATCCAAGTGCGTTGTTCGATAATTCTCACTGCATAACCATCACCATGAAAAAGCATCATCCTTGCCTACCCCAGTCACGGTTATTTGAGTCTTAATGTGAACAATGGGTCTGGTCACCTCTCTTTGCAAGGGCATCAAAAGTCTGGTGTCATCTTTGATGTAGAGATTCTCAGAACAGCTGAGAAGTGGTCATTTGTTAAATTTGACCTGTGACGGATTTGTTGTCATTCATAACTGAGAACATTTGTTCACACACATATGTGGACCCGAATAAAACAAGCATCCTTTGGGCGTGCTTTTTAATGTTTGGAAACTTTGTTTCATTCAGTGAGCCATAGAACTGGTCTATTGTTGCTGTTTTGTACTTCTCCTTCAAAGCACTGTCACATTGGATGTCGATGAGCTCCAATTGTGTGTCTGGTGGTGCTTTCTCACTGTCGAAAGACGGGGCATGATACAAGCTCCAGCTCAGTCTCAATCTTGGTGAAGTCTGAGAAGCGGCGGGAAAACTCAGCATGCAGGTTGATCAAAGTGCCACTGTATGTCTCAGTGTGGCACTGCGATGTGGGCGCGTTCAGTGTGGCCAGTGTAAGAAAATGAGCGAGAGACCGGCTGCTCATTTGTCTGGAGAACAACATAAATTTGGCTTTCAATGCTTTCATGTTGGAATAGAGTTCATGCACAAAAACACAATTTCCCTGCAGTTTCACATTTCGATCGTTCAGATGCCCCAATATGTCCACACCGAAAGCAAAGTCACCCGCCAGTCTGTGTCTTTCAACTCGGAGAAGTCGTCAGCTTTACCAACCGTACCAAGGAACATACCTATCTCCCCTCTCAGTTCCCACACACGGCTAAATACTTTTCCCAGGCTTAACCAGCGCACATTTGAATGGTACAACAAGTCCTGGTGCTCTGCCTCTGTGTCATTGAGCAGCTGAATGAACTGACAATGGTTAAGCCCCCTTGCCCGTATAAAGTTGACAAGTTTTACAACCACTTTGACAACATTTTCCAGTTTTAACACACTTTTACACAGGGCTTCCTGATTAATAATACAGTGAAGAAATATCAAGGGGCTTTCTTCTTTTACTTTGTCTTGTAATCTTTTTAGTTGGCCAATGTTTTTACCGTTAGATTTGGTGATCCATCTGTTGTGACGTTTGTCAGTTTGCTCCACGGTAATGAAGTGGCTATGATGACTGAGCGCATTCTGAATCTGCCTGTAGGCCCAAATACAGAGCGCGCTGCCAGGCTACAGCGCCATCTATTGGAGGTTGTTTCTATATCATGGAATGAGTGATTTTAGGCCAAAAATCGTGTTATTCAAATGAATAATTGAAAGAGAACTGATCAGATCTGACCTCCAAGTCAGGGCTAGAGGGGAAGGGCAGCGTGAGGACAGAGTCGTAGGCTACAGCTGCACCATGCGGAGCTCAACATGATGCAGCTCCTGAGAATGCTGCCCCCATAGAAATGATTATGCCTGATATAGAATGAGTGTCCTTTACGCAGACCTACATTTACATTTACATTTACGTCATTTAGCAGACGCTCTTATCCAGAGCGACTTACAAATTAGTGCATTCACCCTATAGCCAGTGGGATAACCACTTTACAATTTAAAAAAAAAAAAATTTGGGGGGGGCGGGGTAGAAGGACCACTTTATCCTATCCCAGGTACTCCTTAAAGAGGTGGGGTTTCAAATGTCTCCGGAAGGTGGTGAGTGACTCCGCTGTCCTGGCGTCGTGAGGGAGCTTGTTCCACCATTGGGGTGCCAGAGCAGCGAACAGTTTTGACTGGGCTGAGCGGGAACTATGCTTCCGCAGAGGAAGGGGAGCCAGCAGGCCAGAGGTGGATGAACGCAATGCCCTCGTTTGGGTGTAGGGACTGATCAGGGCCTGAAGGTACGGAGGTGCCGTTCCCCTCACAGCTCCATAGGCAAGCACCATGGTCTTGTAACAGATGCGAGCTTCAACTGGAAGCCAGTGGAGTGTGCGGAGGAGCGGGGTGACGTGAGAGAACTTGGGAAGGTTGAACACCAGACGGGCTGCGGCATTCTGGATGAGTTGTAGGGGTTTAATGGCACAGGCAGGGAGCCCAGCCAACAGCGAGTTGCAGTAATCCAGACGGGAGATGACAAGTGCCTGGATTAGGACCTGTGCCGCTTCCTGTGTAAGGCAGGGTCGTACTCTCCGAATGTTGTAGAGCATGAACCTGCAGGATCGGGTCACCGCCTTGATGTTAGCGGAGAACGACAGGGTGTTGTCCAGGGTCACGCCAAGGCTCTTCGCACTCTGGGAGGAGGACACAACGGAGTTGTCAACCGTGATGGCGAGATCATGGAACGGGCAGTCCTTCCCCGGGAGGAAGAGCAGCTCCGTCTTGCCAAGGTTCAGCTTGAGGTGGTGATCCGTCATCCATACTGATATGTCTGCCAGACATGCAGAGATGCGATTCGCCACCTGGTTATCAGAAGGGGGAAAGGAGAAGATTATTTGTGTATCGTCAGCGTAGCAATGATAGGAGAGGCCATGTGAGGATATGACAGAGCCAAGTGACTTGGTGTATAGCGAGAATAGGAGAGGGCCTAGAACTGAGCCCTGGGGGACACCAGTGGTGAGAGCACGTGGTGCGGAGACAGCTTCTCACCACGCCACTTGGTAGGAGCGACCGGTCAGGTAGGACGCAATCCAAGAGTGAGCCGCGCCGGAGATGCCCAGCTCGGAGAGGGTGGAGAGGAGGATCTGATGGTTCACAGTATCAAAGGCAGCAGACAGGTCTAGAAGGACAAGAGCAGAGGAGAGAGAGTTAGCTTTAGCAGTGCGGAGAGCCTCCGTGACACAGAGAAGAGCAGTCTCAGTTGAATGACCAGTCCTGAAACCTGACTGGTTTGGATCAAGAAGGTCATTCTGAGAGAGATAGCAAGAGAGTTGGCTAAAGACGGCACGCTCAATAGTTTTGGAAAGAAAAGAAAGAAGGGATACTGGTCTGTAGTTGTTGACATCAGAGGGATCGAGTGTTGGTTTTTTGAGAAGGGGTGCAACTCTCGCTCTCTTGAAGACGGAAGGGACATAGCCAGCGGTCAAGGATGAGTTGATCAGCGAGGTGAGGTAGGGGAGAAGGTCACCGGAGATGGTCTGGAGAAGAGAGGAGGGGATGGGGTCAAGCGGGCAGGTTGTTGGGCGGCCTGCAGTCACAAGTCGCAAGATTTTATCTGGAGAGAGAGGGGAGAAATAAGTCAAAGCATAGGGTAGGGCAGTGTGAGCAGGACCAGCAGTGTCATTAGACTTAACAAACGAGAATCGGATGTCGTCAACCTTCTTTTCAAAGTGGTTGACGAAGTCATCCACAGAGAGGGAGGAGGGGGGGATTCAGCAGGGAGGAGAATGTGGCAAAGAGCTTCCTAGGGTTAGAGGCAGATGCTTGGAATTTAGAGTGGTAGAAAGTGGCCTTAGCAGCAGAAACAGATGAAGAAAATGTAGAGAGGAGGGAGTGAAAAGATGCCAGGTCCGCAGGGAGTCTAGTTTTCTTCCATTTCCGCTCAGCTGCCCGGAGCTCTGTTCTGTGAGCTCGCAATGAGTCATCAAGACACGGAGCTGGAGGGGAGGACCGAGCCGGCCGGGAGGATAGGGGACACAGAGAGTCAAAGGATGCAGAAAGGGAGGAGAGGAGGGTTGAGGAGGCAGAATCAGGAGATTGGAGGGAGAAGGATTGAGCAGAGGGAAGAGATGATAGGATGGAAGAGGAGAGAGTAGTGGGAGAGAGAGAGCGAAGGTTGCGGCGGCGCATTACCATCTGTGTAGGGGCAGAGTGAGTAGTGTTGGAGGAGAGCGAGAGAGAAAAGGATACAAAGTAGTGGTCGGAGACATGGAGGGGAGTTGCAGTGAGATTAGTAGAAGAGCAGCATCTAGTAAAGATGAGGTCAAGCGTATTGCCTGCCTTGTGAGTAGGGGGGGGCGGTGAGAGGGTGAGGTCAAAAGAGGAGAGGAGTGGAAAGAAGGAGGCAGAGAGAAATGAGTCAAATGTAGACGTAGGGAGGTTGAAATCCCCCAAAACTGTGAGGGGTGAGCCATCCTCAGGAAAGGAACTTATCAAGGCGTCAAGCTCATTGATGAACTCTCCAAGGGAACCTGGAGGGCGATAGATGACAAGGATATTAAGCTTAAATGGGCTAGTGACTGTGACAGCATGGAATTCAAATGAGGAGATAGACAGATGGGTTAGGGGAAAAAATTGAGAATGTCCACTTGGGAGAGATGAGGATTCCTGTGCCACCACCCCCTCTGACCAGATGCTCTCGGGGTATGCGAGAACACATGGTCAGACGAGGAGAGAGCAGTAGGAGTAGCAGTGTTTTCAGTGGTAATCCATGTTTCCGTCAGCGCCAGGAAGTCGAGGGACTGGAGGGTAGCATAGGCTGGGATGAAGTCAGCCTTGTTGGCAGCAGAACGGCAGTTCCAGAGGCTGCCTGAGACCTGGAACTCCAGGTGTGTGGTGCATGCAGGGACCACCAGGTTAGAGAGGCAGCAGCCACGCGGTGTGAGGCGTTTGTGTAGCCTGTGCGGAGAGGAGAGAACAGGGATAGGCAGAGGCATAGTTGACAGGCTGTAGCAAATGGCTACAATAATGCAGAGGAGATCGGAATGAAATGAACTAAACATCTGGGAAAGGAGAGAGCAGGGCCTCCCTCACCACAACTCCCAAATATAACTCTCCCAACTTCCACCTCAGAAACTATAATTGTTTCACTGAAACACCCGAATAAAACTCTCCCAACTTCCACTTTAGAAATTAGAATTGTTGTAAACTACAGCGGTTCAATGTTTCAAGGAATAGACTCAACTTACTTTATTCAGCTAGCTAACTATGACGCCATAGCTAACTAGCATGCTAGCATCCAATAACACACGGTTTAGCACCAATACTTGGTTACAACAAACTACCAATAGTGTGTTAACACACTAAACAGATCATTCGTGTCCGTGTCTAGTTCCTTTCATAATGCAGCAATAATTAAACGTTGGCTAGCTAGCACAAATATATTGTATTTAGCTGCTACAGTACTGCTAACTGGTAGTGTTGGCTAGCTAGCAATGGCTGCTGTGTTGACTTTGTTTGAAAAACGGCGTCGCTGCGAACGAATGTAGCTGGCTAAAATTATATTGTATTTAGTTGCTATAGTACTGCTAGCTGGTAGCGTTGGCTAGCTAGCAATGGCTGCGGTGATGACTTTGTTTGAAAAACGGCGTCGCTGCGAACGAATGTAGCTGGCTAAAAGGATATTGTATTTAGTTGCTACAGTACTGCTAGCTGGTAGCTGGTAGTGTTGGCTAGCTAGCTAGCAATGGCTGCGGTGTTGACTTTGTTTGAAAAACGGCGTCGCTGCGAACGAATGTAGTAGACCTACAGTGGGGTACAAAATTATTGGGTCCCTTGATAAAGATGGGCTAAAAAATACTGTATAAATAAATCAAACAAATACTGAGCTATTTGATAAAGATTTTAATTTACCAGCCATTAGAGAAATTTACTAGACACATGCATTGGGTGCATAACCCATTAGGGTGTCGACCCACGGTGCTCAGAATGATAGAAATCACATTTAGATGATGGTAATATTCATCTTAACAGAACAAGCAACTCATGTAATGAAGCAGCCAATAAAACGTCATTTTCAAACATTTGCCAAAATGCAACATTCTAAACAGCAAACCTGATGAGAGCGGTTCCATATGTGACAGAGATTAAAATATCCATTCAAAACTTAGAAAGAGGGGGAATCTAATGATGCAACAACTAGGATGGGTTGCTAATATCACTAGGATTGTGACTTTGGCTTCTGGACAATGGAAGAAAGTTTATATGAAAACCAATAGAACAGGAGAGAAATGGCATAGCGGTGGGTCCTATAGGGAAGTAAATTGAAATACATTTGCCAAAATTATGTAATTACTCCTGTCTATACAGAAATAAATTAAATCATTCAAAATACTTCACCAGAAAGCATGACTTAGCCACAGAGGAATCGAGGATCATTAGCTTATTTTAAAAAATAGCTGTGGATTGTTTCAAATCATAAGTTCATAGGCCTATGCCTATTTGGGAAGCCTGCAATTTGGGCAGTGGGAGTGGCAATAAGATAGCTGATTATTGAGTTGCAGCTGTCAGTGAAAAGCATCTAAAATATGTGTGAAGATAATGTGTTTTGAGTATAATTTAAAATGTTGAGACAAGAAGAATGGGAGGAGTGGCGAAGACATAAGCGAGTCTCTCTCCAGAATGGCTCAGCTGTCTCCCGATAATTATTGCGCATTCATTGTTTAATTGTGTGAATTGTTTGCCCTATGATTGTTTATTTTTTTATCAATTCCCCATTACAGCAGACAGGCTGAGAAGAGAGATGAATGCGATTGAAATAAACGGAATTTTAATAATATTTTCTACTGTTTTTATTTGTCGGCTTTATGTAGCCTATTTTTACTTAATTGACAAAGGAAGTTATAGGCCTACTGCTGCATTGGCCTCAGTTCTTAAGCCGCCAATGGATCACAGTGTATCAATGTGTCCATATGACAGCGGCTGGTGCTCTAGCGTTAATTTCATTTTAACTTTTTGAATGGTATCATTTTAATTCAGATTTTTATGATTCACCAAGTTACAATGATTTTGAGAAACGAAAACTTTATTATTCAAATGAAACTCTTCCACGAAAATGTGCATATGAAAATTATAACTGGCACGCAGATCGGTAGAAATGGTAGGTAGGATAAATTGTAAGCTTCCCCAAACTTGAACCTCACCCGCCGCCTATAAAATCTTTATAAAATAATTGCCTCTACGTTTCCATGGTCGGATTTTGACTGTAGCAAGGTAAGACATGCCTCATAATATGAAGTAAAACATTCATGTTTCAAACAATTAAATATGTTTTCAAAATGAATACTGCCTCCAGCTCACATTGTAAAGTGGTGGATGATGCACTGATAGCCTTTTGCCTACACTTGTAGCCTATGGTGAATGGGAGGCACGCTTCAATTAGGCCTACCAGTTGAGGAATACAAATAGTAGTCTTTTTAATCGTGCACCAAAACAGTTTTTAACACACAATTGCATCTAGAATTGTTGCGCAATGAATGGGCTTATAAAAGCATGTTTTAGGCTACTCCAGCAGCAACCAGCTGAGGCGCTACAGGAGAAATCCCGCTCAAAATAGGCTTTCTATGCTGTGTCCATGTGATAGTTGTGTTGGATAAATAAGAAAGGGTACAAGAGGACTAACGACAATACACACACACCAATTTAATTCCACTAAATTATGCAAATTAACCTATAGACGATAAGCATAACGGTCAAATGTATTTCCATTGACTGGTATTTCCATCAATTAATAAAACACATTATTTTGCAATGGGATTCTTTTTCTCCCGGTCATTTTGGCCAGCAACAGTTTTATTTATCCTTTTTTATTTTTTTTTACCAAAATGCCATCAATTGCCGGCTAACGGAAACCCTGATCTGCATGTGTGTGTGTGTGTCCGTGCATGTGTGTCCGTGCATGTGTGTTGTCATGACTCTCCTGGCTGAGGATCCAAAGGCCTCAGATCAGCTTGGCAAATGGCTGACAACAACCAGACCCTCTCACCCACAGAAGAGGGGAAGGGGGGCTGGGCCGGTTTTGACACTCGGTCGTAAATTAGGCAGGAGTGTCATTTCTCTCCTGCTCTCCAGTATTGGTAAAGTATCTCCAGAAGACTTTTGCCGCCAAAACTTTTTAACGTCCAAAAAGTAAACACTGGAACAATATTCCTAACATTCAAATGTTTGGAATGGTTAGTGGGGATCTAAAGAATAATCATGTCATATTGTTTATTATTTTGTGATGTCATTAAGGATGGTATCAAGAAATAACTGTAACTCGGAAAGTGTACACATTCTATCTGTCAAGTTTACACCCAAATGTTGTATAAAATATATGATTAAAGATTATGATTTTTGTTAAGATAGGAATGTGATTTTAGTTTTCTAACGAGATAATTGTTTTTCATGTAAACTATGCACAGTGACTAGCCACGCCCCAAGTGAGCACAGACATCTACCATCAGACCAGAAAGCGTGAAGCTGTGGCTACACGGCTTAAAATGGTTAGACCAGAAAGACCAGACGGACTCAAGCTGCAGCTTAGGTGTCCATTGGTTACGACCCTGAAAATCAACACGAGGTGAAGACGACAAAGTCGCCTCTCTAACAATCAATGTTACGGCTGAGTAGCTGTTCTAAGTACTGTATCGAAGAAGGTGAATTTAAGTAGGACCATCCTGTTACTCTCTTCAAACCATTGTCTACTACACTGCTCTCATCACCCCACTGGGGATCATCGACACGGCTGATTAGCTGTCTTCAGAGGACCACTCTTCCAGAACGAGTGAAAAGAAACACCACCCCTGTTGGTTTTAGCCCAGACTACATGACCAGTCATTTAAGCCATGGACAACTAAGAAGAAGGACATTGTGACCTCTGGTGGACAATCAAAGACTTCCACTCCAAGTTCGAGAGAAGACCCAACCGAACCCTTCCCAAGAAGGCTTGGGTCCAACAGAGATAAAACGACAAAGGAAGACATTCAGACATGTAAATACATTCATGACTTCTTCTCCAAACGGGCGGCGGTTAGGGTGCAAAGTATTATGATTACCGTGAGAATAGTTTCCAAATGTATAAGTGTTGTGTGTCTCTTTCTTTCTCTCTCTCTCTCTCTACTCCTCCCTCTTCTGGTAAACAGGCAGTCATGTTGTTGTTAGTCCGCTAGGGACTTTTTCCTCATTTATTAAGTATGTATGTATTCTGTGTTATTATTTAGTTAGCTAGTAAATAAATAATTAAGCTAATTTGTGTAGTGCTGAATCATAAGTAAAGCTGGGGTTCTTGCGGATCCAATAATTATGCAATGTTCAGAATGAGACTGATAAGAGGTAATGATTAATAAGTGACTGTTATCAATATATAACATATATATATTTTAGAGTTAAATTCGGGAGATGGTAACTCTATAAACAACTTCTTCTGTGGTGCCCCAAATTCCTAATTAGTTAATTGTTACATGATTAATTGAATCCGGTAACAATTAAACATAGTTAGTTGATTCGATAAATAACAGTCATCACATTAATGAAAGTCATGTCACGACAGTGTGCTCGTGTGTGTGGCCCGCATGCAGAGCTAGGCCTAGCCCAGCTGATCAAAAAGGGCTTATGATGACACACACACACAGATCCATGATGAGTCACAATATAGGTCAGACAGAAGCTCTGTTGACATGAGTACAGCTCGCCTTTACTTTAGAATTCAACACCAGCAGCATCTCAACATAGTCCAGTGAAAGTCAAATACAGTGTGTCCCTCTGTCTGTATCAAACTAGAGCTGGTTGAAACAATCACTGCTTGGCTGCTGTTGCTAAGGAGTTCTTGGACTTGTTGGACAGGGAAGTGTGTGTGTTCTATAGAAGGCATTTCTACCTAAATGTTGGGTAACGTTATGTCCTTCTGAATGAGACCCTGTTGTAGGACTGGGGTGAATTTGCCCTGTCAGACTAGACTAGGGTTTGACAAAGAGCTACTGTGGGCTGTTGCAGTGCTTGCATAAATAAAGTCAGTTATGTGGTTCTTCAATGTGTGTGTGTGTGTGTGTGTGTGGTATGAGCTAGCGTGGTACAGTACCTGTTGTACCTGAAGCTCTTCACACCCCTGTCATCAAAGCAGGAGGTGGAAACCATTATCTGCTTCACGTTTTCTCTCTCTCTCTCTCGGTTCCAGCTGTGTGTTGCTGAAAAGCTGCCAGCCTCGTAGGCAAGGAAAAGATCAGGTGATGGAGAGAGAGAGAGAGAGCGAGAGAGAGAGAGAGATGCAAATAATGCAAATATATTTTGTTGTTAGATTACATGCTGTAGAAAATAATCAGTGTGGTTACACCAAACAATCCAGAAGGGTTGTACACTATAGACTATGTCTTTCTATCTCCAGTGCGCTCTTTTGAATACAGGAAGGTCATCTTTCATCTTCAATTCTGATTGATTTCATTTATTAGAGTGGACCGGCATAATGGTTGCCTCTTAACAATACAGTAGAAAAACATATTTTATGTATTTTGTAACAGCTGCTTACATAATGATCCAGCATCAGGAACATTTCAATCTATTGAAAGGCTTAAGAAGAGAGCTATTGGCTTAACAACAGCAGCAGAGCATAGCAGTACTCTTGTTGAGGTTGTTATAACGTTGGAGGAATCAGTGTGATTCTGGTGTGTTTGCCTCAGCTAACTTAGACCTGTCAGTTTTGGCTTGGCTGTTGCATAACAGCAATCTGGAAATTGGCAGAGAGCTGTCGGCTTCTAACTAACCTCTAAAAGAGAGATGGTTAGAAAAAGAGAGGGAGAGAGGGAGAGAAGAGGTGGGGGTAAAGTAAATTTCCGCCACGTTGGTGCAGTAGACATACAAAATAGACTGGTGTTAATAACATGCCATTGCCATAGAAACAAAAATCGGCAGTAATAATTTTACTGATGCCACAGACAGACAGATGGCTATTGCAGACTTCCTCTTATCCAACACTTCCTGGGTGCTTAGCCATTCACAGCCAGAGCTGCCAAGTGCCACCTAATCCAGTGCCAGAGCTGCTGTCCAACTGGTCTCTGTGCTAATGTAACACTGTTTCCTTTCCTCTTTGTCCAACCCAGTACAGGTGGCGTCACATCTGCCCACTAGGTGGGTTTAGTAGTGTAATAGTCCCAGAATATTTAAATTAATGGATCCTGGCATCCTTGTCGTGCTTTTAGTGTGGGCATCAAATAGCTGACATTTTCTCTAAGGTGATGACTCATCCAGCTATGAGGCTGACGCTTCTGTTGCTGCTTCCATAAAAGTACATCAGGGCAGAGATACACACACACACACACACACACACACACACACACACACACACTGACACTCACACGTGTACCTGTAAATATTTGTCCTAGCTGCCAATGTAGTGCTGAGTTGAGAGTACTGTTAGATAAACCCTCCTCCAGACTTAAAGAGATGGTGTGTGTGTGTGTGTGTGTGTGTGTGTGTGAGAGAGAGCGCGAGGAAGGGAGAGGGAGAGACGTAGTGATTCTGATTCAACACTGACAGTAATTGAGCTTGTGTCCTAGAGACGACACTATTGTGATAGTCCAAATACTTATGACACCTTCATATCAGAGTATAGAGCCCGAATTAAAAGTTTTAGCTTCAGTCCAAATAAAGGGAGTGTATGTTACTTAGTATTTTATGTTAACCAGAGGAATTAAACATAAAGCCCGAAGTTTCCATAAACAGAGCCAACTTGTTTCATGGCATTCAGAGTTATGCAATGTGTGTGTGTGTGTGTGTGTGTGTGTGTGTGTGTGTGTGTGTGTGTGTGTGTGTGTGTGTGTGTGTGTGTGTGTGTGTGTGTGTGTGTGTGTGTGTGTGTGAATCTATAGTCGGAGGAATAGGTCAGAGTGTTCTGCGTCTGGATGGTAAACGCTGTGTTCGGAAAATAAATTATTCAGAGAGAATAATCACACTGTAGTAGGATGGAGTTAGGCTGGTGTGTGTTTGTGTGCATCACTACGTTTTCTGTTACTTGTTCGATATCTGTTTATTGGAAATACAAAAGAAACAAAAACAAGATTTCCATTTTTTTTTAGGATTAGCTGTTAATGTGTTTGCATGTTTGATGTATTTTCCACTAACAAAATGTCTGCCTGTTTCTATTTCTCTCTCCTTCTCTCCAGTGACACAAGCCGTTAGCCACCTCTCCAGTCCTGCCTGTGTGTCCGTCCCCTAAACTTGTCACCTGTTCCTGTCCGTCCCCTAACCCTATCCCCCAGTCCACCCCCTGACCTGGTTCCTCAGTATGAGTTCTTCTCCGCTGGGTTCCCGTGGCAACATGGACATTCTGGAGGAGCTGCAGCTGATCGCAGCCCAGAACCTGGAGAGGCTAGAGATCAACAAGTACTATGATGTCATCAGGGAGCTGGGCAAGGGCACCTACGGCAAGGTAGACCTGGTCATACACAAGATCAGAGGTGAGGACACACATGCACATGCACACATACACACACTAGACTTGATCTTGAGGATACACACATTTAACATGATTATTCACTAGTCCATTAAACTACAGCTCATAAATCTACAGGATTACGTGTAGCATGATCAACTATAACAATCATTAATCTCTCACATGTTGTTATCCCCCCAGGCACCAAGATGGCCCTGAAGTTCCTGAGGAAGAAGACGACCAAGCTGAAGTCGTTCCTGAGGGAGTACAGCATCTCTCTCTACCTCTCTCCCTGTCCCTTCATCATTAACATGTTTGGGATCGCCTTCGAGACTGATGACTACTACGTGTTTGCCCAGGAGTATGCCCTGGCTGGGGACCTCTTCGACATCATCCCTCCACAGGTACAAAGAGACAGAAATACAGGGATGCTTATTTGGGATGTTCTGTTATAATGGCTATGTAGGTTATGTTGTAAACATGAATTGGCTCTTAATAATGTTCAATGACAGTTTATAATAGCTTTTTGTCACATTGCTTGTAAGGTTCCAGGTTCCAGTGCTTCATAACACATTTATAGTGGTTGTCATTACAGACGTCTTTGAGGTTTATATTGTTTTCTAACCTCCTCCCCTCTCCATCCAGGTTGGTCTCCCGGAGACGGTTGCTAAGCGCTGTGTGCACCAGATTGCCATCGCCCTGGACTACCTTCACTGTAAGAAGTTGGTGCACCGAGACATCAAGCCTGAGAACATCCTCATCTTCGACCGCGAGTGCCGCAAGGTCAAATTGTCCGACTTCGGCATGACACGCTGCGCTGGCTCGCCGGTCAAACGTGTGAGTGGGTCAAATCACATGCAACTTTATTTAAAAATACAAAAGTAGCGAACTGTATGGGAAATAGGGTGTCGTTTGAGATGCAGAAATTACCAAGTATGTCATAAAAGAGACCAGACCTCATGGGAGCCAACTTAAATAAAGAATGAAATCTTCCTCATCAATAAACAAATATTATTTATTCCTCTCCTCCCAGGTGAGCGGTACCATCCCGTACACGGCTCCGGAGCTGTGCGATGCGTCTCGCCACGAGGGCTTCTGCGTGGACTACAGCACGGATGTGTGGGCTTTTGGCGTCCTCCTCTTCTGCATGCTGACCGGTAACTTCCCCTGGGAGAAGGCCCTTCCCTCCGACTCCTTTTACCAGGAGTTCACCCGCTGGCAGAGACACTGCACGGGCACCGTACCCTCGCAGTGGCGCCGCTTCACAGAGCAGGCCCTCCGCATGTTCCGCAGGCTCCTCTCTGTAGAGCAGGGCAGACGCTGCTCCGTCAAAGAGGTGTTTGGCTACTTCAGCCACAGCTGGATGCTGGATGGAGACAGCAACGGGAATGGAGGAGGGGGTGGAGAGAGAGAGAGGGAGAGAGGAGGAGGGGTGAGGGTGGAGGGGGAAGGGAGAAGTACGTCATCCTCGTCTGGAGAGGACGATGAAGACATGCTGGTGGAGAGGATGAAACAGCAGACTCTGTCTCCTCTCTCTCCTCCGGTGTCTGTGGAGAGGGGGACTGGGGGGACGAAGGCAGGGATGATGGAGTCAGGTGGAGGACACCATTTTGTGTCTGTTTCCACCACCAGCTCCGTATCCTCTACTAACAGCTATGAACGCATGCCCAGAGACAGCATCAGCAACAACAACCAGCCTCCCGGACGCATACTGGTGGCTACACCTATAGAGATCTGTGTCTGAGAGATGTGTGTGTGAGACGGGCCTGAGAAGGACTGAAATACTGCGTACAGTACACATACATGCACACACAGACACCTACATCCATATACACACACATATCCATACATACATGCATTTGGAAAGTATTCAGACCTCGACTTTTTCCACTTTGTTACGTTACAGCCTAATTCTAAAATTGATTAAATAGTTTTTTCCCTCATCAATCTACACACAATACCCCATAATGACAAAGCAAAAACATGTTTTAAGAGATGTTTGCAAATTTATTAAAAATGAAAAAATTAAATATTACATTTACATAAGGATTCAGACCCTTTACTCAGAACTTTGTTGAAGCACCTTTGGCAGCGATTACAGCCTCAAGTCTTCTTGGGTATGATGCTACAAGCTTGGCACACCTGTATTTGGGGAGTTTCTCCCATTCTCCTCTACAGATCCTCTCAAGCTCTTTCAGGTTGGATGGGGAGCATCACTGCACAGCTATTTTCAGGTCTCTCCAGAGATGTTAGATCGGGTTCAAGTCCTGGTTCTGGCGGGGCCACTGAAGGACATTCAGAGACTTGTCCCGAAGCCACTCCTGCGTTGTTTTGGCTGTGTGCTTAGGGTCGTTGTCCTGTTGGAAGGTGAACCTTCACCCCAGTCTGAGGTTCTGAGCGCTCTGGAGTTTTCATCAAGGATCTCTCTGTACTTTGCTCCGTTCATCTTTCCCTCAACCCTGACTAGTCTCCCAGTTCCTGCCGCTGAAAAACATTCCCACAGCATGATGCTGCCACCACCATGCTTCATCGTAGGGATGGTGTCAGGTTTCCTCCAGACGTGACACTTGGCATTCAGGCCAAAGAGTTCAATCTTGGTTTCATCAGACCAGATAATCTTGTTTCTCATGGTCAGAGTCCTTTAGGTGCATCTTGGCAAACTCCAAGTGGGCTGTCATGTGCCTTTTACTGAGGAGTGGCTTCCGTCTGGCCACTCTACCATAAAGGCCTGATTGGTGGAGTGCTGTAGAGATGGTTGTCCTTCTGGAAGGTTCTCCTATCTTCACAGAGGAACTCTAGAGCTCTGTCAGAGTGACCATCGGGTTCTTGGTCACCTCCCTGACCAAGGCCCTTCTCCCCCGATTGCTCAGCTTGGCCGGGCGGCCAGCACTAGGAAGAGTCTTGGTGGTTCCAAACTTCTTCCATTTAAGAATGATGGAGGCCACTGTGTTCTGACCTTCAATGCTGCAGACATTTTTTGGTACCTCAACACAATCCTGTCTCGGAGTTCTACGGACAATTCCTTCGACCTCATGGATTGGTTTTTGCTCTGACATGCACTGTCAACTGTGGGACCTTATATAGACAGGTGTGTACCTTTCCAAATCATGTCCAATCAATTGAATTTACCACAGGTGAACTCCAATCAAGTTGTAGAAACATCTCAAGGATGGTCAATGGAAACAGGATGCACCAGAGCTCAATTTCGAGTCTCATAGCAAAGGGTCTGAATACTTATGTAAATAAGGTAGTTCTGTTTTTTATTTTTAATACATTTGCAACAATTTCTAAAAACCTGTTTTCACTTTGTCATTATGGGGTATTGTGTGAAGATTGGTGAGGAAATAAATTAATGTAATCAATTTTAGAATAAGGCTGTAACGTAACAAAATGTGGAGAAAGTCAAGGGGTCTGAATACTTTCCGAATGCACTGTGCATACAAATGTTCACACACTCTCATACATACTATGTATACTCATACTCATACACAGACACATACTATACTATAACTATACGTTATTATCCTTACAAAAAGAAACTTGAGAACAGGGTCAAAAACAAGGAAATGTAATGAATTAATGAGTTAACATTTTGCCAAATAAAAAGGGATCAACTCAAGACATTCCTGATGATTCCAGTTGGGGTCTTAGGGTAAAATGATCCAGTCAGAGATCCAGTGATAAGTTATTCTACAGAGATGGCACATCTTTAGATCAACCAACCAACCCAGACAGACGGACAGACAAGACATGGAAAGAGAGGTTGAAAAACACATTGTGATCTCAAATGCTGGTATTCAGACAGTCTCAGAATAAGACCAAAATGTATTTCTTAAAGCAATATATTTTCCCCCCAAAAAGACTGAAATCGAAGGTGAATTGAGCTTCAGAACTGGCATGGCGGAACCATTTATGAAAAAGCCAAGAGATGAAGAGAGATGTTCTTTTGATTAGTATTTTTGAAGCTGATATAAATACCTTGTAAAATGTTCCTCAATGGAAGAATATCATCAAAATGAACAGCAGTTTTGATGTTTACTGTAATGCAATGTGAACTCTGGTACAAAGTATGTATGTGTGTGTGTACAGTATGTATGTATCACTGTATGTTCCGTGTGTATGGATTGGAAATATGATTAGGTGGATTTCTATTTTGCCTTTGGATTTACTTTATTTATTTCAATCCTAAATAACCAGATTAGCTTTAGGTGTTTTGTGTTTGACTAATTTCAGTAAAGATTTCTGGACTCTCTAGTGCCAAATCTCTGCTTGGTCTTCTGCAACACATTTTGAACAGGAAATGTAATACTGTTGCAACAACTGGATCTTGAAAATTACTGTGTTTAATAGTAGTTGTTGCATGGAGTATTCTCTCTCCAGTTTATGATTTAGATTTAGTCTGATGATGTGCTACACATTAATATTGGATCATTCAAAGCCACCAGATGGAGAAGAGTAAGGCATTAAGTTGGTAACACTTTATATGGATAGTCCCAAGTAGATGGTTTGTAGATGTAGACAATAACTGTCAACATTTCAACTAACTATCCATCAGGGTTGGGGTCAATTCCATTTAAATTCCAGTCAATTCAGGAAGTACACTGAAATTCCAATTCCAATTCTCTTCAATGCTTTTCAATTAGGAACATTTGGAATTGGAATTTGGTTTACTTTCTGAATTGCCTGGAATTAAAATAGAATTGACCCTAACCCTGCTATCCACCAACCCTAACCTTAACCTTAACCCTTATCCTAACCCTGAACTTAACCCTTACCTTATTCTAAACCTAACCCTAAGCGCAACCTTAGCAAGCAGTTGCTTATCAACAGTTTGTTGATAGTATGACCATCTGTAGATAATTTATGTGGGACTATCCAAATGAAGTGTGACCATTTAGATGAAGTTTTTTTTAGTACCAGTCAAAAGTTTGGACACTCCTACTCATTCAAGGGCTTTTCTTTATTTTTACTATTTTCTACATTGTAGAATAATAGTGAAGACATCAAAACTATTAAATAACACATATGAAATCATGTAGTAACCAAAAAAGTGTTAAACAAATCAACATATTTATATTCTTCAAAGTAGCCACCATTTGCCTTGATGACAGCTTTGCACACTCTTGGCATTCTCTCAACCAGCTTCATGAGGAATGCTTTTCTAACAGTCTTGAAGGAGTTCCCACATATGCTGAGCACTTGTTGGCTGCTTTTCCTTCACTCTGCGGTCAAACTCATCCCAAACCATCTCAATTGGGTTGAGGTCGGGTGATTTGTGGAGGCCAGGTCATCTGATGCAGCACTCATCACTCTCCTTCTTGGTCAAATAGCCCTTACACAGCCTGGAGGTGAGTTGGGTCATTGTCCTGTTGAAAAACAAATGATAGTCCCACTAAGCGCAAACCAGATGGGATGGCGTATCACTACAGAATGCTGTGGTAGCCATGCTGGTTAAATGTGCCTTGAATTATAAATAAATCACAGACAGTGTCACCAGCAAAGCACCATCACACCTCCTCCTCCATGCTTCACGGTGGGAACCACACATGCGGAGATCATCCGTTCACCTACTCTGCGTCTCACAAAGACACGGCGGTTGGAACCAAAAATCTCAAATTTGGACTCATCAGACCAAAGGACAGATTTCCACCGGTCTAATGTCCATCGCTCGTGTTTCTTGGCCCAAGCAAGTCTCTTCTTCTTATTGGTGTCCTTTAGTAGTGGTTTCTTTGCAGCAATTCGACCATGAAGGCCTAATTCGCGCAGTCTCCTCTGAACAATTGATGTTGAGATGTGCCTGTTACTTGAACTCTGTGAAGCATTTATTTGTGCTGCAATCTGAGGTGCAGTTAACTCTAATGAACTTATCCTCTGCAGCAAAGGTAACTCTGGGCCTTCCTTTCCTGTGGCAGTCCTCATGAGAGCCAGTTATATCATAGCGCTTGATGGTTTCTGCGACTGCACTTGAAGAAACTTTCAAAGTTCTTGAAATCTTCCGGATTGACTGACCTTCATGTCATAAAGTAATGATGGACTGTCGTTTCTCTTTGCTTATTTGAGATGTTCTTGCCATAATATGGACTTGGTCGTTTACCAAATAGGTCTATCTTCTGTATACCACCCCTACCTTGTCACAACACAACTGATTGGCTCAAACGCATTAAGAAGGAAGAAATTCCACAAATGAACCTTTAACAAGGCACACCTGTTAATTGAAATGCATTCCAGGTGACTACCTCATGAAGCTGGTTGAGATAATACCAAGAGTGTGCAAAGCTGTCATCAAGGCAAAGGGGGACTACTTTGAAGAATCTCAAATATAAAATATATTTTGATTTGTTTAACACTTTCTTTGGTTACTACATGATTCCATATGTGTTATTTCATAGTTTTGATGTCTTCACTGTTATTCTACAATGTAGAAAATAGTCAAAATAAAGAAAAACCCTGGAATGAGTAGGTGTGTCCAAACATTTGACTGGTACTGTATTTTACAGATAACTTTATTCTGCTGCAGCAAGCCAAAATGTCCCAGAGCCTCCTGTTTGGAGACAGACAGATAGCTCTTAATGATGTCCAACACTTTATCCCTGCACCTTAACACATACATATCTACTTCATTTTTACAAATTTTAGTCAATTTATTTGATTATTGTTTTGTTTTAAATGTCTTAATGCTGATGAATAGAGTATTGTTTGGATTCTGATAATTATTTAGCATTTTAAATTCAAGCAGAAAAATACAGTGAAGTACACAATCACATCTTTAAAAAATTGCATGATGAGTAACAAAAAAATATCTTTATGGACAATTTTAACTGGATTTACAAAAAATTATGTCAAGATTGTTGTCATGTGGAATTTAGCTGTAGCACAATTTCTTGCATTATGTCCTGAAGTGAATATTGGTCTTATCACCTCTTGAGACATCTTAGGGCTAAAAACCAGACAAAACAATCATGGTTCATTTTTATTCAATGTGTTGTGTTTGTATGCTGTTGATGTGTTTCCATCTCACCAATAAGAACTAGGATCTAGAGCTAGGTTACTGAGCCTGGGAATCCTAGGAGACTTTCTAGAATACTTAGATACTGTAGTTCTCAAAATAATGCATTTTTGATTAAGTGTGTAGCTTCTAAATTTCCAAGTCTTGAGAAGTTGCAAGGGAAATCTGGAGAGGATTTCTCACTTCCTTGCCAAGCAAAACATCACAAGAAAGAGTGATGAATGAGTCATTTTAAAGTCAGAAATAAGATATATATTTTTTAACTGTGTTGTGATTTCCAGACATATTTGCATGAATCTGTATGTGCTGGAAAACAATTGTTTTTTTGCTGTCACAGGCTGTAGTATTCTGTTCTTCACAATTAGGTGTCTGAATGTCGTAACAGTCAGTAAAGTTTTTTTATTTCTTTGAGGTTTGACATCTTCCAACAATGAACTGTTCAGTAAGGTTTGTAGCTAGTTGAAGTATTGTTCAATCACGCTCCGGGTAGAAGTTGGCTTCAAGCAGAGATGTAGGATCAGCTTACCCTCCCCAAATCCTCACCTTATCCATAAGGGTGAAAAACTCCACTGACCTTACATCAGTGTCTTGGGTGGTGAGATTACTACAACTTGTGACAACCTATGACCTTATTGTGCTCTGACTCAAAACAACTTCCAGTCCTGATACACAGGGCTGGAGTTGTTTCTCTAGAGGCTAGTGATCACCAAGTCCTGGGGACCCACTAGGTGTGCAGGCTTTTATTCTAGCCCAACACTAACACACCTGATTCAACTAATCATCAAAATCTAAGGCTGAAACCTGGGTTGGAGACCACTGCTGTAGCCAATAGATGAGTTGGACAAAGAGGTTTCTGCAACGCTATCACGATGTAATGTGTTGCAAGTTGTGTATTGGAGTTCCCTGTCTATCTGTCCAGTGACATATTGATGCGGCATCATGATTTTAGTGGTGTTTTATTGAGTAGGGGAACACAGCGCAAGAACTCATGTCTGATTCTGTCTTTGCAATACAACCATCTTCCCTGTAAGCTCTGATTTAGTCAACAATAAAATGAAAACTTGTTGGAATGAATGCTGGTGTGAGTTTGTTCCCTGGACTCAGATGTCCCAGTACTCTGCAGGAGATACGGACATGCTCTTCTTACATTTCTAGCTATTACACCATATCACAACAGGCCATTTAGCAACTGCAACAGCACAGTACCATGTTCCAGCATCTCTGCACCAACAGTGTGTTTGCAATAATATTATGAAGATTCATGGGAAGTTTAAGAAAGTTACAAGTTTGAGCGGTAGGTTGTCTATACTCTATAACTATTGAAAATATAACTATTAAAATCACGAGACCTTCACACAAAAAAGGGGTTCAACAAAATATGTATTTTACAGTCACCTCTGTTAGCCAGGGGTAATCCACAGTACAAAATAACATCTGTAAAGTCGCCTTAAAATAAAGAGGGAGAGAGAAGTGACATTGGCAGTTCTTGTCAAACGTTACCCATAATACAACTGACTGACAACTAAATTGTATCAAGAACAGGTTTAAACCAGTAGACTGTATAAAGAAAAGGTTATAGTAGCCAACGCATAGCCTCTGCTGTGATGATCAATATCCTGTTACTGTTAGCATCTTTCCAGTCAATGTGTGATAAAACGTCAAAGGTCAAAACAAAAACACAAATCATTTGAATAATTGACACCCAGCCCTGAGATTTAGACATGGAAACAATATTACAAACCAAACACATTTTACAAACATGAAAATAATAGTCCAGAAGCCATATCTGGTACAATGCATCAGTTTGATTAAATAAAGCGGCTGTGACAATTAGGAAAAATCTGTTTCAAAGATGGCACAATATAACCAGATGTGGAGGTAAGTAGAATAGGTTTTTATGTGTAGCTAGCTACATTCCAATAGCCATACCACTTAGAATGCATGCCCAATACATTGCTTAATTCTAGGTGCTATACTAGTGTGGATATTGGTACAGACACACACGTGGATCTCCTCCTGTGTGAGGAATCCTCTCCCAGTGAGCGGCCTGCTGTAAAATTCACCATCTCTGCTGTTCAATCTCCCTGTACAGACTGACCGATTTCACTGGTCTCAGAACAACACTGCCTCTACTGTCACTATGGAAAAGTACACATAGAAACTAACTGCCAGACAGCACAACCTACAGCAACCAACCACAGCGACCTCTCTAAATGTACAGTATCAGACCTGCTCGGTTTACATCTACGTCTGCAGCAGAAGGAGCATTCGAGCTGCCATGGTTAGTTGTGTGGATGTCCAACAGAAGGCAATGTACTGGACACCCACTGATTTGTCTTTGCAACAAAGCTGGTAAAGATGAGTAAGACAATATAGAGCTCTAGTAGCTGTGATAAGGCTTTAGGAGAGTTCAGGTGAGGGATGACTTCAGACAGACAGGTGAATGGAAAAGGTTGAAGATGAACATTCCGACCAAATCAACGGCTACCTGGTAAAGGTGGATGTAAAGCACAAAATGTGGTCGATGGTTAAAAACTAGACTGACTGTACCGCTACAGTCTATACTTGTTGGAATTCTACAGACAACATAGAGGTAATCTAAAATCAAGTCAGTTTACATCAAGTGATGGTTGAATGGTCCTAGCATTTCCCAGAGGCAAAATAAACTCCAAAAGGTGTGCCCTTGTTCAAACAAATAATGAATGTGTAAGGTATTGGGAGTAATGGTAGTGTTGGCTTGCAGTACTATCGTTGTAAATGTAATTCAAGAAAATAAAGAAACAAAATAGTGTAGAGTCTCAGTAAATAACAGAAGAGGAAAGTCAAGAGCAGATGACCGGTAATGAAGATGTGTGGACCAATCACTTTAGTCTCTGACAGCTGTGTCAGTGAGATAAATACAGCCATGGTGTCAATGGTATGAAAACAGATGAACAAGTTCTCTACTGATGATACCAACACAACTATGAGGGGCAGTGCCTGAATTAGATGCCACAGGCCAGGGTGAGTCCGCTTTGGAGATAATACTGCAGCCATGGCAAAGGATTTTACAGTTCCATATGGTAAATGCTACTCCAAAGTGCTTTCAGCAATATCCCTCCTCTTTAGAGGAAGTACATTCACAAGATTAATGTACAATACACATAAGCTACAGTTCCCTCAATAACTCTTCATATCCACTATAAAAATTTGCTGACAAAACAAAGTGCAAGTAAAATCAGTTGAAATGCACACCTTGCCTATTCTTGCCCTCTGTAAATCAGAACTAATCAGATGAATCAGGTACTATTTTCATCACATAAGAATAAACCTGTAAACGGAGTCTTGTAGCAAAGTATGGTCTTTATGAATAGATATTATCAAGTACAGTGAGGGAAAAAAGTATTTGATCCCCTGCTGATTTTGTACGTTTGCCCACTGACAAAGAAATGATCAGTCTATAATTTTAAATGGTAGGTTTATTTGAACAGTGAGAGACAGAATAACAACAAAAACATCCAGAAAAACACATGTCAAAAATGTTATAAATTGATTTGCATTTTAATGAGGGAAATAAGTATTTGACCCCCTCTCAATCAGAAAGATTTCTGGCTCCCAGGTGTCTTTTATACAGGTAACGAGCTGAGATTAGGAGCACACTCTTAAAGGGAGTGCTCCTAATCTCATCTTGTTACCTGTTTAAAAGACACCTGTCCACAGAAGCAATCAATCAATCAGATTCCAAACTCTCCACCATGGCCAAGACCAAAGAGCTCTCCAAGGATGTCAGGGACAAGATTGTAGACCTACACAAGGCTGGAATGGGCTACACGACCATTGCCAAGCAGCTTGGTGAGAAGGTGACAACAGTTGGTGCGATTATTCGCAAATGGAAGAAACACAAAATAACTGTCAATCTCCCTCGGCCTGGGGCTCCATGGAGTTGCAATGGAGTTGCAATGATCATGAGAACGGTGAGGAATCAGCCCAGAACTACACGGGAGGATCTTGTCAATGATCTCAAGGCAGCTGGGACCATAGTCACCAAGAAAACAATTGGTAACACACTACGCCGTGAAGGACTGAAATCCTGCAGCGCCCGCAAGGTCCCCCTGCTCAAGAAAGCACATATACAGGGCCGTCTGAAGTTTGCCAATGAACATCTGAATGATTCAGAGGAGACCTGGGTGAAAGTGTTGTGGTCAGATGAGACCAAAATCGAGCTCTTTGGCATCAACTCAACTCGCCATGTTTGGAGGAGGTGGAATGCTGCCTATGATCCCAAGAACACCATCCCCACCGTCAAACATGGAGGTGGAAACATTATGCTTTGGGGGTGTTTTTCTGCTAAGGGGACAGGACAACTTCACCGCATCAAAGGGACGATGGACGGGGCCATGTACCGTCAAATCTTGGGTGAGAACCTCCTTCCCTCAGCCAGGGCATTGAAAATGGGTCGTGGATGGGTATTCCAGCATGACAATGACCCAAAACACACGGCCAAGGCAACAAAGGAGTGGCTCAAGAAGAAGCACATTAAGGTCCTGGAGTGGCCTAGCCAGTCTCCAGACCTTAATCCCATAGAAAATCTGTGGAGGGAGCTGAAGGTTGGAGTTGCCAAACGTCAGGCTCGAAACCTTAATGACTTGGAGAAGATCTGCAAAGAGGAGTGGGACAAAATCCCTCCTGAGATGTGTGCAAACCTGGTGGCCAACTACAAGAAACGTCTGACCTCTGATTGCCAACAAGGGTTTTGCCACCAAGTACTAAGTCATGTTTTGCAGAGGGGTCAAATACTTATTTCCCTCATTAAATTGCAAATCAATTTATAACATTTTTGACGTGTTTTTCTGAATTGTTTTGTTGTTATTCTGTCTCTCACTGTTCAAATAAACCTACCAATAAAATTATAGACTGATCATGTCTTTGTCAGTGGGCAAACGTACAAAATCAGCAGGGGATCAAATACTTTTCCCCCCTCACTGTACCTGTATTGTAATCAGAAATGGTTCTGTACAGAAACTTGGGGTTGAAATACTACACCATTCTGCACTCTCTCTACACCACCCCTATACGACCATCACGTCCTCTACCAAGTGGAGTCTTCAGCATTGGTTCTTACTAATAACTTAGATACACAAACTATGGAAGTCTGTTCGGGTTGTTGCGTGTCAAAAAGATACACGTTAAATAACACTATTTGACCCGTCAAATAACACGACCCAAACAGCCTTCCATAACAAACACACCTCCAGGTCAATTGCAAAGTAAAAACAAAAGCCACACGATTCCCAAAAAATAAATAAGCAATATATAAATCACATACTTACAAAGCTTTACAAAATTAAATATCTCCAATTGTACTGTCAACATTTAAATTTTAAAAAAGGGGAGAATCCTTTTTCCTAATAAATAATTACAAAGCGATAGCACGTGTTTAGCATGCCATCATAAGCGACGTGAACACATTTCTCTTCTATCTAATGGTGATCTTGGCTTTGGGCCCCACACCCAACTCCTCTGTTCTGTTTGGTCATTAGCCCATCTAGCAGCCCATGAGAAGGACAGAGGTAACAGGACATTAGGACAGCCGTGGTCTCCTGCTTAGTCTGAGGCGCAGTGCATTACGTGTTGAAGGCAACACTACAGGTAGCAGGAGGAGTAGAAAGTCAGCTTTCAATCAGAGGACAGTGTTCCAGTGTCACCACGGTTACCGGGCTCATAGGAGAAACCCCCCTGGAACGGAAGAAAAACAAAAACACATTCAGGTTTCCAAACAAAGAGAGTTAAACATTTAGCACTTCGTGATTTGGATATACATAGTAAATGCCCCACTAACATCATTGTTATTAAAGAATGTTACAATAATGTACAAAAAATTAATGCTGGATTAAAAAATATATATATTTTTTAACAAAGACCAGAAGAGGTGGTGCTGTCATGTATAATGTAACAGAGAACCACTGACCATGTGTAGTCAGTCTGTCTCCTGGTTGTGTCACCTGTCGTCTCTTCTGCTCCCAGGAGGGCCTTTGAATGACTTGTTCTGGGGAGGAATGCGCGCACACAAAACACACAGATTCCCAGTGAAAGGAAAATGTAACAGTGAAAGTAGATCAGTGTACTGTACAATACTCGCAGTGACTAAGTGCTGGAGAAATCCAATCCCAATGTTCATTCCCTTCTGGTTTTCTAGGACTGTGTACAGTGCCTTCAGAAAGTATTCACACCTTTTACTTTTTCTAGTATTACAGACTGAATTTAAAATGGATTGAGATTTTATGTCACTGGCCTACACACAATAACCCATAATGTCAACGTGGAATTATGTTAAAATGTTTTACCAATTAACTTAAAAAATGAAAAGCTGAAATGTCTTGAGTCAATAAGTATTCAACCCCTTTGTTATGGCAAGCCTAAATAAGTTCAGGAGTAAAAATGTGCTTAACAAGTCCCATAATAAGTTGCACGGACTCACTGTGTGCAATAAAAGTGTTTAACATGATTTTTGAATGACTACCTCATCTCTGTACCCCACAAATACAATTATCTGTAAGGTCCCTCAGTCGAGCAGTGAATTTCAAACGCAGACTCAACCACTAAGAACAGGGAGGTTTTCCAATGCCTTGCAAAGAAGGGCACCTATTTGTAGACGGGTAAAAAAATAAAACAAAGCAGACATTGAATATAAAAAATATAAAAAATAGGTCATTTAGCAGACGCTCTTATCCAGAGCGACTTACAGGAGCAATTAGGGTTAAGTGCCTTGCTCAAGGGCACATCGACAGGTTTTTCACCTAGTCGGCTCGGGGATTAGAACCAGCGACCTTTCGGTTACTGGCACAACGCTCTTAACCACTAAGCTATGGTGAAGTTATTAATTACACTATGGATGGTGTATCAATATACCCAGTCACTACAAAGATACAGGCGTCCTTCCTAACTCAGTTGCCGGAGATGAAGGAAACCGCTCAGGGATTTCCCCATGAGGCCAATGGTGACTATAAAATAGTTAAGAGTTTAATGGCTGTGATAGGAGAAAACTGAGGATGGATCAACAACATTGTAGTTACTCCACAATACTAACCAAATTGACAGAGTGAAAAGGAAGCCTGTACAGAATAAAAATATTCCAAAACATGCATCCTGTATGCAACAAGGCACTAAAGTAACGCTGCAAAATAATTTGGCCAAATACAATACAACACATTACTGAGTGCCACTCACCATATTTTCACGCATAGTGGTGACTGCATCATGTTATGGGTATGCTTGTATTTGTTAAGCACTGGGGAGTTTTTCAGGATAAAAATAAACGGAATGGAGCTAAGCACAAAAAATCGTAGAGGAAAACCTGGTTCAGTCTGCTTTCCACCAGACACTGGGAGATGAATTCACCATTCAGCAGGACAATACTTGTTCTTTTATATAACCCTTATTTTACCAGGTAAGTTGACTCAGAACACATTCTAATTTACAGCAACGACCTGGGGAATAGTTACAGGGGAGAAGAGGGGGAATGAATGAGCCAATTGGAAGCTGGGGATGATTAGGTGGCCATGATGGTATGAAGGCCAGATTGGGAATAACCTAAAAGATAAGGCCAAATCTACACTGGAGTTGCTTACCAGGAAGACAGTTAATGTTCCTGAGTGGCCGAGTTACAGTTTTGATTTAAATCTACTTGAAAATCTATGGCAAGACCTGAAAATTATCAACAGAGCTTGAAGAATTTTGAAAAGAATAATGGGCAAATGATGCACAATCCAGGTGTGGAAAGCTCTTAGAGACTTACCCAGAAAGACTTACAGCTGTAATCACTGTCAGAGGTGCTTCTACAAAGTATTGACTCAGAATGCTTACATAAATGAGATATTTCAGTATTTAATTTTCAATAAAATGTGCAAAGATTTCTAAAAACATGTTTACACTATGGTTTATTGTGTATATATATATACATACACACACACACAGTGGGGAGAACAAGTATTTGATACACTGCCGATTTTGCAGGTTTTCCTACTTACAAAGCATGTAGAGGTCTGTAATTTTTATCATAGGTACACTTCAACTGTGAGAGACGGAATCGAAAACAAAAATCCAGAGAATCACATTGTATGATTTTTAAGTAGTTAATTTGCATTTTATTGCATGACATAAGTATTTGATCACCTACCAACCAGTAAGAATTCCGGCTCTCACAGACCTGTTAGTTTTTCTTTAAGAAGCCCTCCTGTTCTCCACTCATTACCTGTATTAACTGCACCTGTTTGAACTCGTTACCTGTATAAAAGACATCTGTCCACACACTCAAACAGACTCCAACCTCTCCACAATGGCCAAGGCCAGAGAGCTGTGTAAGGACATCAGGGATAAAATTGTAGACCTGCACAAGGCTGGGATGGGCTACAGGACAATAGGCAAGCAGCTTGGTGAGAAGGCAACAACTGTTGGCGCAATTATTAGAAAATGGAAGAAGTTCAAGATGACGGTCAATCACCCTCGGTCTAGGGCTCCATGCAAGATCTCACCTCGTGGGGCATCAATGATCATGAGGAAGGTGAGGGATCAGCCCAGAACTACACGGCAGGACCTGGTCAACGACCTGAAGAGAGCTGGGACCACAGTCTCGAAGAAAACCATTAGTAACACACTACGCCGTCATGGATTAAAATCCTGCAGCGCACGCAAGGTCCCCCTGCTCAAGCCAGCGCATGTCCAGGCCCGTCTGAAGTTTGCCAATGACCATCTGGATGATCCAGAGGAGGAATGGGAGAAGGTCATGTGGTCTGATGAGACAAAAATATAGCTTTTTGGTCTAAACTCCACTCGCTGTGTTTGGAGGAAGAAGAAGGATGAGTACAACCCCAAGAACAGTATCCCAACCATGAAGCATGGAGGTGGAAACGTCATTCTTTGGGGATGCTTTTCTGCAAAGGGGGCAGGACGACTGCACCGTATTGAGGGGAGGGCCAGGTATCGCGAGATCTTGGCCAACAACCTCCTTCCCTCAGTAAGAACATTGAAGATGGGTCGTGGCTGGGTCTTCCAGCATGACAACGATCCGAAACACACAGCCAGGGCAACTAAGGAGTGGCTCCGTGAGAAGCATCTCAAGGTCCTGGAGTGGCCTAGCCAGTCTCCAGACCTGAACCCAATAGAACATCTTTGGAGGGAGCTGAAAGTCCGTATTGCCCAGCGACAGCCCCGAAACCTGAAGGATCTGGAGAAGGTCTGTATGGAGGAGTGGGCCAAAATCCCTGCTGCAGTGTGTGCAAACCTGGTCAAGACCTACAGGAAACGTATGATCTCTGTAATTGCAAACAAAGGTTTCTGTACCAAATATTAAGTTCTGCTTTTCTGATGTATCAAATACTTATGTCATGCAATAAAATGCAAATTAATTACTTAAAAATCATACAATGTGATTTTCTGGATTTTTCAGGCTGTAAAAACAAAATGTGGAAGAAGTCAAGGGGTATGAATACTTTCTGAAGGCACCGTATATCATACTGTAGGGCTGTGTAGTCAGCCTCGGCATGAAGCAATGCTGAACTGAAGCCATACTTCATATTAGCGACGCACAGTAAATCATAAAATGGAGGATTGTTAAACTGTTGGCTTCATGCCAGCCTCAACTCTTCCACAAAGACAACATTTGTCCAATAGAGTGAGACTAAAAACACAGCCACTGAGTGACAGAGAGATAGGCTTAGTAAGGATCAAACCTAGCAGTCACTTCAATTAATCAACCATCCATACCTTGTGCTTGGTGCATTTCATGGAGAAGTTCTCTTCATTGAGGACACAGTCTGTGGGGAGAAGAATGCTTGGATCAATAAAAGACAGTGATTCATCAGATTGCTCAATAGCCAACAGCAGTCGAACCAGCCTCCACAAACACCAACAGGCTACAGATAGGGATAGGTTGTAACAGAGAGCGCCTGCAACACACAACTATTTAAAGAACACACACAGGGTACGTCCGTGGAGCTGGGGTGGCATTACCGTTATTGAACCACAGTACGAGGCCTGACCTTAAACACCACTCTACCAAACTTAGACTGTGGCACAACATGGCATTCGGCACACAAAATAGACAATCAGGGAACAAGGCTGGATGTCTGTTTTAATAAGATACATATATAAAGCAACATGATAAGTCAAGATAAAATCACGTCTCAGAACCGATTACGAACATTAGTCATCAGTCACTGAGGTGGCTCAAACTTCTGGGCTGACTGCTACCAAGTTCAATATGAAAGCCTTGGCGTGGGGGGTTTTCATTAGTGCACACCGTAGCAAAACGTTTTGCAACGGAAAAACTAAAACAAGCGTTTCTTATTGGACAAATTCAAGTAGGCCCCTCCCCATTTCAGCCCGTTTGCTTCCCGGTGAATACACCCGTTGTCTCGGCTGCAAGAATAGACTAGACTGGGTCATGTTTACTATGAGGACTCGGTAGCTGGTGACGGGCTGGAGAACTAATAGGTGTATTTATTATGGATCCCCATTAGCTGCTGCCAAGGCAGTAGCTACTCTTCCTGGGGTCGGGCAAAATTAAGGCAGTTACACATAAAAATAAAAAAAACATTACAATACATTCATAACAGATTCCACAACATATTAAGTGTGTGCCCTCAAGTCTCTACTCTCCTACCACATATATAACACAAAATCCATGTGTGTATAGTGCGTATGTTATCGTGTGTTCGTATGCATGTGTCTATGTTTGTGTTGCATCACAGTCCCTGCTGTTCCATAAGGTGTATTTTTATGTAGTTTTTTTTAAATCTAAATTTTACTGCTGTTAACACAGCAGGAAGTGACGATACATACCATCCTGCATTAGAATCATGGCAGACTTATGGGAGGACCCAGTACACTTCCTAGTCCTGGACGCCTGGTTGAGATGCTTCCAAATGTATCCTTCCCTCCTCCCTTCTTCCGCATAAATATTGCAACTGGGCCCATTACTAAGCAGAAGTAGAAGGGTCCCAGCTAGGGACAGGGCAGAGGGGGAGACTCACCTGACTGTAGAGAACACCTGTAGTGATACTTGTTGGGGCATCCTTTGAAGAAGCAGCCCAACGTGGCACCTGGGATATCGCAGCGAGAACACGTCTGAAAACATGAAATATAATTAATTGGTTGGGTGTTACAGACCAAGACCAAAAGACAAGATGCTATAATATTTTACATTGCTAAACAGAACTCTAGTACTATTACATACACCACCGGTCAAAGGTTTTAGAACACCTACTCATTCAAGGGTTTTTCTTTATTTTAAAAATGTTCTACATTGTAGAATAATAGAGAAGAAATCAAAACTATGAAATAACACATATGGAATCATATAGTAACCAAAAAAGTGTTAAACAAATCAAATAATATTTTATATTTGAGATTCTTCAAATAGCCACCCTTTGCCTTGATGACAACTTTGCACACTCTTGGCATCCTCTCAACCAGCTTCATGAGGTAGTCACCTGGAATGATTTTCAATTAACAGTTGTTAATTTGTGGAATTACTGTCCTTCTTAATGCGTTTGAGACAATCAGTTGTGTTGTGACAAGGTGTGTGTGTGTGTGGGGGTTCAATTAACAGACATCTCAACATCAACTGTTCAGAGGAGACTGTGTGAATCAGGCCTTCATGGTCGAAATGCTGCAAAGAAACCACTACTAAAGGACACCAATAAGAAGAGACCTGCTTGGGCCAAGAAACACGAGCAATGGACATTAGACTGGTGGAAATGTGTCCTTTGGTCTGTAGTCCAAATTTGAGATTTTTGGTTCCAACCGCCATGTCTTTGTGAGAGGCGGTGTGGGTGAACGGATGATCTCTGCATGTGTATTTCCCAACGTAAAGCATGGAGGAGGAGGTTTTGTGGTGTGGGGGTGCTTTGCTGGTGACACTGTCTGGGATTTATTTAGAATTCAAGGCACACTTGACCAGCTTGGCTATCACAGCGATACGCCATCCCATCTGGTTTGGGCTTAGTGGGACTATCATGTGTTTTTCATTTACATTATCCAGAGTGACTTACAGTTAGTGAGTGCATACATTATTTTTATTTTATTTTTCATACTGGCCCCCCGTGGGAATCGAACCCACAACCCTGGCGCTGCAAACGCCATGCTCTACCAACTGAGCTACATCCCTGCCGGCCATTCCCTCCCCTACCCTGGACGACGCTGGGCCAATTGTGCGCCGCCCCATGGGTCTCCCGGTCGCGGCCGGCTACAACAGAGCCTGGATTCGAACCAGGATCTCTAGTGGCACAGCTAGCACTGCGATGCAGTGCCTTAGACCACTGCACCACTCGGGACAATGACCCAGAACACACTTACACGCGGTGTAAGGGCTATTTGACCAAGGAGAGTGATGGAGTGCTGCATCAGATGACCTGGCCTCCACAAATCACCCGACCTCAACCCAATTGAGATGGTTTGGGATGAGTTGGACCATAGAGTGATGGAAAAGCAGCCAACAAGTGCTCAGTATATGTGGGAACTCCTTCAAGATAGTTGGAAAAGCATTCCTCATGAAGCTGGTTGAGAGAATGCCAAGAGTGTGCAAAGCTGTCAAAGGTAAATGGTGGCTACTTTGAAGATATCAATATTTTTATTTGTTTAACACTTTTTTGGTTACTACATGATTCCACATGTGTTTTTCATAGTTTTGATGTCTTCACTATTATTCTACAATGTAGAAAATAGTTTAAAAAAAAAGAAAACTTCAATAAGTAGGTGTTCTAAAACTTTTGACCAGTAGTGTACTTCTACAAAAACATTAGATAAATCTCAAATTGTAAAAAGATGGCTAAAACAACAGACATAGTCCCTATGGGAGGTAAAGAACACTACATACAGTGCATTCAGAAAGTATTCAGACCCCTTGACTTTTTCCACATTTTATTACATTACAGCCTTATTCTAAAATGGATTTAAAAAATAAAACACTTTTTCTTTTTTACAAATAAATAACAGAAATACCTTAATTTTAAATAAGTATTCAGACCTTTTGCTATGAGACTCAAAATTGAGCTCAGTTGCATCCTGTTTCCATTGATCATCTTTTGAGATGTTTCCACAATTTGATTGGAGTCCACCTGTGGTAAATTAAATTGGACATGATTTGATAAAAGGCACACACCTGTCTAT